>NC_091777.1:61032566-61362253 GCF_029378745.1 Bos indicus
ACGTGTTCAGACATCCTTGAATGTATGTTTAGTCGAAGCCTACGTTCAGAATTGTCTGAATGAGGATTTGTAGTAGAGACTAGATTACCTTCAAGAGTTTCCACGTTTTCTTTTAGAGAACACGTATGTTTCATAAAAGGATGGAAATCTTTTCTTAAACACTTCCACTTCTCGGCTGATGTTGAAGACTGAAGATGCTGTTTTTCCCAATTTGATTCATGTTGCTCATTTCTTTTTGCAGTACTGTTAGCATTATGTGTAAGTGTCTCCATTTCTTTATGTTCATATAAACATCCTCTCTGTCTTTCATATACCCTGGTATATTCCCAATCCGTCTTTAAATTTAAGTTTCTGAGGTGAAATATTTGATACATTCCTAGGTTTGCTTTTGGGAATACATCTTCTAACGCTGGATTCTTTGGCATCAAATCCTGGGTGTCTTGTGGAGACATAGCTGAAAGATACCAAATAACAAGTAATTTTACCTGCTATTCTCAGTGAATATCTTTAAAGATTTACAGAAAATTGATGACCATAGCTAGTTTAAAATTAAAATAGAGACTGAAGGATCAAGATGTCAGAGGTTTAGGCAGACGTGGAGCTCATCTCTCTCTCCACAAATGAATGAGAAATGGAACAATTCCCACAGAGCCCAGCTGAACACTAGCAGAAGCCCTTGGAAATCTGAAAGGACAAGAAAGATTCCTGCTCTGTAGGGTAAGACTAAAGAAAGAAGAAGGAAAAAGAAGAGGAGAGGAAGTGGGTTTGGGCCTGCAACCCTGCGGGGAGATTAAAGTGAGGAGATGTCTCCATATCCAAGGAAGCCCCTCACTGGGGGAGCTCATTTTGGACAGGAGAGCCTCATTCTCTGTGGGAAGAGAACATGGCAAACAGTGTGTGGCAGCAGGACAGAGTGAGACCTGCACACAGGGTGCTGACCCCAGCCCTGCCCACCCAGCCTTAGAGGCATGTCCAGCAATACAGACAAGGGCTGGGTGCTGAAATGTGGGGTTTGGAGAGCAGACCCAGGCAGAGGACTGTGATGTGCTATGAGGAGACATCCTGAGGGACGGGAGTGAAGCAGGAGGTCTATAAACAAGATGCTTGTGGAGGAAGCATGAACCACCACAGAGAGAGTGTCATTGTTGAATGATGCTCAGAGAATGAGCCCACTGCATCCCTTGTCCCTTGTGCCTGCCTCTGCTATCCAAGGACTACAAAGAACTCTATCCAGCCTGGGACCTTTTGAGCCCCCAGCCATGGCCTCCCCCATCGACCTCCTCCACAATCAGCAGAATCCTGAGCTCTGGGGCAGCCTCAGGAGAAGACACCTGTGAGTTGGCCACACGCACAGATGGAGCAGAAAGCACAGGTGAATCCCAGCAATAAAGAGGAAAAGCTGAAAACTCTCCTTGCAGCAACACAAGCCAGGGTCTTACACCCATGACCAGCTTTGTAACCTCAGCCCCTACAGAGCATCTGAACCAACAACCAAGGGCTCTCTCATTCATGGCAGGTATAGCTTTAGTAGCTGTAGACTTTGTGGGCTCCTATACAAGGGGGCTGGGCCAGGACAGAGCCTGAGCTGCTCCGTAGCACCACAGCGGGTCCAGCTCCATGCTGAATGCAATCCCAGGACTTGACTTCACTGAATTTATGCTGGTGACCTTGTTAAAACAACAGCTGAGAAACACCAGGGCCGTGTGTCATCATGCCCATGGTTTGGTGGGGACAAGAGCAGTGCCAGCACCTCATAACATGAGAGCTTGCAGAACGCGTGAGAGAGGGTACCAGAGCACACCCCGAGGTGAACTTCCTAGAGGAGTAATACTCAGTGACTTCTCTCCCAATGGATGTGCTCCAATCTCACCTGCCTGGCACCACAGATCAGAATCACAGCAAAGACTCAGATCTGGGAGCTCTATTCCACCATGCAGGGAGTAGGCACCCCCGAGAGAGGGCACTAACAACCACAGAACAAGAGGGAAACAGCCCGGAATATCCAGGGCAGGCTCTGGTCACAGCTAACAGCAATCAGAGCACAGATCAAGAGAGGATAAAGGCACAAACCTCTGGACCAACCTCACCCACCAAGGTGCAGATATCAGAAGGAAGATTAACTAGGTGGCTGCACCCTTCAAAACAAAGATCACATACAGAATGCAGGACAATATGAGATGGCAAAGAAATACCATATAGGGGAAGAAACAAGATAAAACCCTCCAAGGACCAAGGAATTAAGAGGTGATAGGCAATCTAATGATTACTTTTTGCTTTTAGTCATCTTAAGTGGAGACACCAAGCACTTTCACAAATCCTAGGTGCCTAGTATTTTTTAAATCCACTTCTTGCCACACATGTTTCTGAGAATGTGCTATTAGATGTTTCAATCTAAGAATCAGAAATGATAGTGACAGAGTCTAGTCAGAAACTGAGGACACATAAGACAGTGTCCAAGGAAGCTGAATACAAATAAGATAAACTTAATTACAGTACTAGTTTTAAGAAATTAAATAAGAAGAGAGACTTTAAAACTATGATTGAAAGAGGGAACTCTACTCCTTGATCTGTGGAGACCTAAATGGGAAGGAAATCAATAGGATGGTAAAGACTAGAGATCTCTTTAAGAAAATTAGAGGTACCAGGAATATTTCATGCAAAGATGGGAACAATAAAGGAGAGAAACAGGATGGACCTAAAAGAAGAAGAAGATATTAAGAGAAGTTGGCAAGAATATATGGAAGAACTATACAAAAAAGATCTTAATGACCGAGATAACCACGATGGTGTGGTCACTCACCTAGTAACAGACATCCTGGCATCCAAAGGAAAGTCGGCCTTAGAAGGCATGACTACCAACAAACCTAATGCAGGTGATGGAACTCCAGCTGACCTATTTCAAGTCCTAAAAGATGATAATGCTAAAGTTCTGCACTTGATAAGCCGGCAAATTTGGAAAACTCAGCAGTGGCCTCAGGACAGGAAAAGGTCAGTTTTCCTTCCAATCACAAAGAAAGGCAATGTCAAACAACGCTCAAACTACTACACAATTTCCCTCATTTCAAACAATAGCAAAGGCTCAAAATTCTCCAAGTGAGGCTTAACAGTATTTGAACCGACAGCTTCCAGATGTTCAAGCTGGATTTAGAAACGGCAGAGGAATCAGAGATCAAATTGCCAACATCCCTGGGATCATGTAAAAATCAAGAGAGTTCTGGGGAAATGACGACATCTGCTTTATTGAATCTATCACAGCCTTTGATTGTGTGGACAAGAAACTGTGAAAAATTCTTAAATAGATGGGAACACCAGACTACCTTACCTGCCTCCAGAGAAATCTGTATGCATGTCAACAAGCAAGAGTGAGAACTGGACATGTGACAATGGACTGATTCCAAATTGGGAAAGGAGTACATCAAGGCTGTACATTGTCAGCCTGCTCATTTAATTTATATGCATGGTACATATTGTGACATACTGGGATGGATGAAGCACAAATTGGAATCAAGATTTCAGGGAGAAATATCCATAATCTCAGATATACAGATGACACCACCCTTAGACAATGGACTGATTCCAAATTGGGAAAGGAGTACATCAAGGCTGTACATTGTCAGCCTGCTCATTTAATTTATATGCACGGTACATATTGTGACATACTGGGATGGATGAAGCACAAATTGGAATCAAGATTTCAGGGAGAAATATCCATAATCTCAGATATACAGATGACACCACCCTTAGAGCAGAAAGCAAAAAGCAACTGAGGAGTCTCTTGATGAAACTGAAAGAAGAGCCTGAAAAAGCTGGCTTCAAACTCAACCTTCAAAAATCAAAGATCATGGCACCGGTCAGATCGTTTCACAGCAAACAGTGGGAGAAACAGTGGAAACAGTGAGAAACTTTATTTTTGGGGGGTTCCAAAATCACTGCAGATGGTGACTACTGCCATGAAAGTAAAAGACGCTTGCTCTTTGGAAGAAAAGCTATGACCAACCTAGGCAGCATATTAAAAACCAGAAACACTACTTTGCTGACAAAGGTCCATCTAGTCAAAGCTATGGTTTTTCCAGTAGTCATGTATGGATGTGAGAGTTGGACCATGAAGAAAGCTGAGTGCTAAAGAACTGATGCCTTTGAACTGTGGTATTGGAGAAGACTCTTGAGAGTCCCTCGGACTGCAAGGAGATCACACCACTCCATCTAAAGGAAATCAGTCCTCAATATTCATTGGAAGGACTTAGTGAAGGTGAAGTTCTGATACTCTGGCCACCTGATATGAAGAACTGACCCACTGAGAAAGACCCTGATGTTGGGAAAGATTGAAGATGAGAGGAGAAGGGGACAACAGAGGGTGAGATGGTTGCATGGCATCACTGACTCGATGGACATGAGTTTGAGCAGGCTCTGGGAGTTAGTGATGGGCAGGGAAGCCTGGCCTGCTGCAGACCATGGATCGCAGACTCAGATCGACTGAGCGACAGAACTGAATTGACTGATATGTATAATTGATCCTCTTTGCTGTATAGGAGTACAAAATTCGAAAACAGCTCTATTCCAATTAGAACTTTTAATAAAGATTTCTTTATATAATCTAAAAATTGTCATAGTTTAAATCAACCATTAATAATGTAGTGGAAAATGTGCTAAGATTTTATGTCAATTTATTTTAAAATTCTATGAGGTAAGAAAACACAATAAAGTATTTTAGCACGTTAGAATTGGGGCAAATACAGTAAAGATATTTAGTATGAGATCATATAAGGTAAAGAGAAACTTTCAAGTCAACCTGAGATGTGCATTGTTTCATTTTTACCAGGTTTTGCTTTCTGCAGTGAAAAATTACTTGAATTTGAAATTTACTTAGAAGGTCCTATGTGTCGCTCCCAGTGGATAGGAAATTATAAATCAGAGAACAAAAACCTGTCCCTAGTATTCCTGGAAATTTGGCAGTTTGTCTACCACTCTACTCACACATTTCTGTCTAGAGGTAAAGGACTGTCATACAGTTACTCAGAAATGGGCAGAGTTTTCCTAGGGCCCCCAAGAAATCAAAGAGCAACAAATGAACACAGTTTGTCACAAGCCAAGAGCAGACTTTTAGGTCACACTGTGATGGAGAAAAGTAATCACTGGAAATAAATGCACGAATGATTTCAGAGACAGAGAATGGGGCAGGTGATACATTTCTATCACAGTAGCAGAACAAACCCAGGTTTTCGAAAACCATTTCCACTGAAGCAAATTTCCCAACATCACGTGATGAAGGATGAGTTCCTCGCTGCTCCTTGGACCTCTCATCTGAGTCATCATCTCCAGCCATTCATACCTACCTGGGTAAATGGCTGTTGTCTCCATTCTCCTCATATTCCTAGGATCCTTCAATAGCTCCAGAAAGGTGACCAGGTCCACCTTAGAGACAAGCCCTGGTGATCAGAGAAAGGAATATTTGTGTCGTTAGAGATTCATCAGTATCGAATCCAATATGTATTCAGGTGAGACAAGAATGCATTTTCTTCTAGAAAACGATTTCCTGAAATACTTTATTCAAAGCCGCTATACAATACTAACACACACCTAACAATCAGGTCCTGAGATTCTGGTCAAGTAGTACTAAGGCAAAAATAAGTAGTGTCAATGTGAGATTAAGAGAGGGTGCAACTATTTAATACCACAGAACTTACACAATTACCAGTAACCTAGAATGAAGGACGCAGAGTACATCAAGGAAGAAAAACATCACCAGCACAACGATTCATCATGAAGCCTTTCTTTCTAAACTCAGAAATAACGCATTATCCCCTAGAGAGCACAGATCTAAAAATACTGTGGTAAGCAGAAAAGTTCAGAAGACATTCTAGAAATGACGGAACAAAACCGCAGTGGGTAGATAAGGGATTCTGGAAGGCAGTTATCCTCACCCAAGGAGGCCAGGTTCCTGTAGTTCTCTACCATCACGTCCCTGTACAATTTCCGCTGACCAGGGTCCAGGCATTCCCACTCCTCTTGAGTGAAGTCTATGGCCACATCCTGAAACATTAGCCGTCCCTGAAATACAAGGTACAGTGCCAATAGGCTGTGGGAAGTCTTCCTAATGTGATCCAAGATGCAAACGGCAAGTTCAGAGACCTGGTCATGATTTGGTGGCTTGGCTGGTATTATAAAATATATTTTTTTACACAGTTTTCCTATTTACCCAATTTCTAATGTGAAGAAAGGAGGATGAGTTATGATCCACAAGCCATTAGAGAAACTATTCTCATCTGAAAAAGCAATTATAAAATAATCAGGGCAACATTAGCATATTTATTCCATGATTCAGGAGCAGACCATGGCCATGTTTTAAGGCCATCAGGATGGCAAAAGTCTAACCATGAGGGGTTACTTTCAGAGACGACGAATAAGCTTTGTCTACATGTACCATAACCTTAAGTAATGCTCATATACTTTACCAAAGTAACAAAAGATTTTACAAATGAATGTAAATCACTTAAAGGCAAAGAAATTCATAATCTCTTCTTGAAAGCTGCATTCTAAGAAAACTTTGTTCTATTAACATAGAGATTAGTCTAAATTCCAGTCTGCTACCAGCTTACCAGATAGCAAACAAAAGCTGTTTATCGGTTAACCTTAGAAAAATCTTTTCCATAAATCATTAAGTAGCAGTATTCTTCCAAAGGCATCAGACTGAAACCATAGAAGGCATGTTTAAATCTGATTAAACTGCAATTGACAGTGTAGCCTGGTCACTGCTGTGACTTCTAACACTTGAACATGATAAGTAGAATTATAGTTGACCAGATTTTATTAGGGCGTATCAGATCTATATGAACTTCACATAATTTTAGGATATCTATATTGGTAAAATCCACCATACAGTATAATCTGAGAATATTTATCACCCGTTCAACAGGACTTCCCATGTAACTTTACATGTCCAATGAACCCAGGTAGTTTAATAGCTCCCTGGGATGTCTCAGGGGCCCTCCGAAGCATTTCAAAGTCAGCTAGAAGTCAAATCATTTAGGAAGCTTTGTAAACAAATATCAAAAGGGGTTATAGCACTCAGTCAGATAAGATCTGAGTAACAGGCAAATTTGGCCTTGGAATACGGAATGAGGCAGGGCAAAGACTAATAAGAGTTTTGCCAAGAAAATGCACTGGTCATAACAAACACCATCTTCCAACAACACAAGAGAAGACTTTACACATGGACATCACCAGATGGTCAACAGCGAAAGCAGACTGATTATATTCTTTGCAGCCAAAGAGGGAGAAGCTGTATACAGTGAACAAAAATAAGACCAGGAGCTGACTATGCCTCAGATCATGAACTCCTTATTACCAAATTCAGACTTAAATTGAAGAAAGTAGGCGAAACCACTACACCATTCAGGTATGACGTAAATCAAATCCCTTATAATTATACAGTGGTAGTGAGAAATAGATTTAAGGGCCTAGATCTGATAGAGTGCCTGATGAACTATGGAATGAAGTTCGGGACATTGTACAGGAGACAGGGATCAAGACCACCCCCATGGAAAAGAAATGCAAAAAAGCAAAACAGCTGTCTGGGGAGGCCTTACAAATAGCTGTGAAAAAAAGAGAAGTGAAAAGCAAAGGAGAAAAGGAAAGATATAAGCATCTGAATGCAGAGTTCCAAAGAATAGCAAGAAGAGATAAGAAAGCCTTCTTCAGCAATCAATGCAAAGAAATAGAGGAAAACAACAGAATGGCAAAGACTAGAGATCTCTTCAAGAAAATTAGAGATACCAAGGGAACATTTCATGCAAAGATGCGCTCGATAAAGGACAGAAATGGTATGGACCTAACAGAAGCAGAAGATATTAAGAAGAGGTGGCAAGAATACACAAAAGAATTGTACAAAAAAGATGTTCACAACCCAGATAATCACGATGGTGTGATCACTGACCTGGAGCCAGACATCCTGGAATGTGAAGTCAAGTGGGCCTTAGAAAGCATCATTAAGAAAAAAAAAAAAGAAAGCATCACTACGAACAAAGCTAGTGGAGGTGATGGAATTCCAGTTGAGTTATTTCAAATCCTGAAAGATGATGCTGTAAAAGTGCTGCACTCAATATGCCAGCACATTTGGAAAACTTAGCAGTGGCCACAGGACTGGAAAAGGTCAGTCTTCATTCCAATCCCAAAGAAAGGCAATGCCAAAGAATGCTCAAACTACCGCACAATTGCACTCATCTCACATGCGAGTAAAGTAATGCTCAAAATTCTCCAAGCCAGGCTTCAGCAATACGTCAACAGTGAACTTCCTCATGTTCAAGCTGGTTTTAGAAAAGGCAGAGGAACCAGAGATCAAATTGCCAACATCTGCTAGATCATGGAAAAAGCAAGAGAGTTCCAGAAAAACATCTATTTCTGCTTTATTGACTACGCCAAAGCCTTTGACTGTGTGGATCACAATAGATTGTGGAAAATTCTGAAAGAGCTGGGACTACCAGACCACCTGATCTGCCTCTTGAGAAATCTGTATGTAGGTCAGGAAGCAACAGTTGGAACTGGACATGGAACAACAGAGTGGTTCCAAATAGGAAAAGGAGTATCTCAAGGCTATATATTGTCACCCTGTTTATTTAACTTCTATACAGAGTACATCATGAGAAATGCTGGGCTGGAAGAAGCACAAGCTGGAATCAAGATTGCCGGGAGAAATATCAATAACCTCAGATATGCAGATGACACCACCCTTATGGCAGAAAGTGAAGAGGAACTAAAAAGCCTGTTGATGAAAGTGAAAGTGGAGAGTGAAAAAGTTGGCTTAAAGCTCAACATTCAGAAAACGAAGACCATGGCATCTGGTCCCATCACTTCATAGGAAATAGATGGGGAAACAGTGGAAACAGTGTCAGACTTTATTTTTCTGGGCTCCAAAATCACTGCAGATGGTGAGTGCAGCCATGAAATTAAAAGACGCTTACTCCTTGGAAGGAAAGTTATGACCAACTTAGATAGCATATTGAAAAGTAGAGACATTACTTTGCCAACAAAGGTCCATCTAGTCAAGCCTATGGTTTTTCCTCTGGTCATGTATGGATGTGAATGTTGGACTTCGAAGAAGGCTGAGCGCAGAAGAATTGATGCTTTTGAACTGTGGTGTTGGAGAAGACACTTGAGAGTCCCTTGGACTGCAAGGAGTTCCAACCAGTCCATTCTGAAGGAGATCAGCCCTGGGATTTCTTTGGAAGGCATGATGCTAAAGCTGAAACTGCAGTACTGTGGCCACCTCATGGGAAGAGTTGACTCATTGGAAAATTCTCTGATGCTAGGAGGGATTGGGGGCAGGAGAAGAAGGGGACGACAGAGGATGAGATGGCTGGATGGCATCACTGACTCGATGGACGTGAGTCTCAGTGAACTCCGGTGATGGACAGGGAGGCCTGGCGTGCTGCAATTCATGGGGTCGCAAAGAGTCGGACATGACTGAGCGACTGAACTGCACTAAACTGAGATTCTTTGGCTGGCAATACTGTGTTTTCTGTCATTCTGATGTGTCAGGAGGACAACGGGTTCCTTGGGATCATGATTATGGGTAAGTGTAAACAAACCCGTTCAGAAGTTAAGCTTTTCAAGTCCAAAGAAACAGCATTTCAGGAAAGAGACAGAACAAACAAACAAAAGGACTATGCCTCTTACCTCGGAATGAGTCATTTCTGACTCCTTGCTTTCCTCTTCCTCTGGGCTTCCTTCTCACGTAAGATCAGTCTTGGGAAGTGACCCCTGAGTGTTGAAAATAGACTGTTCAATACCTAGAAAAACACACCGAGCTCCCTGTCACACAGCCCCACACAGAGGGAGGATCTCAACAGGTACAAAATACAATCCTCTACGGCCACGGACACAGCAGGGATTCTGGAACACAGAATCAAACGAGGTGTTTTTCGTTTTATTCTTTTCTTCAGAACTCGCGGCCCTTCCTGTGAAAACTACACGTTCTAGGCTGACCCTCCCCTTCAAACCTTAGGCGAGACCCTGACCAAACTCCATACAGAATAGAGCCTCCTTCACCTCTTCGTGGATCAAGGACTTAGGGGTTGGGCAATGCCGGACTTTAAGCAGCGGTCTCTACAAGTTAGAAGGTACAACTGCCAGAGAAGGACGTGGACTCTAGAACGATATTAACAGGAAGTGGACGTGGACCTCAGGGTCCCGGCAGCTAAGATAAAGGACTTCAGAACGTCTCACGGTGATGCGAGGACACACACTGGGGACGGGAAAATGGGGACGGTAGTTTGAATGTTCACAGAGACCCCCCGAAACCAACGTGTGAAGGACAAAAGGCTGTGGGACATGGAATCGAGTTTTAAACCAACAAAACTCACCAGGACACTCTGTCGCTCATTTAAACGCAATTCCAGGTCTGCAGGATACTGCGCACGCGTGGGCGGAAGAATCGGTACAGAGGAAGGTGAGCGCGCTACGCTGCGGCCAAAGATGGGCGACGAAAGGGGAGCGGGTGGGACGAGGCCGGAAGCGCAGGTACTTATGGGCGGGGCCAGTGGGGACGGGGCCTTGCCTCCCCTCAGCCCCGCCCCTCTCGGTTTTGGGTCTGTTGGTCCTTCTGTCCAGCTGTGCTTCCTTTCTCTGCCTTTTGATGCCTTTAAATCTCTTTGATTTCCTCTGGAGCAGAGCTGCTTCCTGCCTGTTCTAAGTTAGTGTTTCAAACAACTTAAGGCAAAAGAGAAGAATTTTGAGAGCTGCCTCTATGGAAAGCCGAGATGTTTTCAGCAATTTGAAAAACGGGGAAAATGCAAAAGCCCTTTGTGTGAGTGTATGAAGATGGGTGTCTCCTCAGTGACGAAAAGCAGAATGTAACCACTCAGATATTCCGTTGGGAGGAAGCCTCAGTAATTGTAACCAGAGACCTGCTTACATCAGGGAAGCTGGCTTTTCTCTTAGGAAGTGATTCCAGAAAGAAAGAGGGAGACCGGAATCTACATCGTCGTTTATAACGTAACCACAGAAATGATATACCGTTACTCCTTTCAGAATCTGTTGATACACAGATTGCCTCTGTTAATTGTTGCTGCTGCCGCTGAAGCCACCAATTGCCCTGCTTCTTCCAAGACTGAACAAGTTTCCAAGAAGCAGGACTTTTTGTGCTAAAAGTGGGCACGAAACTAGGCAAATGGGACGCGTGGATCTCATCGACTGCTCTGCACTTAGCTTCCCAAACACCCTCCCCTACTGTTGGCTTTCTTTCCTAACCTCCTCCTCTTCACCCAGTCCTTGAAAGGATAATCTGGAAAAGCGCTAACACAAGACAGGAAAAATAGTGAGGGGCCCACAGACCATTGTATCCCAGGAGAGTACACCCTTCTCTTTAAATGTGAGATTAGCAACTTCCCTGGTAGTCCAGTGGTTAAGATGCTGTGCTTCCACTGCAGGTTATTGGGTTCAATCCCTGCTCGGGGACTTAAATCTCAGAGTTGAAGTTTTAATCATTTCTTACACAGAAAGCATTAATCATTACAATATAAAGAAAAATGAAAAAAAAAAAAAAGAAAAGAAAAATGTATGTCAAGGTAATAAATTGCTTATTAAAGAAAATGTGTTTTGGAGCATCCCCAGCAGCCCAGTGGTTAAGACCCCACTTTCCGATACAGCATTGTGGTTCATTCCTTAACCAGGGAACTAAGATTCCACATGTTTTGGGGTGTGAACAAAATGAAAAGAAAATATGTTTCTTAAGTATCTGTGAGTGGGGACAAATTCTAAGTAGAGGATATTGATACTGCTTTTCATGATAAAAGTATCAGTAGGTCAAATCTCACAGTTCTCTGCTGGAACCTCTGGTTCTGAATATGACTTTGGTCACGAAGAACTAGGAGAATATTCTCTAGGGAGTTGGCACTAAGGTGTACCTGCTATTGCAGACTACAGTGGAAATTATGCGGGAATTTCTATCTATCAGACATTGAATCCTAACTATAAACAGGGGGTATTTGCCTCAAGATACTTTTTGAGAAGTTCTATGACATTTCAGACAATGAGGTATGAACATTTCACCTTTGTAAGATGACAGATGGAGAAATTCTTGAAAACCCCTCTCAGGTGCTTTGGCTCCATTTCTCTACTCATAATCTAAATGGAGGCACAGTTCAGTGGTCTCAAGAATAGGAAATAACTCGTTTTTGGTAGAAACACTTCTCATGGATACAAACTATACAAGCAGACACATGAAATTCCCTTCCTTTGTCAGACCTCAGTATTTACTACAGCTTCCTTGTGAGTCCCTGTCTGTCTCCAGGGGCCAAAGGGAATAGAACCTTCCTCAATCATTTCAAGAGTCCCTTTGGAGATGATTAATTGTTTTATCATTAGCAACTGAGCCATAAAGATTTTCACAAATAATCTCAGTTCTCCAAGCCTGTCTCACATCGTAGATACAGGTGAAAAGATAATTCCAGTTGTGAGGGGTCATGAGGTCACAGGATCACAAACCCATATCTAGGGGTCTGGCTGCCTCCCTCCCTGTCACAGGAGCAGCTTGATGTGACCAGTACTCTGAACCCAATATCTGGGCTATGTGAGGATATCAAGTGAGTATTTTCTGTTTCAGCTTGTGGGCAAGAATCTGCAAGAAAAAGGTGCTTTTGGGAGTCTGGGTTGGTGACCATTCAGGAAAAATGAAGTGTTCTGACTCAAAGTAATACAGTGCCAAAGGAACACTGGAAGCAGGAATAATTCAAAAATGTAATGGAGCTATTAAAGAGAGATTAGGTGCTACCAGATGTCAGTTCGCAATGTCTCCTAACATCATATCTCAGTGTAATTCTTTTTGAAAAATATTTATTTATTTGGCTGTACTGAATCTTGGGAGAAGGCAATGGCACCCCACTCCAGTACTCTTTCCTGTAAAACCCCATGGACGGAGGAACCCGGTGGGCTGCAGTGCGTGGGGTCGCTAAGAGTGGGACACGACTGAGCGACTTCACTTTCACTGTTGACTTTCAAGCATTGGAGAAGGAAATGGCAACCCACTCCAGTGTTCTTGCCTGGAGAATCCCAGGGACCGGGGAGCCTGATTGGCTGCCCTCTATGGGGTCGCACAGAGTCGGACACGACTGAAGTGACTTAGCAGAAGTAGCAACAGGATCTTACTTGTACTATATGGGATTTAGTTCCCTGATCAGGGATTAAACCTAGGCACCTCCCCCAAGTCCTGACCCCCCACCCCCCACCCCCTCCCTTGGCGAAGCTAGCATTGAGAGCCAGGTGTCTTAGTCACTGGACCACCAAGGAAATTACAGTGTAATTTTTGTGACAGTGATTGTTATTTTAGAATCCATGTGATATGAAACCTAATGTTTAGTCTAACTAATGACTGGAATTGCAGAGATAAATGGGAAATCATGGAGTAAACCCTCACCCATTCAAGTGGCAGCTACTTTGGGTGCAGTGAGCAGTGGGCCATTTGCAACACACCAGAGGGTAACCCTGGCCAGAGTTCCTAAGTTGCCGCCACAGCAGTTGCCTGTTGGAAGAGGGTCCCTGTGAGAAAGGAGAAGTGAGGAGGGGGGCATGAGGCTCCAAGTCCCTGAACAAGGCACCAAAAATACCATGGTCTGGGTATGGGTTGGAACAGAATTTACAGACATGGGACAATACGGGTCTGGTTTTTCAGTTTCTGCATTCTAAGACCCTCTTTGGTTTTATCTGCTCTTCACTCTTTGGGTAACCACAACCTTGGCAGAAAGAATCATTTTAACTATTTAGTATATGCTCTGTATCTTTCTGATTGTTTTTATCAGAGTCTTGAAAGTGCAAGAGAAATAACTAAAAATCAGTAATGTTGCTCTTGTACTTTTTGGCACATATTTTAACAAATAGCCATTAAATGGCAGAGCTTAAATGTTACTTCAGTTTACGCACTTTAGACTTTAACTAATAAAACACAGACAGATTCACAGAGATAACTCTTAAGTAAAGTTGATAGAAGTTTCTGTAACTGTAAAGAATACTAAAGACAAGAAAAGTTTTAGCCACTCAGTCATGTCCCATTCTTAGTGACCCCATGGACTCTAACTTGCCAGATTCCTCTGTCCAAGAAATTCCCAGGCAGAAATACTGGAATGGGTAGTCATTCCCTTCCCCAGAAGTTCTTCAGAAAAACAAAGCAAAAAGAAAAGAAAAAGAAGAAAAAATTCATCATGTTAATATTTTCATATACACAGTTCAGTTCAGTTGCTCAGTCGTATCCAACTCTTCGTGATCGCATGGCCCACAGCACGCCAGGCCTCCTGGTCCATCACCAACTCCCGGAGCCTAGTCAAACTCATCTCCACAGAGTACAGACATACACTCAAATGGGGCTATATGCTCATTAGGAGGAAGAGAGAAACATTTTCATGTCACTAAACTCAGGCAATTTTGAATGTAGTAAAATGTACATAATGTTAGAGGATGATATTCTTTACTTGCACTGAGCTGTATTTTAAATTTTAATACAGTTGAGCATAGATTAGGACTAATAAGATTCTTGTAAACATTTTGGAAAACACAAAACTGTGATGAGACTCTGTGATGTGAGCATGAAGTGTACTGGAAAAGATCAGACCTGGGCTTGGGATGAAAACCGCCACTCCCAAAACCCAGCATCTCTGCTAAACACACATGAGTGTTCATTTTCCAAAGCAAAAAGAAGGTAAGAAGACAGGAAGTTACTTCGTTAATTGTGATAGTTTAGGCACATCCCTCATTTTTCTTTCCAAGACACTTGTTCAAGTGAAAAAAAAAAAAAAATTCATAGCATGGGAATCTCACAGAAACACCTAAACCAGTGAACATGAGTCATGGGGTAAGAAGCACATGGAAGAATCCATTATCACTGCATGGGTATTTTGGCACTACTATGGAATATATGATCTGAATCTATCATTAAAAAATCTTAGTTCAGGGACTTCATGATGACCCAGTGACTAAGACCCTGAGCTCCCAATGCACGGAGCTCTGGTTCTTTCCCTGATCAGGAAACTAGATCCCACATGCTGTAGCCAAGAGTTTACATGTCACAACCAAAGAAGCCGAAAATTACAAGGAAGACTGAAGATCCTACCTGTGACAAGAAGACCCAGTGCAGCTAAATAAATAAATATTTTAAAAATGTGTTGTATGCAAATTTCATCTCATATATGCCCTCCCTGATCTTAGCCTAGCGTTGCGGTCCTTTAATGGACCGCATTAAATGGTGATCTGGAGTTAACGACAAGAAAGTAAAAGAGAGAAGAGGCTGATATTCCCTGGTTTATGCAGAGAACCAATAAAGGCCTTGACAAAGGGCTTCTACAGCTCACGAAGGCACAGGGCATCCTCTCAAGGAGGTCTTAAAAGCCCAGGAGAGAAAGTGAGCTCGGCAGCTTTCCATGCTCCAGAGAATTAGCCTGAGGGAGAGAGACAGAGAGAAAGAAAAGAAAGAAAGACACAGGGACCCAAGCTCTGATGGAACAAGGGTGCTTTAATGATCTTTGTGTGAGCATATATAGGCTATTAAGGAATTTCTTTGACAATGATAAAGATCAGACAACCAAATGTATAGTTATCGATACCAAGGAAAGAAGGAATTAACAATGGTCATAAGGTCAGAAGACAACCCATATCTCAAGAGGGAGGGTTGTGACTAGGCAGATTTACCAAAGGGAAAGAGTTTATTGAAGGAAATCCATGCATATGATTCATCTCATTATCTCAGGCCTGGGAGCAGGACTGAACTGGTGTTATACTATAATACGACTTTTACACAGCAATATTTTCTACCATAATCCTAACCCAAAAAAAGATGAGAAATGACCCACACACCATTTCAAAAACTATTCTGATCTGGAAAAGAAATGATAAAATAATCAGAACACCATGGGCATATTTATTTTTGAGTGCTGTATTTGTATGACACAGGATGAATTGTCTATCAAGGAAACAGTTAATATTTTTAAAAAGCATACTCTGACCCAAGAGTTCCTGAGTGGGAGAAATGTGCCATGTATTTTAACAAGCTTAATTTTTTTCAGAGTACTGTTAACAAGCTTCTTTTAACTAGTGATGTTCAAAATTCTGCTCCATAAGTGACCATTTTGAATAGTAATGAAATACATTAGTAAGGTAAGTAATTCATACTTACTTTTGAACTTGAAGTGTTTTACAAATTTTACAGTTCAAATATGATAGACTCCTCAGTAGCAACAATCATTTTAACTACTTAGGATATACTATGTATCTTTCTGAGAGTTTTTACAGAGTCTTGGATGTGTAACTGAAATAATTTAAAATCAATTATGTTGTTGTTCCACCTTATTGCAAATATGTAGCAAACACTCCTTAAACAGCTTAAATTTACTTCACTTTATGTACTCTAAACCTGAATAATACATAGACAAATACATAGGGACAATTCTAAAGAAAGTTCATAAAAGTTTCTCTAGCTGTGAAGAATACAAAATACAAGAAAAATAACTGATCAAATCATATGAACATTTTCATGCATACATATATTAAAGTGAACTATATATTCATTTCACTAAAATGAAACAATCTAAGGCAATGGAAAGTATGTAAGAACAATTTTCAAAGGTTAGGATAAATAAAAATATTCATGAAATAATGATGGCTTTTATATAAACCTTAGGTTTCTGCCTGCACACACATATGCACACATGAAGACACTGAAGGTAAAGGCAACCTTCCCTAAGTAACAGATCTTTTGGAAGAAACATCTTTAATCCAGCTTTTTTTTTAAACTCAAGTATACTTTACATTTATGGTGAAACAAACATTTACAAATTGTGCATGAATGCATGCTAAGTCACATGAATCATGTCTAACACTTTGCCACCCCATGGACTGTAGCCATCCAGACTCCTCTGTCCATGGGATTTCCCAGGCAAGAATACTGGAGGGGGTTGCCATTTCCCTCTCCAGGGGACCTTCCCAACCCAAAGATCAAACCCAGTTCTCCAGCTTTGGCAGGCGGATTCTTTACCACTGAGCCACCTAGGTTCACTGAAAACAATTTTTTCTCTTTAGTAAAAAATAATCAAAAACACAATATGAGAAATAGTCTACATTTTATTAGCAAATATACCATGACACCTATTTAGAACACATTTCCAGACCTATGTGAAGAAACTGTAAACCTTTACTGAAGCACATAATGTCTGAAAATCACAAGTTTTACTTGGAAGATGTGGTGACATAAAGACTTCAGTGACTGCAATTTCAGAAAAATTAAAACTCAAAACAAAAATGGATATTTCAAATAAAAGTCTCAGCTGTATCTAGGACAGCCAACACAATTTTGAATTTAAAAATGAAGAAAACCTAAATAGAGGGAAATTACAGACTTCTGTAATTATAATCTGTAAATCTGTAATTCTGCCAAATTACAGATGAAGTTATCACTGTATAGACTAGTGAAACTTCAAAATAAATGAAGCAAAATAGCTACAAGGTAGCCAAAGCAGCTCACCTAAAGAAAGACTTAGACATTATTTTTAACAATAAAATAGAAGGTAAACACAACAAAATATTTTCTAATAATGCAACAGGTGAGGTATTTCAGGTAACAAAAATCAGAGGGGGAAAAAAAAATCAAACGGCATAAAGGAAAGACTTAGGTTTCAGCGTTGTGTAATAAAGAATTTAGGGACTTGCCTGATGGTCCAGTGCTGAAAACCTGCCTGTCAAAGCAGAGGACATGGGTTCCATCTCTGATCAGGGAAGATCCCACATGCCTTGAAGCATCTAAGCTAGTGTGCCACAACTACTGAAGCCCACCTGCTGCAGAGCCTGCCAGTTATTAATACAATGACTGAACCTGTGCCTTAGAGCCAGAGCTCCAAAACAAAGAAAGCCCAAGTGCATCAGCAAAATCCCAGTATAGCGAAAACTAAATTAATACTAAAACTAAAAAAAAAAAAAAAAGAATTCGGTAGGCTTTGGTCCCCAGGTTGTGGAAGTTTGTTAACTACTCTTGGAATTTAAGTTTTTTTTCCCTTGGAATTTCCTTAGTGACTGAAGTGGCTTTATTACTCTCCGTGGGCCCTGATTATTTATGCTAACAACATGACCTATGGTGGGCCCCTAGTTTAATAAGGGGATGACTCAGGTTGTGAGGCTGGCCATTTCACAAAGACCAAGGAAGTGACTAGATGTTTGGGGCTTTGAGCCAGGTGAGCTTATTAGCCCAACCTCTAAGAAGTAGAGAATGCTGGAGATGTTATCAACCACGGCTATGTAGCTAAAACCCAATAAAAACTCAAGACTTAAAAGCTTGAGTGAGCTTCTTTGGCTGGCAATACTGTTTTCTGTCACACTGATGTGCCAGGAGGGCAATGGGTCCCTTGGGATGAGGACTATGGTACGTTCAAACAAACTCGTTCAGAAGTTAAGAAGCTTATCAAGTCCAAAGAAACAGCATTTCAGGAATGAGAGACTGAACAAACAAACAAACAAAAGGATTATGCCTTTTACCTCAGAACGAGTCATTTCTGACTCCTTGCTTTCCTTTTCCTCTGGGCTTCCTTCTCAGGTAAGATCAGTCTTGGGAAGTGGCCCCTGAGTGTTGAAAATAGGCTGTTCAATACTTAGATAATCACACCGAGGTGCCTGTAACACAGCCACACACAGAGGGAGGTATTCAACAGGCCCAACACACAATCCTCTACGGCCACTGACACAGCAGGGATTTTGGAACAGAGAATTAAACGAGGTGTTTTTAGCTTTATTCTTCTCTTCAGAACTCGAGGCCCTTCCTGTGAAAACCACACGTTCTAGGCTGACCCTGACCTTCAAACGTTAGGCGAGACCCTGACCAAACTCCATACAGAATAGAGCCTCCTTCACCTCTTCGTAGATCAGGGATCTAGCGGTTGGGCAATGCAGGACTTTAAGCAGCGGTCTCTACAAGTTAGAAGGTAGAACTGCCAGAGAAGGACATGGACTCTAGAACGATATTAACAGGAAGCGGACGTGGACCGCAGGGACCCGGCAGCTAAGCTAACAGACTTCACAACTTCTCGCGGCGATGCGAGGACATACTGGGGACGGGGAAATGGGACGGCAGATTGAACGTCCACAGAGACCCCCGACACCTACGTGTGAAGGACAACAGGCTGTGGGTTGTTGTCCTAAAACGAAATCCGGGTTTTAAAGAAACAAACTCACCAGAACTCTCTGTCGCTCACTTAAACTCAATTCCGGGTCTGCAGAATACTGCGCACGCGCAGGCGGAAGATCCGGTACAGAGGAAGCTACGCCGCAGCCAACGGGAAGCGAAGTAAGGAGAGAGGGCGGGAGGAGGGCGGAAGCGCAGGTACTTATGGGCGGGGCCAGTGGGGACGGGGCCTTGCCTCCCCTTACCCCGTCCTCTGTTAGTTTTGCGTCTGTTGGCCCTTCTGTCCAGCTGTGCTCCCTTTCTCTGCCTTTTAATGCCTTTAAATCTTTGATTTCCTCTGGAGCAGAGCTACTTCCTGCCTGTTCTAAGTTAGTATTTCACACAGCTGAAGGCAAAAGAGACGAATTTTGAGAGGTGCCTCTATGGAAAGCCGAGATGTTTTCAGCAAGTTGAAAAAAACGGAGAAAATTGAAAAGCCCTTTGTGTGAGTTGTGAAGATGGGTGTCTCCTCAGTGAGGAAAAGTAGAATGTAATCACTCAGATGATCCGTTGGGAGTAAGCATCATTAATTGTAACCAGAGACCAGCTTACCACAGGGCAGCTGGCTTTCCCTTTAGGAAATGATTCCAGAAAAAAAGAGGGAGACCGGAATCCACATTATCGTTTATAACGTAACCACAGAAATGACATACCGTTACTCCTGCCAGAATCTGTTGATACACAGATTGCTTCTGTTATTGTTGCTGCTGCTGAAGCAACCAATTGCCCTGCCTCTTTCAGGACTGAACAAGTTTCCAAGAAGCAGGACTTTTTGTGCTAAAACTGGGCACGAAACTAGGCAAATGGGGCCTGTGGATCACATAGACTGCTCTGCACTTAGCTTCCCAAACACCCTCCTCACTGTTGGCTTTCTTTCCTAACCTCCTCCTCTTCACCCTGAAAGGATAATCTGGAGAAGAGTTAAGGCAAGACAGGTAAAACTGTAAGAGGCCCACAGACTACTGTGTCCCAGGAGAGTACACATTTCTCTTTAAATGTGAGATTAGCAACTTCCCTGGTAGTCCAGTGGTTAAGATGCTGTGCTTGCACTGCAGGTTATGTGGGTTCAATCCCTGGTTGGGGAGCTAAGATCTCAAGAGTTGAAGATTTAATCATTTCTTACACAGAAAGCATTAATCATTACAATATAAAGGAAAATGAATGTCAAGTTAATAAATTACTTATTAAAGAAAATGTGTTTAGTAGCTTCCCTGACAGCCCAATGGTTAAGACCCTACCTTCTGTTGCAGAATTGCATTTCCTTCCCTAGCCGGGAACTAAGATCCCACATGTTTTGGGGTGTGAACAAAATGAAAAGAAAATATGTTTCTTAAGTATCTGTGAGTGGGGACAAATTTAGAGGATATTGATACTGATTTGCATGATAAAAGTATCAGTAGGTCAAATCTCACAGTTCCCTGCTGGAACCTCTGGTTCTGAATATGACTTTGGTCACGAAGAACTAGGAGAATATTCTCTAGGGAGTTGGCAATAAGGTGTACCTGCTATTGCAGACTACAGTGGAAATTATGCGGGATTTTCTATCTATCAGACATTGAATCCTAACTATAAACAGGGGGTATTTGCCTCAAGATACTTTTTGAGAAGTTCTATGACATTTCAGACAATGAGGTATGAAAATGTCACCTCTGTAAGATGACAGATGGAGAAATTCTTGAAAACCCCTCTCAGGTGCTTTGGCTCCATTTCTCTACTCATAATCTAAATGGAGGCACAGTTCAGTGGTCTCAAGAATAGGAAATAACTCATTTTTGGTAGAAATGCTTCTCATGGATACTAACTATACAAGCAGACACATGAAATTCCCTTCCTTTGTCAGACCTCAGTATTTACTACTGGTTCCTTGTGAGTCCCTGTCTGTCTTCAGGGACCAAAGGGAATAGAACCTTCCTCAAGCATTTCAAGAGTCCCTTTGGAGAGGATCAGTACAAACTTTGTTCTTTTATCATTAGCAACTGAGCCATAAAGATTTTCACAAATAATCTCAGTTCTCCAAGCCTGACTCACATCGCAGATACAGGTGAAAAGATAATTGCAGTTCTGAAGGGTCATGAGGTCACAGGATCACAAACCCATACCTAGGGGTCAGGCTGCCTCCCTCCGTGTCACAGGAGCAGCCTGACGTGACCAGTACTCTGAACCCAATATCCGGGCTATGTGAGGATATGAAGTGAGTATTATCTGTTTCAGCTTGTGGGCAAGAATCTGCAAGAAACAGGTGCTTTTGGAAGTCTGGGTTGGTGACCATTCAGGAAACACGAAGTGTTCTGACTCAAAGTAATGCAGTGCCAAAGCAACACTGGAAGGAGGAATAATTCAAAAAAATGTAATGGAGCTATTAAAAAGAGATTAGGTGCGACCAGATGTCAGTTCCCAATGCCTCCTAACATATCTTAGTGTAATTCTTTTTGAAAAATATTTATTTATTTGGCTGTATTGGATCTTTGGAGAAGACAATGGCACCCCACTCCAGTACTCTTGCCTGGAAAATCCCATGGACGGAGGAACCTGGTAGGCTGCAGTCCGAGGGGTCGCTAAGAGTCAGACATGACTAAGCGACTTCACTTTCACTTTTCACTTTCATGCACTGGAGAAGGAAATGACAACCCACTCCAGTGTTCTTGCCTGGAGAATCCCAGGGACGGGGGAGCCTGGTGGGCTACCGTCTATGGGGTCGCACAGATTCGGACACGACTGAAGTGACTTAGCAGCAGCAGCAACTGGATCTTAGTTGTGCTATATGAGATTTAGTTCCCTGATCAGGGATCGAACCTAGGCACCTCCCCCAAGTCCTGATCCCCTCCCACCCCCCACCCCCGCCCTCGCCGAAGCTAGCATTGAGAGCCAGGTGTCTTAATCACTGGACCACCAAGGAAATCACAGTGTAATTTTTGTGACAGTGATTGTTATTTTAGAATCGAAGCGATATGAAACCTAATGTTTAGAGTAACTAATGACTGGAATTGCAGAGATATATGGGAAATCATGGAGTACCTTACAGAAAATCATACATTTTGGGGGTTACGATATGTGTGCCAACAGTACCTCCATGAGTAAAAAATCTATAGGAATGGTATTTATTAGAAACAGTGTATAGAGTTGACAATTGTGTGCTTAGTCCATCAGTTGTGTCTGACTCTTTGCAACGCCATGGACTGTAGCCAGCCAGGCTCATTTATCCATGGAAGTCTCCAGGCAAGAATAGTGGAGTGGGTAGCCATATCCTTCTCCAGGGGATCTTTCCGATCAAGGTATCGATCCCTGGTTTCCTGCATTCTAGGCAGGTTCTCTACCATCTGAACTACCAGAAAGCAGTAGAAATACTTTCTCTGAGTCTGGAATTTATAAAGTGCTTAACAGAGACATTATATCCTATTGAAAAATCCATAATTGGGTGATTTGGGTCAAACCATTTTCCAAAAGTAACTTCAGAAATGGGTTTCAGATGGCAGCTATCAGGCATAAAAGCATAGTGTGCCCTATTCTCTGATTTGAAAATATTCTCAAAATTTATAGTTGTATAACTTCATTTTACAAAATAAAAATCACTTTCTTAAAATGTCATCTTCTTTAAATGTGATAATATTTCAGATATCTTGACTTCCACTCAATACTTTTGATGTCACATTAATTAACAGATCAGTTTATGATTTGGAATTCAGTTCAGTTCAGATGCTGAGTCGTGCCTGACTCTTTGCAACCCCATGAATCGCAGCACACCAGGCCTCCCTGTCCATCACCAACTCCCGGAGTTCACTTAAACTCATGTCCATTGAGTCGGTGATGCCATCGAGCCATCTCATCGTCTGTTGTCCCCTTCTCCTCCTGCCCCCAATCCCTCCTAGCATCAGTCTTTTCCAATGAGTCAGCTCTTGGCATCAGGTGGCCAAAGTATTGGAGTTTCAGGTTCAAAATCCTGCACTCAATGTGCCAGCACATTTGGGAAATTCAGCCCTGGCTACAGGACTGGAAAATATCAGTTTTGATTCAAATCTCAAAGAAAGGCAATGCCAAAGAATGGTCAAACTGAAGCACAGTTGTTGCACTCATCTCTCATGCCAGTAAAGTAGTGCTCGGAATTCTCCAAGCCAGGCTTCAATAGTATGTGAACCAGAACTTCCAGATGTTCAAGCTGGATTTAGAAAAGGCAAAGGAACCAAAGGTCACATTGCCAACATCCCTTGGATCATAGAAAAAGAGAGTTCCAGAAAAACCTCTACTTCTGCTTCATTGACTATGTTAAAGCATTTGTGTGGATCACAAGACAGTGTGGAAAATTCTTAAAGAGATGGGAAAGCCAGAACACCTTAGCAGTCTTCTGAAAAATTAGGATGCAGGTCAAGAAGCAACAGTTAGAGCTGGACATGGAACAGACTGGTTCCATATTTTGAAAGGAGTACATCAAGGCTGTATGTTCTCACATTGCTTATTTAACTTAAATGCAGTGTTCAGTTCAGTTCAGTTCAATCGCTCAGTCGTGTCCGACTCTTTGCAACCCCAGGAATCACAGCACGCCAGGCCTCCCTGTCCATCACCAACTCCTGGAGTTCACTCAGACTCACGTCCATTGAGTCAGTGAGGCCATCCAGCCATCTCATCCTCTGACGTCCCCTTCTCCTCCTGCTCCCAATCCCTCCCAGCATCAGAGTCTTTTCCAATGAGTCAACTCTTTGCATGAGGTGGCCAAAGTATTGGAGTTTCAGCTTTAGCATCAGTCTTTCCAAAGAAATCCCAGGGCTGATCTCCTTCAGAATGGACTGGTTGCATCTCCTTGCAGTCCAAGGGAGTCTCAAGAATCTTTTCCAACACCACAGTTCAAAAGCATCAATTCTTCAGTGCTCAGCCTTTTTCACAGTCCAACTCTCACATCCATACATGACCACAGGAAAAACCATAACCTTGACTAGCCAGACCTTTGTTGGCAAAGTAATGTCTCTGCTTTTGAATATGCTATCTAGGAGTAAGCGCTTTTAATTTCATGGCTGCAGTCACCATCTGCAGTGATTTTGGAGCCCCCCCAAATAAAGTCTGACACTGTTTCCACTGTTTCCCCATCTATTTCCCATGAAGTGATGGGACTGGATGCGATGATTTTAGTTTTCTGAATGTTGAGCTTTAAGCCAACTTTTTCACTCCCCTCTTTCACTTTCATCAAGAGGCTTTTAAATGCAGAGTACATCATGCTAAATGCGCAGCTGGATGAGGCACAAACTGTAATCAAGATTGCTGGGAGAAATATCAATAACCTTAGATATGCAGATGACAGCACCCTTAGGGCAGAAAGTGAAGAGGAACTAAAGAATCTCTTGATGAAAGTCAAAGAGGAGAGTGAAAAAGCTGGCTTCAAACTCAACATTCAGTAAATGAAGATCATGAAACCCAGTCTCATCACTTCATAGGATGGACTTTAATAGATGGAGAAACAATGCAAACAGTGACAGACTTTATTTTCTTGGGCTCCAAAATCACTAGAAATATTGGCTGCAGCCATGAAATTAAAAGGCGCTTGTTTCTTGGAAGAAAAGCCATAACCAACCTAGAGAGCATATTAAAACTTGAAGTCATTACTGTATTAACAAGGGTCTGTATAGTCAGAGCTATGGTGTTTCCAGAAGTCATGTATGGATGTGAGAGTTAGACCATAAAGAAAACTGAGCGCTGAAGAATTGATGCTTTTCAACTGTGGTGTTGGAGAAGACTCTCAAGAATCCCTTGGACAGCAAGGAGATCATAACAGTCAATCCTAAAGGAAATCAGTCCTGAATATTCATTGGAAAGACTGATACTGAAGCTGAAGCTCCAATAGTTTTGGCCATCTGATGCGAAGAACTGACTTATTGGAAAAAGCCCTGATGGTGAGAAAGATTGAAGAGAGGAGGAGAAGGGGACAACAATGGATGAAAATGGTTGGATGGCATCACTGACTCAATGGACTCGAGTTTGAGCAAACACTGGGAGTTGGTGATGGACAGGGAAGCCTGGCATGGTGCAATCCATGGGGTTGCAGAGAGTTGGTCACAACTGAACTGAACTGAACTAAGTTCTAATTTTCACCTTTTTAATAAAAAGACTTTACATTTTTACAAATCTGTAACTGTATTAGGCTCATTGCTACTTATGGTTCCATGAAAATACTCATCCTGGAATGAATTTTGATGTATATAAACGTGTGTTATAGACATTACTTTTATTTATTTTTATAATTTCACCTTATGTATGTTTTACCAAGATTTTTAAAAACTTTGATTCACTTGGTTTGTACAAAGGTGGGAAGATAGTTGCCATTATACTAACTCATTTGTTGAAAAAAAATCTTTTCACTACTGCTTTGTAATGCATATTTATCCTCCTTTCCACCATTGTACTGAACTTATCAATTCACATCCACCTATTTCTACTTTATTATCAAACTTTCATTTATTTTAACTAAATGGTATGCTTTAATATTGTTTCCTGAATATTTTTACTCTTACCTTATCTTTACCCTGTGTGAACTTAAAAATCATCTTGTGTAGTTTAAAATATAATCATGGTATCTTTACTGATATTACACTCATTTGTTCCTTACCCAGGGATTGAACAGTCCTTTCCTGTTTGGCAGGTGGAATCTTTACCACTGAACCATCAGGGCATGACTTTTAAATCCTCATTGATATTCCTTTAAGTGTTTTCACTGTTACACATTCAAATATCAGACACTTGTTTTACAGAAAGAAATGTAAATAATTCTTTTTCAGTGGCATCTAAGGTAAATGAAGAATACTTAAGAGTATCAATTCCAGTTGATATGGTACAGAGTTCTGCCTCATTTTCTCATGCAGGATTCTCTGGCTCAGAAGATTATTAGATTTGACAGAATGGCCTCCAAGGATTTGGCAATAGGAGTGGTCTTTTTATTGCAGACTACGGCAGGGATTATGGGGAATTTCTGTCTTGTTTACCATTTTCGCTCCCTTTATTTTGCAGGAGGCAAATGTCGGCCCACAGACTGGATTCTCAAGCACGTGACTCTAGCCAAACTCTTAGTTGTTCATTTGAAAGGAATTCCTGAAACACTGGCAGCCTTGGATGCACACTTGTTTTTCATGTTCCAAGAGTCGGCAGAGATGTGTCCATTGGCACCATCTTCCTCTTGAGTGCCTTTCAGGTGATCATCATTCCCAGTGACTCCAGGTGGGCAGAGCTTAAGAGAAAAGCTCCCAAATATGTGGGCACCTTCAGTATCCTCTGCTGGATCTTCAGCATGATTCTCAGTATTTTGGTTCCATTTTAAATGACTGCCAAGTGGAATGACACAATCAACCCAGAGAATATAGATCATGGCTACTGTTATTTGTGGCGTGCTGCCCCAAGGCCACAGATGTGAAGCCTTGCACCAAGAACACAGAAGCACACACAGCTCAGAATCAAGGACACTTTCAAAGCTGACTAAGCCCCTCTGTAGGCTTCCCGACTCCCAATGGGGCAAAGATGCCCACTCCAGTAAGCACCCTATAGTGCCCCAACCAATCACCTAACATCAACCATCCAGCAGCAATTTTGCTTTGAGGCTGTAAAAATTGGCTATTAGCCCATGGAAACTGTCAGCATCCCCTGGTCTGTGCAGATGTGGGCCCACTGCACTCGCAGTGCCTGCTTTATCTCTGCCCTTTGTTTTTAATAAACTCACTCTTTTCTAAAATGGCCTGTGTCTGGAAATCCTTTTTGACCCGCATTCAGACTGCCTCAACACTTATGGCTGATTGACAGTGTTGTACAGCAGAAAGGAACACAGCACTGTAACAATGTAGAAGGGTGGGATGGGGAGGGACGTAGGAGGGAGACTCAGAAGGGAGGGGACACGGGTGTACCTATGTCTCACTCTTGTTCATGTTTGACAGAAAACAACAAAATTCTGTAAAGCAAGTATCCTTAATTGAAAAAATTTTTAAAGTTTAAAAAACTCAAAACCAAAAAACATACACATTTCAAAAAAAAAAAAAAAAAAATTCCATTGTTACAAAAAAATTGTAAAACAATTGCCCAGTGGATACAAATCTGTCAGCAAGTGCAGGGGATATGGGGTTGAACCCTGCCCCAGGAATATTGCACATGCTGCAGGGCAACTTAGCCTGTGCACCACAACTACTGAGCCTGTGTGCTGCAACTACTGACACCTAGAGCCGCGCTTCACAGAGGAAGCCACCGCAATGAGAAGCCCGTGCACCACACCTAGAGGTAGCCTGCACACAGCAACAGACAAAATTTTTTTTAATGTTTAAAATATCAGGGACAAAAATAACTCAATCAAAATTTGGACCAAGGCCTCATATCTCCAAAGAAGATATTTCGATGGGCAAGAGGCAAATGAAAGACACTCAGCATCAGTAATTATTAAGAAATGGAAAACAAAACTACAATGAGGTATCTCATTGTAGTCAGAATAACCATTATCAAAATGCCCACTAATGATATAATAAAGGCTGAAGAGGCTATGGAGATCAGGGAACCTCCTACAGGACTGAAGGGAATGGAAGCTGGTGCAGCCACTAGGGAGGACAGTGTGGAAATTCCTTAACAAACGCAACCTCCTGACATGTAAGGAAATAAATTCCATGAAAAGTCGACAAAACAGATTAGTTGCCAAATCTGTAAGTTCTTGGTAAATCATCTGCAATGCTGAAATTCTCCCTTTTGACCTATCATTCCCAAATTCTTTAAATAAATATGCACTAAAACACCTACACTTGCACATTCTCTAGTAGTTCACTGCTAACGTATGTACCTTGAGATATTTATATATTGCATTCAATGTATGTCAAAGGCATGAGAAAACAGTTCCTTTAAGCCCAGATGAGAGACGTGCTGAGAATTTTACATGGGGTAAAATTTTATGAATCTTGGTTCAGAATTTTGCAATCACTCTTTTTAATTATTCTTCCTGTGACTTTGTTAAATTTTCATTTGCTAAAATGATCCCGTGTAAAATCTTAGTTCAACAGAAGAAAAAAGGAAAATTGAAGCCAGTGAGTTTGTGAGAGAATTCATAGCAAGCATTGAGGGACGTTGTGGGAGGTCAAGGCTAGAAACAGGCACAGAAAGTTCTAGTACGTGGGGTTCAGGCTTATAAGTGACCTTGGGTGAAGTGCTCTGGGCTCCAAAGACTGAAGGTGGATTGGTCCCAGACCAAGACGCGCAGGATTCTGGTGAGCTCTGTGAGGGTGTCATTGAAGGGAACCTTTGAAGTAGACCCTGGGGTTGAGTAAGACTGCTGATCACAGTCTTAACACTTCATTCATTACAACCAATGGAGACACTAGAAACCATTCACTTTTATTAATAACCATGTATTAATGTCACACAAGGTTGAAATCAAACATTTTACAATCCACAGTATGCTGCTGCTGCTAAGTTGCTTCAGTTGCGTCCGACTCTGTGACCCCATAGACGGCAGCCAACCAGGCTCCGCCATCCCTGGAATTCTCCAGGAAAGAACACTGGAGTGGGTTGCCAATTCCTTCTCCAATGCATGAAAGTGAAAAGTGAAAGTGAAGTCGTTCAGTCGCAACCCCATGGACTGCAGCCCACCAGGCTCCTCCGTCCATGGGATTTTCCAGGCAAGAGTACTGGGGTGGGGTGCCATTGCCGCAGTATGATCCATGATTAAATCAGATTAAAAGTACAGAGAAAGATACTCATTTTCTGATAAAAGGATGTGAGGATCATTATGTTTTTGACTTACAAAACAAAGCCTAGGAAACACTTAGTAAACAAGAAATACACTAATTACATGCCTTTTTTGAAAGGGTTCTAATACATTTCTAGGTTATTACAGATGCTGTCTTTATTTCAACATTGTCAAGTAATATACTTCACTTATGCTGATATTATAAAGATATATCAATATTGTAGTGAACTGTGATTGTGTTCTTACAATTCAAGTGATATAACTATTGAAAATTTAGAACCGACTTTTGGAGAAGTTCCCTGGTGGTCCAGTGGCTAAGACTCTGCATTCCCAATGTGGGGGTCTGGGTTCAATCCCTGGTCAGGGAACTAGATCCCACATGCTGCAACTAAGATCTGATGCAGCCAAATAAATAAATATTAAAAAAAAAAAAAAAGAACCATCTTCTGCCTTACTTTAATACATTGGAAGATTACATGATCACTTACATTAGGGCAACCTCACAGGATACTTCATATCAATGACAAACACCTCCATTTAGATGTTCATTGTACATTTTACGTTAAGATATCCTTCATCTTCTAATGGAGAATAGATAGAGATAGTTGCAACACAACATAAAAAGGATAATCTTTGAAGCTTAACCCGTCAAAAACCTGTTTTCATTCACACTAGAAACAAAGCATAGTATGGATTATTTGAGCATTGAATTACATTCATTTTGCTTTTCAACTAATCTCAAATCAAGTCATTGTAAACAAAGACACATTGCTAATAAGTGTAGCTTTCTAACAATCAACCTTCATCTCATGATCCTAGCTAAAATATCCATTTTCTATGTTTTTAAACGATGGATTGCTCTCTATACAGTAATTCTCCTACTAGAGAAAATTAAAAAAAAAAAAAAAAAGATGATTGATGAAATACTTTTTAGTATGCAGTCTCTGATATTTATTTCAATTTGATTTTTAATTAGTTTTCTACATATTTGTTACATTTCCATAGGTTTCTTGTATAAACTCTTGTTTTCTGATGTATATTTAGGGCAAATGCCTTCCATCACTTGTATCATCACTCTGCAGCATGTGTTCTGAGATGTTTAGTGAGATGACCACCATGACTAAAGGCTTTGCCACATTCTGTACATTTATAAGGTTTCTCTCCAGCATGAACTTGCAAATGTGTAGTAACAATTGAGTTCCGATTAAAGGCTTTGCCACATTCAGTGCATTTATACGGTCTCTCCCCAGTATGGATTCGCTGATGTTTAGTAAGACAAGAACTGTTAATAAAGGCCTTGCCACATTCCATACATTTATAACGTCTGTCCCCCATATGAATTTGGTGATGTTGAGTAAGACTTGAACTTGTAATAAAGGTTTTGCCACATTCTTTACATTTGTATCATTTATCCCCAGTATGGATTCGATGATGTGCAGCTAAAGTTGAACTCCGAGTAAAGGTTTGCATCTGTACAATGATAAGGTCTCTCGCCACTATGAATTCGCTGATGTCAAGTGAGATGTGAGTAACGGATAAAGGCTTTGTCAAATTCTTTACATTTATAAGGTCTCTCCCCAGTATGAATTCGCTGATGTCCAGTAAGAAGTGAGAGACGATGAAAGGCTTTGTCACATTCTTTACATTTATAAGGTTTCTCTCCAGTATGCATTCGCTGATGTTGAGTAAGACCTGAGTTCTGATTAAAGGCTTTGCCACATTGTCTACATTTATAAGGTCTCTCCCCAGTATGAATTCGCTGATGTTGGGTAAGATGTGAGCAACATATAAAGGCTTTGCCACATTCTGTACGTTTATAAGGTTTCTCTGCAGTATACATTCGCTGATGTTGAGAAAGTGTTGAGTTGTGATTAAAGGCTTTGCAAATAAATCTGTATATTTGTAAGGTTTCTCTCCAGTATGAATTCACTGATGTTGAGTAAGATGTGAGCGAAAGATAAATGTTTTCCTACATTCTGTACATGGGAAAGGTTTCCTTCCTGTATGAATTTTCCTATGTCTACTTCTATCGGATGAGTTACAAAGACTTTCCCACATATCTTACACTTGTTTTCTTTCTGTGAATTCTGAATAGTCTGCTGTTGAACAAGTTCTGTAGACTGATTAGAAATTTTACCATATTCACTACAATTGTAAGTCTTCTCTCCAGTATGAGTGCTCTTATATAGAGAAAGACCTGACATCTGATAAAAGATATTTCTACATTTATTAATTTTAGAATCCTTGTTTGAAGATTCAGGTCCCTGATGTTTCATAAGGTTTGAGTCTCCTTCAACCTTATACCCAGTTTTATTGCCTGAATACCCTCTCACTCCATCATAAATACTCTTGCAATTATTGGGGCTGACGCTCTTACAGAAGTGTTGACTCATTTTATTATACACGGAAAGTTCTTCCATATTAACCATATCATGGGATGTATTAAACAATGATGGTTGGATTACATCTCTTCCATTATCATCAACATTATACATTTTGGCATGGGGAAAAAATATCTGTTGGTGGAAGAATAATGACCCCCTGCTCACAGATCCCTCAAGTTAATTATATTGTGAGTTTTCCCCCTCATTTTTAAAATTCTGGTGTTCAGATACACTTGAATGATTTTTTAATATGTTACATTGAGTATTGTTGGAATGAGTATTTGTAGTAGAGACTAGATTACCTTCCGGGCTTTCCACGTTTCCTTTCAGAGAACATGTATGTTTCAAAAAATGATGGAAATCTTTTCTTAAAAACTTACAGTTCTCATCAGATGTTGAAGACTGAAGTTGACATTTTCCCCAATTTGACTTGCATTGCTCATTTCTTTTTGCAGTGATGTGTACCTTATGTTAACTGTCTCAGTTTCTTTATGTCCATATAAACATCCTCTCTGTCTTTCATATGCCCTCATATGTTCCCAGTCATTCATTAAATGTTCTGAGGTGAAATCTTTCATATTTTCCTAGGTTTGCTTTTGGAAATACATCTTCTAACCCTGGATTCTTTAGCATCAAATCCTGGGTATCTTGAGGAGACAGAGTTGAAAGATATCAAATAACAAGTTACTTTACCTACTATTCTCAGTGAATATCCTTAACGATTTAAAGAAAAGTGATGACTCCTTTGCTTGTTTAAAAATAAAAAACAGACAGAAGGATCAAGATGCCAGAGGATCAGGCAGAGATGGGAGTTCATCTCTCTCCACAAACACAACAAGAATACATCAGAAATGGAAGAATTTTCACAGAGCCCCTGGTGAACACAAGCAGAGGGCCTTGGACAATGAAAAGGTCAAGAAAGATTTCTGTGTTGACAGATAAGACAAGAAAAAGAAGAAGGAAAAGGAACAGGAGAGGAATTGCAGTGGGACCTGAACCTTGGGGCGATCTGAAGACAGGTCAGGTCTCCATATCCAGGGAAGGCCCTCACTGGGGGAGCCCAGTTGAGACAGAAGAGGAGCCTCATTCTCTGTGGAAAGAGAACACGCCAACAGTCTGTGGCAGCAGCACAGAGTGAGACGTGTACACAGGGTACTGACCCCTGCCCTGCCCACCCAGCCTGAGAGGGTGTCCACCACTGCAGACAAGGGCTGGGTGCTGGAATGTGGGGTCTAGAGAGCAGACCCAGGCAGAGGACTGCTGTGGGCTGTGAGAGGACATCCTGCAGGAAAGGCAGGGAGGGAGGAGCTCTATAAACGGGGATGTTGTGGCAGAAGCCTGAACCACCATACAGCATAGCACCATTGCTGACTGATGACCAAAGAAGAAGCCCACTGCAGCCCCTCTCCCTCTGTGCTGGCCCCTGCCTCACCAGCATCCAGGAAGGGCCACCACCCGGGTGGGCTCTATTGAGCCCCAGCCACAGCCTCCCCCCACACACCTCCTCCACCATCAGCAGACTCCTGTGCTCTGTGGAAGCCTCTGGAGCAGACACCTGTGGGTCGGCCACATGCACAGATGGAGCTGAAAGCACAGCTAGCCCCAGGGTTAAGGAAGAGAAGCTGAAATCTCTCTTCACAGCTGCACAAACAATGCTTTTACACCCACAACTGGCTTTGTAACCTCAGCCCCTTAAGAGCATTTGAATGGAAAAGCAGACCCCATCCCCCTCACTCAGTCACAACAGGTGTAGCTTTAGCAGCTGTAGACTTTGTGGGCTCTTACATGAGGGGAATGGGCCAGGCCAGATCCTGAGCTGCCCCCACAGCACCACATCGGGTCCAGCTCCATGATGAATGCGATCCTGGCCCCTGATTTCAGTGGATGTATGCTGGTGACCTGGTGAAAACAACATCTGAGAGACCCCAGGGCCATGTGCCGGCATACACAGGGTTAAGGTGGGGTCAGAAGCAATGTCAACACAGGGTCACATGAGACTCACACAATGTGCAAAAGGTGACACACAGAGCACACCTAGAGGTGAACATCCTCAGAGGAGCAATACTCAGTGGTTTCTCTCCCAGTGGGTGTGCTCCAATCCCACCTGCCTCCACCATAGATCAGAAACAAAGTGAAGAAACAGATCTGGGGACTCTATTCCACCAACCAGGGAGCAGACTCCGCCCCTAAAAGGGCAGGGATAACCAGAGAGCAATGGGAAACTCCCTTCAATATCCAGGGAAGACTCGGGTCACAATAACAGCAATCACACCCCCTATTAAGGGGATAAGGACACAAGCCTGTGGAGCAACCTCACACTCCAGGGAACAGACACCAGAAGGAAAAACTAGGATTCTGCAGTTTTCATTACACAGAACACAAACACAGAAAATTGCACAAAATGATCATACAGAGAAATATGCTGTGGAGGAAGGAACAAGATAAAAGCCTATTATAAGAACCAATAAATGAAGAGGGGATATTAGTCAGTATAATGATTAATTTCCACCTTCAATTCAATTTAGTTGCTCAGTCATGTCCAACTGTTTGCGACCCTGTGGATGGCAGCATGCCAGGCTTCCCTGTCCATCACCAACTCCCAGACCTTGCTCAAATATATCATAAGACTGATTCTCTTTGATGTACATTGTAAAACAGTTATATTCCAATAAGAACTTTTACAAAAGATGTCTTCGTATAATCTAAAAACCTTAAGAGCGAGGAACAACAATTAAAAATATGATGGAGAATCTCCTAGGATCTCATGAGAATTTATTTGAAAACGCTTTGAGTTTCAGAGATAAACTCTGAAAATCACAAGTTTAATTGGAAGATGTAGTGACACAAAGACTTCAGTGACTGCAAATTCAAAACAATTCAAACTCAAAACAAACATGGATATTTCAAATGTTAAGTCTCAGCTGTATCTAGAGAGCTAACATAATTTTGAATATAAAAATCAAAAAAGCCTAAATAGAGGGAACCTGCCAAGTTATATATGAAGCTATCACTGTATAGACTAGTTCACATTATTTTAAACTAAATGAAGCAAAATAGCTACAAGGTAGCCAAAGAAGCTCACCTAAAGAGAGACTTGGACATTATTTTGAACAATAAAAGAGTAGGATGAAACACAACATTATATTTTGTAATCATGTAAGAGGTGAGGTATTCCAAAGCAACATCAAAAATCAGAGGGGAAAAAATACCACACAGCATAAAGCAAAGATTTAGGTTTCAACGTTGTGTAATAAAGAACTTAGGGACATGCCTGATGGTCCAGTGGGTAGAAATCTGCCTGTCAATGCAGGGGACACGGGTTCCATCCCTGGTCAGGGAAGATCCCACAAGCCTGGGAGCAACTAAGCTACTGTGACACAACTACTGAAGCCCACCTGCTCTAGAGCCTGCCAGTTATGAATACAACAACTGAACCCGTGCCTTAGAGCCAGAGCTCCACAACAAGATAGTAGCTCCTCCTAATCACAACAGAGAAAGCCCAAGTGCATCAGCAAAATCCCAGCATAGCCAAAACTAAATAAATATTAAAATTTCAAAAGAATAAGAGAATTTAGCAGGCTTTGGCCCACAGGTTCTGAAAGTTAGCTTTTACTCTTGGAATTTAAGTTTTTTCCCCTCTTGGAATTTCCTTAGTGACTGAAGTGGCTTTATTACTCTCCGTTGTCCCTGATAATTTATGCTAACAAGAGGACTTACAAGTGGGCCCATAGTTTAATAAGAAAATGACTCAGGTTGTGAAGCTGGTCATTTCACAAAGACCAATGAAGTGACTAGAGGTACGGGGCTTTAAGCCAGGTGGGCTTATTAACCCAACCCAACTTCTAAGGAGGGGAGAATGTTGGAGATGTTATCAACCATGCCTATGTAGCTAAACCCCAACAAAAACTCGGGACTTAAAAGCTTGAGTGAGCTTCTTTGGCTGGCAATACGGTTTTCTGACACACCGATATGCCAGGAGGGCAACGGGTCCCTTCGGATGAAGACTATGGGTAAGTTCAAACAAACCCGTTCAGAAGTTAAGGAGCTTATCAAGTCCAAAAAAAGAGCATTTCAGGAAAGACAGACAGAACTATCAAAAGGACTATGCCTCTTATCTCGAAACGAGTCATTTCTGACTGCTTTCCTCTTTCTCTGGGCTTCACTCTCAGGTAAGATCAGTCTTGGGAAGTGACCCCTGAGTGTTGAAAACAGGCTGTCCAATACTCAGAAAAATACACTGAGGTCCCTGTAACACAGCCACACACACAGGGAGGATCTCAACAGGTACAAAACAAAATCCTGTACGGCCACTGACACAGGAGGGATTCTGGAACAGAGATCAAACGAGGTATTTTTAGTTTTATTGTTTTCTTCAGAACTCGCGGCCCTTCCTGTGAAAACCACACGTTCTAGGCAGACCCACCCTTCAAACCTTAGGCGAGACCCTGACCAAACTCCATACAGAATAGAGCCTCTTTCACCTCTTCGTGGATCAGGGACCTAGCGGTTGGGCAATGCAGGACTTTCAGCAGCGGTCTCTACAAGTTAGAAGGCAGAACTGCCAGAGAAGGACATGGACTCTAGAACTATATTAACAGCAAGCGGACCTGGGCCCCAGGGACACGGCAGCTAAGCTAAAGGACTTCAGAACTTTTCACGCGATCCGAAGACACACTGGGGCCGGGAAAATGGGGACGGTAGTTTGAACGGCCACAGAGACCCCGGAAACCCACGTGTGAAGGACAACAGGCTGTGGGACTACGAAATTCAGATTTTAAACAAACAAACATTCAAACTGACCAGAACTCTCTATCGCTCATTTAAACTCAATTCCGGGTCTGCAGGATACTGCGCACGCGCGGGCGGAAGATCCGGTACAGAGGAAGGTGAATGCGCTACGCCGCAGCCAACGAGAGGGGATGTAAGGGGAGAGGGTGGGACGAGGGCGGAAGCTCAGATACGTAGTAGGGGGCCAGTAGGGGCGGAGCCTTGTATCCCCTCACCCTCGCCCCTGTCAGTTTTGGGTCTGTTGGTCCTTCTGTCCAGCTGTGCTTCCTTTCTCTACATTTTGATGTCTGTAAATCTGATTTCCTCTGGAGCAGAGCTGCTTTCTGCCTGTTCTAAGTTAATGTTTCACACAACTTAAGGCTAAAGAGAAAAATTTTGAGAGCTGCCTCTGGGAAGCCGTGCTGTTTTCAGCAAGTTGAAAAAAGAGGAAAATTCAAAAGCCCTTTGTGTGAGTGTATGAAGATAGGTGTCTCCTCAGTGACGAAAAGTAGAACATAATCACTTCAGCAGCAGCAGCAACAATTAACAGGATCAATATGTGTATCAACAGATTCTGGCAGGAGTAACAGTATGTCGTTTCTGTGGTTATATTATAAACGACCATGTGGGTTCCGGTCTCCCTCATTCTTTCTGGACTCACTTCCTAAGAGAAAAACCAGCTGCCCTGTTGTAAGCAGGTCTCTAGTTACAATTACTGAGGTTTCCTCCTAACAGTCATCTGAGTGATTCAGTTCAGTTCAGTCCCTCAGTCCTGTCCGACTCTTGGGACCCCATGGACTGCATCACACCAGGCCTCCCTGTCCATCAGCAAATCCCGGAGTTTACTCAAACTCATGTCCATTGAATCAATGATGTCATCCAACCATCTAATCCTCTGTTGTCCCCTTCTGCTCCTGTCTTCAACCTTTCCCAGTATCAGAGTCTTTTCCAATGTCACATCTTCGCATCAGGTGGCCAAAGTACTGGAGTTTCAGCTTCAGCATCAGTCGTTCGAATGAATATTTAGGGCTGATTTCTTTTAGGATGGACTGGTTGGATCTTCTTGCCTTCCAAGGGACTCTCAAGAGTCTTCTCCAACACCACAGTTCAAAAGCATCAATTCTTTGGCACTCAACTTTCTTCACAGTCCAACTCTCACATACATATATGACCACTGGAAAAACCATAGCCTTGACTAGATGGACCTTTGTTGGAAAATTAATGTCCCTGCTTTTGAATATGGTGTCTAGGTTGGTCATAGCTTTCCTCCCAAGGAGTAAGTGTCTTTTAATTTCATGGCTGCAATCACCATCTGCAGGGATTTTAGAGCCCCCCAAAATAAAGTCTGACACTGTTTCCACTGTTTCCCCATCTATTTCCCATGAAGTGATGGGACCATATGCCATAATCTTAGTTTTTGGAATGTTCAACTTTAAGCCAATTTTTTCACTCTCCTCTTTCATTTTCATCAAGAGGCTTTTTAGTTCCTCTTCACTTTCTGCCATAAGGGTGGTGTCATCTGCATATCTGAGGTTATTGCTATTTCTCCTGGCAATCTTGATTCCAGCTTGTGCTTCTTCCAGCCCAGCATTTCTCATGATGTACTCTGCATATAAGTTAAATAAGGAGGGTGACCATATAGCCATGACGTACTTCTTTTCCTATTTGGAATCAGTCTGTTGTTCCATGTCCAGTTCTAAATGTTGCTTCCTGACCTACATATAGGTTTCTCAAGAGGCAGTTCAGGTGATTTGGTATTCCCCTTTCTTTCAGAATTTTCCACAGTTTATTATGATCCACACCGTCAGAGGCTGTGGCATAGTCAATAAAGCAGAAATAGATGTTTTTCTGGAACTCTCTTGCTTTTTCCATGATCCAGTGGATGTTGGCGATTTGATCTCTGGTTCCTCTGCCTTTTCTAAAACCAGCTTGAACATCTGGAAGTTCACAGTTCACATATTGCTGAAGCCTGGCTTGGAGAATTTTGAGCATTACTTTACTAGAATGTGAGATGAGTGCAACTGTGCAGTAGTTTGAGCATTCTTTGGCATTGCCTTTCTTTGGGATTGGAATGAAAACTGACCTTTTCCAGTCCTGTGGCCAGTGCCGAGTTTTCCAAATGTGCTGGCATATTGAGTGCAGCACTTTCACAGCATCATCTTTCAGGATTTGAAATAGCTCAAGTGGAATTCCATCACCTCCACTAGCTTTGTTCGTAGTGATGCTTTCTAAGGCCCACTTGACTTCACATTCCAGGATGTCTGGCTCTAGGTCAGTGATTACACCATCGTGATTATCTGGGTTGTGAAGCCTTTTTTTTTTTTTTTGTACAGTTCTTCTGTGTATTCTTGCCACCTCTTCTTGATATCTTCTGCTTCTGTTAGGTCCATACCATTTATGTCCTTTATTGAGCCCATCTTTGCATGAAATGTTCCCTTTGTATCTCGAATTTTCTTGAAGAGATCTCTAGTCTTTCCCATTCTGTTGTTTTCCTCTATTTCTTTGCATTGACCACTGAGGAAGGCTTTCTTATCTCTCCTTACTATTCTTTGGAACTCTGCATTAATATGCTTATATCTTTCCTTTTCTCCTTTGCTTTTCACTTCTCTTCTTTTCACAGCTATTTGTAAGGCCTTCCCCAGACAGCCATTTTGCTTTTTTGCATTTTTTTCCCATGGGAATGGTCTTGATCCCTGTCTCTTGTACAATGTCACGAACTTCATTCCATAGTTCATCAGGCACTCTATCAGATTTAGTCCTTTAAATCTATTTCTCACTTCCACTGTATAATCATAAGGGATTTGATTTAGGTCATACCTGAATGGTCTAGTGGTTTCCCCTACTTTCTTCAATTTAAGTCTTAATTTGGTAATAAGGAGTTCATAATCTGGGCTACAGTCAGCTTCCGGTCTTGTTTTTGCTAATGGTATAGAGCTTCTCCCTCTTTGGCTGCAAAGAATATAATCAATCTGATTTCGGTGTTGACCATCTTGTGATGTCCATGTGTAGAGTCTTCTCTTGTGTTGTTGGAAGAGGGTGTTTGCTATGACCAGTGCGTTCTCTTGGCAAAACTCTATTAACCTTTGCCTGCTTCATTCTGTATTCCAAGGCCAAATTTGCCTGTTACTTCAGGTGTTTCTTGACCTCCTACTTTTGCATTCCAGTCCCCTATAATGAAAAGGACATCTTTTTTGGGTGTTAGTTCTAAAAGGTCTCGTAGGTCTTTATACAACCATTCAACTTTAGCTTCTTCAGCGTTACTGGTTGGGGCATAGGCTTGGATTACCATGATATTGAATGGTTTGCCTTGGAAACGAAGGAGATCATTCTGTCGTTTTTGAGATTGCATCCAAGTACTGTATTTCGGACTCTTTTGTTGATTATGATGGCTACTACATTTCTTCTAAGGGATTCCTGCCCACAGTAGTAGATATAGTGGTCATCTGAGTTAAATTCACACATTCTAGTCCATTTCAGTTCTCTGATTCCTAGAATGTCGATGTTCACTTTTGCCATCTCCTGTTTGACCACATCCAATTTGCCTTGATCCATGGACCTGACATTCCAGGTTCCTATGCAATATTGCTCTTTACAGGATCTGACCTTGCTTGTATCACCAGTCACATCCACAACTGGGTTTTTTTTTTTTTGCTTTGGCTCCATCCCTTCATTCTTTTGGCAGTTATTTCTCCACTGATCTCCAGTAACATATTGGACACCTATCGACCTGGGGAGTTACTCTTTCAGTATCCTATCAATTCTTCAGTGCTCAGCTTTCTTTATAGTCCAACTCTCAAATCCATACATGACTACTGGAAAAATAATACCTTTGACTACATGGACCTTTGTAGGCAAAGTAATATCTCTGCTTTTTAATATGCTGTCTAGGTTGGTTATATCTTTTCTTCCAAGGAATAAACGTCCTTAAATTACATGGCTGCAGTCACCATCTGCAGTTATTTTGGAACCTGAAAAAATAAAGTCTGTCACTGTTTACATTGTTTCCCATCTATTTGCCAAGAAGTGATGGGACCAGATGTCATGATCTTAGTTTTCTGAATGTTCAGCTTTAAGCCAACTTTTTCACTCTCCTCTTTCAGTTTCATCAAGAGGCTCTTTAGCTCTTCTTCACTTTCTGCCCTAAGGGTCGTGTCATCTGCATATCTGAGATTATTGGTATTTCTCTCACCAATCTTGATTCCAGCTTGTGCTTCATCCAGCCCAGCATTTCTCATGATGTACTTTGCATATGAGTTAAATAAGCTGGGTAACCCATGCTTACTGCTAAGACACTTCAGTCGTGTCCGACTCTGTGCGACCGCATAGACGGCAGCCCACTAGGCTCCCCCTTCCCTGGGATTCTCCAGGCAAGAACACTGGAGTGGGTTGCCATTTCCTTCTCCAATGCATGAAAGTAAGAAGTGAAAGTGAAGTCGTTCAGTCCTGTCTGACTCTTAGCGACCTCATGGACTGCAGCCTACTAGGCTCCTCCGTCCATGGGATTTTTCCAGGCAAGAGTACTGGAATGGGGTGCCATTGTGTTCTCCGACCCATGCTTAAGCTGGGGCCAAAAGCAGTGCCAATAATAGGATTACACAAGACCTTGCTGGAGAATAAAAGGTGACACATAGAGCACACTCTGAGGTGAACATTATGAGAGGAGCAATACTCAGTGGCTTCTCTCCCAGTGGGTGTGCCCCAATCCCACCAGCCTCGCACCACAGATCAGAAACACAGCTCAGAAACAGGTCTGGGGCTCTATTCCACCAAGGAGCAGGTATCACACCACAGAGAGGGCAGTGAAAACCAGAGCAATGGGGAATTTCCCCTCAATATCCAGGGCAAGCTCTTGTCATAGGAACACAATCAAAGCCCAGATCAAGGGGATAAGTGCACAAACCTCTGGACCAACCTCACCCACCAAGTTGCAGACACCAGAAGGAAGACTAACTAAGTTCCTGTATCATTCAAAACAGAGATCACAGAAAACTGGACAAAATGAGATGGCAAAGAAATAGGTTATAGAGAGAGAAGCAACACATCAAACCCTTCAAGAATCACAAAATGAAGAGGAGATAGGCAATCTAATGATTACTTGTTGCTTTTAGTCGTCTTGCATGGAGACACCAGATGTTTTCACAAATCCTAGGCTCCTGATAATTCTTTAATCCACTTCTTTTCACACGTTTCTGAGAATGTCCTATTAGATGTTTCAATCTAAAAATCATAGATGATAGTGACACAAAACTAATCAGAAACTGAGGACACATAAGACAGTGTCCGAGGAAGTGGATTACAAATAAGATAAACTTAATAAAGTTCTAGTTCTTAAGAAATTAAATAAGAAGAGAACCTTTTAAAAATATAGTAGAAACACAGGGACGTGTACTCATAGCTATGTGGAGACCAACGTGGGATGGCAATCAACAGAATGGGGAAGACTGGATATCCCTTCAAGAAAATTGATATACCAAGGGAACTTTTCATACAAAGATGGGCAAAATAAAGGACAGAAATAGTATGGACCTAACAGAAGTGCAAAACATTAAGAAAAAGGGAGAAGAATACACAGAAGAGATATATAAAAAAAACATCTTAATGACTAATATAATCAGGACATGTGATGACTCACCTAGAGGCAGACATCCTGGAGCCTGAAGTCAAGTGGGCCATGGGAAGGATTACTATGAAAAAAGCTAATGGAGGTGATAGAATTCCCGTTGAGCTGTTTCAAGTCCTAAAAGATGATGTTCCTAAAGTGCTGCACTCAATATGCCATCTAATTTGGAATACTCAGCTGTGGCCACAGGACTGGAAAAGGTCAGGTTTCATTCCAATCCCAAAGAAAGGCAATGGCAAAGAATGCTCAAACTACCGCACAACTGCACTCCTTTCACATACTACCAAAGTAAGGTTCAAAATTCTTCAAGTGTGGCATCAACAGTATATGAACTGAGAACTTCCAGATGTTCAACCTGGATTTAAAAAAGGCAGAGGAACCAGAGATTAAATTGCCAACACCCGTTGAATCATAGGAAAAGCAAGACAGTTTCAGGAAAATATCTACTTAGGCTTTATTGACTACGCCACAGCTTTTGATGGTGTGGATGAAAACAAAGTGTGGAAAATTCTTAACAAGTTGAGAATACAAGACCACCTTACCTGCCTCCTGACAAATCTGAATGCAAGTCAAGAAGAAACAGTACTGGACATTTTACAACGGACTAGTTCCAAATTGGGAAAGGAATCTGTCAAGACTGCCAATTGTCACCCTGCTTATTTAACTTATATGCAAAGTACATAATGCAGGAGACCTCGGTTCATTCCCTGGGTTGGGAAGATCCCCCTGAAGAAGGGAAGGGCTACCCACACTAGTATTCTGGCCTAAAGAATTCCATGGATTGTATAGTCCATAGGATCACGAAGAGTGATATATTCAGTTGAGACGAGAATGCAAGGGAGAATGTTAATACAGCCTGGAAAATGATTTCCCCAAAATCTTTATTCAAATCACCTATTTAACACTAACAAACACATAACATCAGATCCTGAGATACTGATCAAGTACTATGAAGGCAAAGTAAGTGTGTAACTGTGAAATTAAGAAAAGGTGTACCTATTTAATACTAGGTGTGCCTATTTGATACTATCAGAGAAGGCAATGGCACCCCACTCCAGTACTCTTGCCTGGAGAGTCCCATGGACAGAGGAGCCTGGTAGGCTACAGTCCATGGGGTCGCTAAGAGTCGGGCACGACTGAGCGACTTCACTTTCACTTTTCACTTTCATGCATTGGAGAAGGAAACGACAACCCACTCCAGTGTTCTTGCCTAGAGAATCCCAGGGACAGAGGAGCCTGGTGGGCTGCCTTCTATGGGGTCGCACAGAATCGGACACGACTGACGCGACTTAGCAGCAGCAGCATTTAATAATACAGAGCTTATACAATTACCACTAACCTATGCAGTGATAGGTTACAGTGAAGGGTGTCAGATTCATGATCTCCAAACAAGATTTAACTTCGGGACCAGGGACCAGGCACCAGGCTTGATCACTCAAGAGCTTTTGTGTAGCAGAGTTTTATTAACATGAAAAAGGGACAGAGAAGCTTCTGACGTAGACATCAGAAGAGGGTGGAGAGTGCCCCCCTTGCTAGTCTAAGCAAGGAAGCTATATACTTTTTAAATCAGTAATTACAATAAATCAAAAGAATGTCTCAAGGTTGTAAAAATTTTAACAGACCCACTCCGACAATTTACGTTTGAGGATAACAGGATTAGAACTTAACAACAGAAAGATCCTACTAGACCCAGACCCCTTTATTGACTATGCCAAAGCCTATGACCGAGTGGATCACAACAAACTGTGGAAAATTCTTCAGGAGATGGGAACATCAGACCACCTGACCTGCCTCCTGAGAAATCTGAATGCAGGTCAAGAAGCAAGTTAGAACTGGACATGGGGAAACACACTGGTTCCAAATTGGGAAAGGACTACTCAAGGCTGTATATTTTCACCCTGCTTATTTAACTTATATGCACAGTACATCATGAAAAATGCTGGGCTGGATGAAGCACAAGCTGGAGTCAAGACTGCCAGGAGAAATATCCATAACCTCAGATATGCAGATGACACCTCCCTTATGGCAGAAAGCGAAGAAGAACTAAAGAGTCTCTTGATGAAACTGAAAGAGAAAATCACTACAATATTGTAATTAGCCTCCAATTAAAATAAATAAGTTAAAAAAACTACCATGTATAAAATAGATAAGTAACAAGGATATATTGTATAGCATAGGGAATTATTCCCATTGTCTTGTGATAACTTTTAATGGAGTATAATTTGTAAAAATACTGAATCACTATGGTATATACCTGAAACTAATGTAATACTGTACAGCAACTATACTTAAATTAAGAAAAGAATTCAGGACAAAATAAATATGAGACACTTTTTTTTTTTTTTTCTTGGAAGAAGAGCTCAACTCAATGTAAAGAAAGGATCTTCTTTCTTGAAAAAAATAAAAAGAAACTGAAAGAGGAGAGTGAAAAAGTTGTCTTAAAACTCAACATTCAGAAAACTAAGAACACTGCATCTGGTCCCATCACTTCTTGGCAAATAGTTGGGGAAACAATCTAAGCAGTGATAGACTTTATTTGGGGGGGGGGGAGGGGCTCCAAAATCACTGCATATGGTGACTGCAGCCATGAAAATAAAAGACGCTTGCTCCTTGGAAGAAAAGGTATGACCAATCTAGACAGCGTATTAAGAAGCAGAGACATTACCAACAAAGGTCTGTCTAGTCAAAGACATGGCTTTTCCAATAGTCATGTATGGATATGAGAGTTGGACTGCAAAGAAAGCTGAGCACCAAAGAACTGATTCTTTTAAACTGTGGTGTTGGAAAAGACTTTTGGAACTTCCTTAGACTCTAAGGAGATCCAACCAGTCCATCCTAAAGAAAATCAGTTCTGAATATGCATTGGAAGGACTGACGCTGAAGCTGAAACTACAGTACTTTGGAGAGCTTATGTGAAGACCTGACTCATTTGAAAAGACTGTGATGCTGGGAAAGATTGAAGGCGGGAGGAGAAGGGGACGACAGAGGATGAGATGGTTGGATGGCATCACTGACACAATGGACATGAGTTTGATGAAACTCCGGGAGTTGGTGATGGACAGGGAGGCCTGGTGTGCTGTGGTACACGCGGTCACAAATAGACAGGACTAAGGGACTGAACTGAACGGAATCAGACCCGCTCCTATAATATAAATTCTAAGATATCAGGATAAGTCGGAAGGTTTTCAGGAAGGAGAAAGTGTCCTCAAGCAGGATCAGTTTAGTTCAGTTAAGTCGCTCAGTCGTGTCCGACTCTTTGCGACCCCATGTATCACAGCACACCAGGCCTCCCTGTCCATCACCAACTCCCGGAGTTCACTCAGACTCACGTCCATCAAGTCAGTGATGCCATCCAGCCATCTCATCCTCTGTCGTCCCCTTCTCCTCCTGCCCCCAATCCCTCCCAGCATCAGAGTCTTTTCCAATGAGTCAACTCTTCACATGAGGTAGCCAAAGTACTGGAGTTTCAGCTTTAGCATCATTCCTTCCAAAGAAATCCCAGGGTTGATCTCCTTCAGAATGGACTGGTTGGATCTCCTTGAAGTCCAAGGGACTCTCAAGAGTCTTCTCCAACACCACAGTTCAAAAGCATCAATTCTTCGGCGCTCAGCATTCTTCACAGTCCAACTCTCACATCCATACATGACCACTGGAAAAACCATAACCTTGACTAGACAGACCTTTGTTGGCAAAGTAATGTCTCTGCTCTTGAATATGCTATCTAGGTTGGACATAACTTTCCTTCCAAGGAGTAAGCGTCTTTTAATTTCATGGCTGCAGTGATTTTGGAGCCCAGGAAAATAAACTCTGACACTGTTTCCACTGTTTCCCATCTATTTCCCATGAAGTGATGGGACCGGATGCCATGATCTTCGTTTTCTGAATGTTGAGCTTTAAGCCAACTTTTTCACTCTCCACTTTCACTTTCATTAAGAGGCTTTTGAGTTCCTCTTCACTTTCGGCCATAAGGGTGGTGTCATCTGCATATCTGAAGTTATTGATATTTCTCCCGGCAATCTTGATTCCAGCTTGTGCTTCTTCCAGTCCAGTGTTTCTCATGATGTACTCTGCATATAAGTTAAATAAGCAGGGTGACAATATACAGCTTTGACGTACTCCTTTTCCTGTTTGGAACCAGTCTGTTGTTCCACGTCCAGTTCTAACTGTTGCTTCCTGACCTGCATACAGATTTCTCAAGAGGCAGGTCAGGTGGTCTGGTATTCCCATCTCTTTCAGAATTTTCCACAGTTTATTGTGATCCACACACTCAAAGGCTTTGGCATAGTCAATAAAGTAGAAATAGATGTTTTTCTGGAACTCTCTTGCTTTTTCCATGATCCAGCAGATGTTGGCAATTTGATCTCTGGTTCCTCTGCCTTTTCTAAAACCAGCTTGAACATCATGAAGTTCACAGTTCACATATTGCTGAAGCCTGGCTTGGAGAATTTTGAGCATTACTTTACTAAAATGTGAGATGAGTGCAATTGTGTGGTAGTTTGAGCATTCTTTGGCATTGCCTTTCTTTGGGATTGGAATGAAAACTGACCTTTTCCAGTCCTGTGGCCACTGCTGAGTTTTCCAAATGTGCTGCCATATTGAGTGCAGCACTTTCACAGCATCATCTTTCAGGATTTGAAATAGCTCAAGTGGAATTCCATCACCTCCACTAGCTTTGTTCGTAGTGATGCTTTCTAAGGCCCACTTGACTTCATATTCCAGGATGTCTGGCTCTAGGTCAGTGATCACACCATCGTGATTATCTGGGACATGAAGATCTTTTTTGTACGGTTCTTCTGTGTATTCTTGCCACCTGTTCTTGATATCTTCTGCTTCTGTTAGGTCCATACATTTTCTGCCCTTTATCAAGCCCATCTTTGCATGAAATGTTCCCTTGGTATTTCTGATTTTCTTGAAGAGATCTCTAGTCTTTCCCATTCTGTTGTTTTCCTCTATTTGTTTGCATTGATCGCTGAGGAAGGCTTTCTTATCTCTTCTTGCTATTCTTTGGAACTCTGCATTCAGATGCTTATATCTTTCCTTTTCTCCTTTGCTTTTCACTTCTCTTCTTTTCACAGCTATTTGTAAGGCCTCCCCAGACAGCCATTTTGCTTTTTTGCATTTCTTTTCCATGGGGATGGTCTTGATCCCTGTCTCCAGTACAATGTCACGAACCTCATTCCATAGTTCATCAGGCACTCTTATCTATCAGATCTAGGCCCTTAAATCTATTTCTCACTTCCACTGTAGGAGACATTGTTGTTATATAATCCCTAGAACAGAGTTTAAACCAAGTTGTTTGTTGTTTAATCATCAGTTCTGGGATTAAAGAAAAAGTCATGTGTCTAAGACACATAAACACATAAAAAAGTCATTCTATGTGTCTAAGACCAAGGAATGTAGAGGAAAAAAAGGTGTTTGTCCTTTCCTCCTCCTCGAGAATTCCAGACCCCTATCTTCTCTTCGAGAGTCCCAGACACCCCCCCCCCCCTCCTCTGGGACCCCAGATTTCTTATCAACCTGCCTACGAACTGATTCTTAGAGAAGGAGGCAGAGTATATCAAGGAAGAAAAAGCTTACCAGCATAATGAATTATCCTGAAGCCTTTCTTTCTCAACTCATACATACCCATTTCCCCTAAAGGAGAGATTTCAAACTATTGTGAGAAGCAGAAAATTTAAGAAACATTCTAGAAATGATGGAACCAAAACCCAGTGGGTAGACAAGGGATTCTGGAAGGAAGCGGTCATCACCCAAGCAGGCCAGCTTCCTATAGTTCTCTAACAAAACGTCCCTGTACAATGCCCATTGAAAATTTTCTGAAAAACTCTGGACCAGTGAGTTGAGTCACTGGGCTACCCAGCTGGCTAAGTGGTAAAGCATCTGTCTGCCAATGCTGGAGATGCGGCTTCAGTCTCGTGGTGGAGAGAATCCCGGGGAGGAGGAATTGGCAACCCACTGCAGAATTCTTACCCGGAAAATCCCATGGACAGAAGAGTGTTGGTTCTATGTATAATGGCACTTCAAACTCTATTTTAAATATCTAAATTGCATCCAGGTGCTAAGTCATCACTGCATTTCCCATCGTCTCTAAATTCCCAACACCAAACCACATCCCAGTGGGAGTGAAGATAGGAATGACTCCCAATGCTGATCTCTCACAAGAAGAATAGTTTCAACAGTAGAAAGTCGCTGATTCATGTTGAGAATTCATCATGCTCCATAGAAAGCGAGGATGCAGACAAGGGAGAAAAGGCTCTGGGACACAAGGAAGTAGTCTAAAGGCCAGGTCTTGACTATTATAAGATGAAATGGGGAAAAAATAAGATAACAAATGCCTGGGAAGAAAAATTAGGACCAGAGAGCTAAAGGCTTGCAGATTCTCGTTGGGGCATTTCAGGAGGAAAAGCAGACACAGCCCTAGACCCAGGACAGGGCATTTACCTGAGAAGCTGCAATTTCTTCCTCTTCTTCCTCCTGCTCTGAATTCTCTGGGTATGTTATGCTGCAAACACACTTCTGAGTTTTGAGAAAATACTTTTGACGGCATCAACACAGCCCTTTAATCTGTAACCACCGCTCCTACAGACAGAAGGACCTTGAAAAGCTCAGAAGACCGACCTCTTCTGTCCTGTCTCAGGAGAGATTCAGGAGCAATCAATTCCTACCTGGAGACCAGCCTATGAAGTAATTTCTTGATTGTTCTCTCCTCATAGAGAGCTCCTAACACTCTGCTCCCACAGACGATGTGAGCTGACTGAATTTCCTGATCCAAATGGAGCTAGAGCATCCTTGCTCCCTCTCCTCAGACTGATGCCGGGGCTCAGCTCTCACAAATGGACCAGGAGCCACGTCCTTAACCCGGGCCTCTCTTTACAATCCCCTGGAGCACTTCCAACACACCACAGTGATGCTCCCAAAGGACCAACATAGAACTCTGTTGGGAGGGCATCATTGAGGTCATTTCCTGACACTGGTCACGTGATCCTGATGGGAAACCACATGGCTAAAGATTCTTTCTGAACCAGTTCAATGAATGCAAATCCCTGGTGGTCAGGTTCCCACTCCAAGAAGTTATCAATCTGCAGGTCTATAGTGGGGCCATGAAAGAAGTCATCAGCAAATCCCATTTTTCCTGATGTTTCTTCCCCCAAACCAACGTTCAGGAGTCCTGAGCTCAAAGCCTCACACTCACCACACCTAAGACCTGTAGGGGAGGATTTAGGGCAGGAATTTCTGAGAGGTTAAAGCTAGAATCAGGCAGAGAAAACAGGAGAACTTGCAGTTCAGCTTTCCAGTTACCCTGAGTGAAGTGCCTCAGGCTCCCTAGGCTAAGTGTGGATTAATCCATTCAAACCAAGACAAGGATTCTGGTAAGCACTGTGACAGTGTTGAAAGGTTGCTGCTGCGGCTACTGCTTCTAATCTAAGACACTTCAGTCTTGTCCGACTCTGTGTGACCACCAGGCTCCCTGGGCTTCTCCAGGCAAGAACACTGGAGTGGGTTGCCATTTCCCTCTACAAGGCATGAAAGGTTGCTGCTCAACCACAAAAGATGCCTGGATTCTTGGCCTCCTGAGGAAAAGAATTCAAACTGGGGCCAGAGATGAAGCTTGATCGCTCGGAGCTTTTGTGTAATAAAGTTTTATTAAAGTATAAAAGAGATAGAGAAAGCTTCTGACATAGACATCAGAAGGGGACCGAAAGAGTGCCTCCTCACTAGTGTTAGCAAAGGAGTTATATACTTTTAATTAGTTATTCCAGTGAATCAAAAGCATGTCTGGAGGTTGTAAAGACCTCACTAGAACCACTTCCATAATTTACATGTTTAGACAACAGGATTAGCCAGGTTTTTTTTTTTTTTTTCGAGAGACTATCTTCAAACAGGATAATTTGTTACATAATCCTAAGAAATGTAGAGGGAAAAAAAAAGTTCTTCCTACTTGAGAATTCCAGACCCCTCTCTCCTTGAGGATTGCTGGACTTATCAATCAACCTGCCTAGAAATTGACTCTCTCAGTGTGATTGAATGGGGGCCTGTGAACAGACCCTGGGGTTCAGCAAGACTGCTGATCTCAAGGAAGGTGGTCATCTAGTGCAGGTGCTCACAGGACTGCCTGGTGTGAGTTCAGGGAACTGCAGGCTGCCTGCTCTCAGACAGATGCTGAGGCAGCAACAGCATGGAGCAGTTCACGGAAACTGTCTACAATACTTTCTATCATCTTTCTTATTAGAACCATCCCAGTGTCCAAGTAGTTACAAAATGGGAGAGGAGATACAACATAGAAATGATGGGATATATCTGAAGTTATGAGAAATTTAAAGCTAGTGCGTAAACTAACTTCCACATATGCCATCTCTCTGTGCTACCAAATAGTTCATTGTAGTCTCTTCACTACAACCTTAAATAAGGTGGGCGAGGTTACTGTTGGTGGTGGGTTAACCCTTCATTCATTACAATCAACTGAAACACTAAAAGCCATTCACTTTTATTAACAACCATGTATTAATTTCACGCATAGTTGAAATAAAACCTTTTATAAGCCACAGTATGATCCATGATTAAATACAGATAAATAGTATGTAGAAATATATTCATTTTTTGATATAATGATGTGAGATTTCTGATTTTTATGGCTTACCAAAGCCTAGGAAGCACTTCACAAGCATGATATACACCAATTCCATGCCTTTTCCAGGAAGGGTTTCTTACGTTTCTAGGTTATCACTGTCTTTATTTCAACACTGTCATGTAATAATCATGATTTGTGTTGATATTATAAAGATACATCAGTACTGCACTGAACTGTCATTGTATTCTTCTTACAAATCAAGGATATTACTATTTAAACCTAACAACCAACTTCTGTCTTACTTTAATACATGGAAAGATTAAATGACCACTTATATCATGGCTACCTGCAGATATTTCACATCAATGACAAATACCTCCATTTAGATGTTCATTGTCCATTTTATATTATGGTATCCTTCATCTTCTAATGGAGAATAGACAGAAATGGTTGCAACACATATAAAAAGGCTAATCTTTAGTAAACCATCAAAAACCTATGTTTGCAAACACACTAGAAACAAAGCATAGTATGGATTATTTGAGTGCTGAATTACATTGACTTCAAATAATCTCACATCACGTCATTATTAACAAGCATACATACATTACTAAGAATTGTAACTTTCTAAGCATCAACCTTCATCTCATGATTCATGCTAATATATCCATTTTCTATGTGTTTTAACTACGGAGCACTCCCTACAGTCATTCTCCTTTAGAGAAACTTCTGAAAACAAAATTGATGAAATGGTTTCTAGTATGCAACCTCTGATATTTACTTCAATTTAACTTTTGATTAAATACCTTTCTACATATTTGTTACATCATTTCCATTGGTTTCTTATATAAACTCTTGTGTTTTCTGATGCATGTTTAGGACAATCCTCTTCCATCACTTGTTCCATTACTAGCGTTTCTCTTCAGTGTGTGTTCTCAGATGTTTAGTGAGATTACTACTATGACTAAAGGCTTTGCCACATTCTGTACATTTATAAGGTCTCTCTCCAGTATGAATTCGCTGATGTTGAGTAAGATGTGAGCACTGAATAAAGGCTTTGCTACATTCTTTACATTTATAAGGTCTCTCCCCAGAATGAATTCGCTGATGTCGAGTAAGAACTGAGCAATGATGAAAGGCTTTGTTACAGTCTTTACATTTATAAGGCTTCTCTCCGGTATGAATTCGCTGATGTCGAATAAGATTTGAGCACTGAATAAAGGCTTTGTTACATTCTTTACATTTATAAGGTCTCTCCCCAGAATGAATTCGCTGATGTCCAGTAAGAAGTGAAAGACGATGAAAGGCTTTGTTACATTCTTTACATTTATAAGGCTTCTCTCCAGTATGAATTCGCTGATGATAGGTTAGCTGTGAGTAACAGATAAAGGCTTTGCTACATTCTGTACATTTATAAGGTCTCTCTCCAGTATGAATTTGCTGATGATAGGTGAGATGTGAGTAACAGATAAAGGCTTTGCCACATTCTGTACATTTATAAGGTTTCTCTCCAGTATGAATTCGCAGATGTTGAGTAAGATGTGAGTTGTAAGTAAAGGCTTTGCCACATTCTGTACATTTATAAGGTCTCTCTCCAGTGTGAATTCTCTCATGCTTAGTAAGAAGTGAGCGAAGGTTAAACACTTTGCTACATTCTGTACATTTGAAAGGTTTCCTTCCTGTATGAATTTTGTTATGTCTACTTAGATGGCATGACTTACTAAAGACTTTCCCACATATCTTACACTTGTTTTCTTTCTGTGGATTCTGAACAGTGTGCTGTTGAATAAGTTCTGAAGGTTGATTAGAAACCTTACCATATTCAGTACAAATCCTTTCTTCAGTACAAGTACTCTTATCTAGAGAAAAACCTGACATTTGATCAAAGGTACTTCTGCATTTATTACTTTTAGAATCCTTGTCTGAAGATTTGGATCCCTGATGTTTCATGAGGTTTGAGTCTCCTTCAACCATATACCCAGTTTCATTGCCTGAATACCGTCTCAGGCCACCATAAATACCCTTGTAATTATTGGAGCTGAAGCTCTTACTTAAGGTATGACTCATTTTATTAAACATGGAAAGTTGTTGTGTATTAACCATATCACAATATGTATTGAACAACAATGGTTGGATTGTGTCTGTTCCATTATCATCAACATGATACATCTTGGAATGCAGAGAAAATATCTGTTGGGGGAAGAAAAATGACACCCTGCTCACGGATTCCTCAAATTGATTAGATTGTGAGTTTGCCCTCTCATTGTTAAATTGTAGGTATTCAGACATGCTTGAATGTATGTTTAGTCGAAGCCTACGTTCAGAATTGTCTGAATCACTATTTACAGTAGGGACTAGATTACCTTCCAGATTATCCACGTTTCCTTTCAGAGAACATGTATGTTTCAAAAAAGGATGGAAATCTTTTCTTAAACACTTACACTTCTTGGCGGATGTTGAAGACTGAAGTTGCTGTTTTTCCCAAGTTGTCTCACGTTGCTCATTTCTTTTTCCAGTAATGTTAGCATTATGTGTAACTCTCTCCATTTCTTTATGTCCATATAAACATCCTCTCTGTCTTTCATATACCCTGGTATATTCCCAGTCTTTCATTAAATTTAAGTTTCTGAGGTGAAATATTTGACATATTCCTAGGTTTGCTTTTGGGAATACATCTTCTAACGCTGCATTCCTCGGCATCAAATCCTGGGTGTCTTGTGGAGACATAGCTGAAAGATACCAAATAACAAGTGATTTTCCCTGCTATTCTCAGTGAATATCTTTAAAGACTTAGAGAAAATTGATGACCATTAGCTAATTTAAAAATAAAACAGAGACGGAAGGATCAAGATGCCAGAGGCTTAGGCAGATGTGGACTCATCTCTCTCTCCACAAATGAATGAGAAATGGAACAATTCTCACAGAGCCCAGATGAACATTAGTAGAGGCCCTTGGAAATTTGAAAGGACAAGAAAGACTCCTGCTGAGCCAGGTAGGACAAAAGAAAGAAGAAGGAAAAGGAAGAGGAGAGGAACTGGGTTCAGGCCTGAAACCCTGCGGGGAGATGAAACTGAGGAGAGGTCTCCATATGGGGGGAAGCCCTTCACTGGGTGAGGTCAGTTTGGACAGGAGGAGAGTCTCATTCTCTGTGAGGAGAGAACATGGCAACCAGGGTGTGGCAGCAGGACAGAGTGAGAGCTGAACACAGGGTACTGACGCCAGCCCTGCCCACCCAGCCGTACAGGCATGTCCACCAATGAAGAAAAAGAGCTGCGTTCTGAAATGTGGGGTTTGTAGAGCAGACCCAGGCAGAGGACTGTAATTGGCAATGAGGAAACATCCTGAAGGGATGGGAGTAAGGGAGGAGCTTTGCAAACAGGATGCTTGTGGTGTAAGCCTGAATCATCAGAGAGCAGAGCTCCATTGGTAAGTGATATCCAAAGAAGAAGCCCACTGCATCCCTTGTCCCTTCTGTTGGCCCCTGCTCAACAGGGGCTATGAAGAACTCCACCCACATAGGTCTTTTGAGCCCGAAGTTATGGCTTCCCCCATTGACCTCATCCACAATCAGAAGACTCCTGTACTCTGGGGCAGCCTTAGGAGCAGACACCTGTGAGTTGGCTATAGGCACAGATGGAGCTGAAAGCATAGGTGAACCCCAGGGATAAAGAAGAAAAGCTGTAACTTCTCCTTGAAGCCACACAAGCCATGGTCTTACACCCACGACCGGCTTTGTAACCTCAGCCCCTACAGGGCATCTGAACCAACAACCAGGGCTCTCCCAGTCATGGCAGGAATAGCTTTAGCAGCTATAGACTTTGTGGGCTCCTACAGAAGGGAGCTGGGCCAGGACAGAGCATGAGCTGCCCCACAGAACCACAGAGGGTCCAGCTCCACGGTGAATGTAATCCTAGGACCTGACTTCACTGAATCTATGATGGTGACCTTGTGAAAACAACAGCTGAGAGACACCAGGGCCACAGTTCATCATGCCCATGGTTAAGGTGGACAAGAGCAGTACCAAAACTACATAACATAAGAGCTTGAAGAACGCATGAGAGGGGGCACCAGAACACCCTGAAGTGAACATTCCTAGAGGAGTAATACTCAGTGACTTCTCTCCCAGTGGGTGTGCTCCAATCCCACCTGCCTGGCTCCACAGATCAGAATCACAGCAAAAACTCAGATCTGGGGGCTCTATTCCACCACGCAGGGAGCAGGCACCACCAGAGAGAGGGCACTAATAACCACAGAACAAGGGGGAAACAGCCCTGAATATCCAGGGCAGGCTCTGGTCACAATTAACAGCAATCAGAGCACAGATCAAGAGAGGATAAGGGCACAAACCTCTGGACCAACCTCACCCACCAAGGTGCAGATACCAGAAGGAAGACTAACTGCGTTCCTGCACCCTTCAAAACAGAGACCACAAACAGAACACTGGACAAAATGAGATGGCAAATAAATACATTATAGGGGAAAAAACAAGATAAAAACCTCCAAGGACCACTGAGTTAAGAGGTGATAGGCAATCTAATGGTTACTTCTTGCTTTTAGTCATTTTAAGTGGAGACACCAAGCACTTTCACAAATCCCAGGTGCCTAGTAATTCTTAAATTCACTTCTTGCCACACATGTTTCTGAAAATGTTCTATTAGATCTTTCGATCTAAAAAGCATAGATGATAGTGACAGAGAACTTAGCAGAAACTGAGGAGACATAAGGCACTGTCTGAGGAAGCTAAATACAAATTAGAGAAACTTAATAGAAATCAAATACAAAGAGAGACTTTCAAACTATGATTGAAAGAGGGAACTCTACTCATTGCTCTGTGGAGACCTAAATGGGAAGGAAATCAATAGGACAGTAAAGACTAGAGATCTCTTTAAGAAAATTAGAGGTACTGAGAATATTTCATGCTAAGACAGGAACAGTAAAGGACAGAAACGGGATGGACCTAAAAGAAGCAGAAGATATTAAGAGAAGTTGGCAAGAATATATGGAAGAACTATACAAAAAAGATCTTAATGACTGAGATAACCACGATGGTGTGGTCACTCACCTAGTAACAGACATCCTGGCATCCAAAGTAAAGTTGGCCTTAGAAGGCATGACTACCAACAAACCTAATGCAGGTGATGGAACTCCAGCTGACCTATTTCAAGTCCTAAAAGATGATAATGCTAAAGTTCTGCACTCGATAAGCCAGCAAATTTGGAAAACTCAGCAGTGGCCTGAGGACGGGAAAAGGTCAGCGTTCATTCCAATCACAAAGGAAGGCAATGCCTAAGAACTCTGAAACTACTACACAATTTGCCTCATTTCAAACAATAGCAAAGGCTCAAAATTCTCCAAGCCAGGCTTTAACAGTACATGAACCGAGAGCTTCCAGATTTTCAAGCTGGATTTAGAAATGGCAGAGGAACCAGAGGTTAAATTGCCAACATCCCTTGGATCATAGAATAATCAAGAGAGTTCTGGGAAAACAATTACATCTGCTTTATTGACTACACCACAGACTTTGATTGTGTGGATCACAAGGAACTGTGGAAAATTCTTAAAGAGATGGGAACACCAGATTACCTTACCTGCCTCCTGAGAAATCTGTATGCATGTCAAGAAGCAACAGTGAGAACTGGACATGTGACAATGGACTGATTCCAAATGGGGAAAGGAGTACGTCAAGGCTGTATATTGTCAGCCTTCTTATTTAATTTATATGCACAGTACATCATGTGACATACTGGGTTGGATAAAGCACAAACTGGAATCAAGATTTCACGGGAGAAATATCCATAATCTCAGATATACAGATGACACCACCCTTATAGCACAAAGTGAATGAAAGGTTGTTGCTGAAACACGCAAATATGCTGGGATTCTTGTTCCGGAGGAGAAGAATTGAATTCAGGGCCAGAGATGATGCTTGTTCGCTCAGAGCTTTTTGTAATAAAGTTTTATTAAAGTATAAAGGAGATAGAGAAAGCTTCTAGAAATCAGTAGGGGGTAGACATCAGAAGTGTGTAGAAAGAGTACCCCCTTGCTAGTCTTAGCAATGGAGTTGTATACTCTCCAATGAATCTAAAGAATGTCTGGAGGTTGTAAAGATCTCACCAGACCTACTCCCATAATTTACATTTTAAGATAACAGGATTAGCTAGAAGGTTTAGTCCAGAGACTGATTTAGGCAGGATACATTATTGTTATCAGTTGACTTCAGTTCAGTCGCTAAATCATGTCAGACTCTTTGCGACCCCATGAATCGCAGCACACCAGGCCTCCCTGTCCATCACCAACTCCCAGACTTCACTCAGATTCACGTCCATCGAGTCAGTGATGCCATCCAGCCATCTCATCCTCTGTCGTCCCCTTCTCCTCCTGCCCCCATCCCTCCCAGCATCAGAGTCTTTCCCAGTGAGTCAACTCTTCCCATGAGGTGGCCAAAGTACTGGAGTTTCAGCTTTAGCATCAGTCCTTCCAAAGAAATCCCAGGGCTGATCTCCTTCAGAATGGATGGGTTGGATCACCTTGCAGTCCAAGGGACTCTCAAGAGTCTTCTCCAACACCACAGTTCAAAAGCATCAATTCTTCAGTGCTCAGCCTTATTCACAGTCCAACTCGCACATCCATACATGATCACAGGAAAAACCATAGCCTTGACTAGACGGACCTTTGTTGGCAAAGTAATGCCTCTGCTTTTGAATATGCTATCTAGTTTGGTCATAACTTTCCTTCCAAGGAGTAAGCGTCTTTTAAATTCATGGCTGCAGTCACCATCTGCAGTGATTTTAGAGCCCCCCAAAATAAGTCTGACACTGTTTCCACTGTTTCCCCATCTATTTCCCATGAAGTGATGGGACCGGATGCCATGATCTTCGTTTTCTGAATGTTGAGCTTTAAGCCAACTTTTTCACTCTCCACTTTCACTTTCATCAAGAGGCTTTTGAGTTCCTCTTCACTTTCGGCCATAAGGGTGGTGTCATCTGCATATCTGAGGTTATTGATATTTCTCCCAGCAATCTTCATTCCAGCTTGTGCTTCTTCCAGTCCAGCATTTCTCATGATGTACTCTGCATATAAGTTAAATAAGCAGGATGACAATATACAGCCTTGACGTACTCCTCTTCCTATTTGGAACCAGTCTGTTGTTCCATGTCCAGTTCTAACTGTTGTTTCCTGACCTGCATACAGGTTTCTCAAGAGGCAGGTCAGGTGGTCTGGTATTCCCATCTCTTTCAGAATTTTCCACAGTTTATTGTGATCCACACACTCAAAGGCTTTGGCATAGTCCATAAAGCAGAAATAGATGTTTTTCTAGAACTCTCTTACTTTTTCCATGATCCAGTGGATGTTGGCAATTTGATCTCTGGTTTCTCTGCCTTTTCTAAAACTAGCTTGAACATCAGTAAGTTCACAGTTCATGTACTGCTGAAGCCTGGCTTGAAGAATTTTGGGCATTACTTTACTAGAATGTGAGATGAGTGCAATTGTGTGGTAGTTTGAGCATTCTTTGGCATTGCCTTTCTTTGGGATTGGAATGAAAACTGACCTTTTCCAGTCCTGTGGCCAGTGCCGAGTTTTCCAAATGTGCTGGCATATTGAGTGCAGCACTTTCACAGCATCATCTTTCAGGATTTGAAATAGCTCAACTGGAATTCCATCATCTCCACTAGCTTTGTTCGTAGTGATGCTTTCTAAGGCCCACTTGACTTCACATTCCAGGATGTCTGGCTCCGGGTCAGTGATCACACCATCGTGATTATCTGGGTCATGAACATCTTTTTTGTACGGTTCTTCTGTGTATTCTTGCCACCTCTTCTTGATATCTTCTGCTTCTGTTAGGTCCATACCATTTCTGTCCTTTATCGAGCCCATCTTTGCATGAAATGTTCCCTTGGTATCTCTGATTTTCTTGAAGAGATCTCTAGTCTTTCCCATTCTGTTGTTTTCCTCTATTTGTTTGCATTGATCGCTGAGGAAGGCTTTCCTATCTCTTCTTGCTATTCTTTGGAACTCTGCATTCAGATGCTTATATCTTTCCTTTTCTCCTTTGCTTTTCACTTCTCTTCTTTTCACAGCTATTTGTAAGGCCTCCCCAGACAGTCATTTTGCTTTTTTGCATTTCTTTTCCATCGGGATGGTCTTGATCCCTGTCTCCTGTACAATGTCAGGAACCTCATCCCATAGTTAATCAGGCAGTCTTATCTATCAGATCTAGGCCCTTTAATCTCTTTCTCCTAAAGACCAGACCTACTCCCATAATTTACATGTTAAGATAAAAGGATTATCCAGAAGGTTTAATCCAGACTGTCCTCAGGCAGGATACATAATCCTAAGAAATGTAGAAGGAAAAAAAAAGTTTGTCCTGTTTTCCTCCTTGAGAATTCCGACCCCTCTCTCCTTCAGATCAGTCGCTCAGTCCTGTTGGACTCTTTGCGACCCCATGAATCGCAGCACGCCAGGCATCCCTGTCCATCACCAACTCCCGCAGTTCACTCAGACTCACGTCCATCAGGTCAGTGATGCCATCCAGCCGTCTCATCCTCTGGCGTCCCCTTCTCCTCCTGCCCCCAATCCCTCCCAGCATCAGACTCTTTTCCAATAAGTCAACTCTTCGCATGAGGTGGCCAAAGTACTGGAGTTTCAGCTTTAGCATCATTCTTTCCAAAGAAATCCCAGGGCTGATCTCCTTCAGAATGGACTGGTTGGATCTCCTGGCAGTCCAAGGGATTCTCAAGAGCCTTCTCCAGCACCACAGTTCAAAAGCATCAATTTTTCAGCGCTCAGCCTTCTTTACAGTCCAACTCTCATATCCATACATGACCACAAGAAAAACAATAGACTTGACTAGACAAACCTTTGTCGGTAAAGTAATGTCTCTGCTTTTGAATATGCTATCTAGGTTGGTCATAACTTTCCTTCCAAGGAGTAAGCGTCTTTCAATTTCATGGCTGCAGTCACCATCTGCAGTGATTTTGGAGCCCACAAAAATAAAGTCTGACACTCTTTCCACTGTTTCCCCATCTATTTCCCATGAAGTGATGGGACCGGATGCCATGATCCTCATTTTCGCAATGTTGAGCTTTAAGCCTCTCTCCTTGGGGACCCCTAGACTTCTTATCAACCTGCCTAGGAAATGACTCTGTCACAAAGAGGAACTGCGGAGTCTCTTGATGAAACTGAAAGAACCGGGTGAAAAAGCTGGTTTCAAACTCAACCTTTAAAAAATGAAGATTATGGCTCCGGTCAGATCATTTCATGACAAACAGAGGAAGAAACAGTGGAAACAGTGAGAGACTTTAATTTTTTGGGTTCCAAAATCACTGCAGATGGTGACTACAGCCATGAAAGTAAAAGACGCTTGCTCCTTGGAAGAAAAGCTATGACCAACCTAGGCAGCATATTAAAAAGCAGAAACATTACTTTGCTAACAAAGGTCCATCTAGTCAAAGCTATGGTTTTTCCAGTAGTCATGTATGGATGTGAGAGTTGGACCATGAAGACAGCTGAGTGCCAAAGAATTGATGTTTTTGAACTGTGGTGGTGGAGAAGACTCTTGAGAGTCCCTTGGACTGCAAGATCACACCACTCCATCCTAAAGGAAATCAGTCCTTAATATTCATTGGAAGGATACGCTGAAGCTGAAGATCCGATATTTTGGCCACCTGATGCGAAGAACAGACTCACTTAAAAAGACCCTGATCCTGGGAAAGATTGAAGATGAGAGGAGAAGGGGACAACAGAGGATGAGATGGTTGTATGGCACCACTGACTCGATGGACATGAGTTTGAGCAAGCTCTGGGAATTGATGATGGACAGGGAAGTCTGGCTTGCTGGAGACCATGGATCACAGAGTCAGACTCAACTGAGCGACTGAACTGAACTGACTAATATGTATAATTGATTCTCTTTGCTGTATAGTAGAACAGCTATATTCCAATTAGAAATTTTAAGAAAGATTTCTTTATATAATCTAAAAATTGTCATAGTTTGAATCAACCATTAATAATATAGTGGAATATATGGTAAGATTTCATGTCAATTTATTTTAAAATTCTATGAAGTAATAGAACATAATAAAGTATTTTAGCATGTTAGAATTGGGGCAAATACACTAAAGATATTTAATGTGAGATCATATAAGGAAAAGTGAAACTTTGAAGTCAACCTGAGTTGTGTATTATTTCATTTTCATGAGGTTTTGCTTTCTGCAGTGAAAAATTACTTGAATTTGAAATTTATTCAGAAGGTCCTATATGTTGCTCCCAGTGGATACGAAATTATAAATCAGAGAACAAAAACCCGTCCCCAGTATTCCTAGAAGTTTTGCAGTTTGTCTGCCACTCCACTTGCACATTTCTGTCTAGACGTAGAAGGAAACTTTAAAAGGACTGTCATACTGTTGCTCAGAAATGGGCAGAGTTTTCCTAGGGTCCCCAAGAAATCGAAAAGCAACGAATGAATGCAGTTTGTCACAAGCCAAGAGGAGATTTTTAGTTCACACTGTGATGGAGAAAAATAATCACTGGTGAAAAATTCATGAATGATTTAAGAGACAGAATGGGGCAGGTGATACATTCCTATGACAGTAGCAGACACAAACCCAAGTTCCTGAAAACCATTTCCACTGAAGCAAATCTTCCACAACCATGTGATGAAGGATGAGTTCCTCACTGTTCCTTGGACCTCTCATCTGATTCATCATCTCCAACCATTCATACCTACCTGGGTAAATGGCTGTTGTCTCCATTCTCCTTATATTCCTGGAATCCTTCAATTGCTCCAGAAAGGTGACCAGGTCCAGTTTAGAGACAAGACCTGTTGATCAGAGAAAGGAATATTTGTGTTGTTACAGATTCATCAGTATCGAATCCAGTATTATTCAGGTGAGACGAGAACGCATTTTGTTCTAGAAAACGATTTCCTTAAATACTTTATTCCAAGCCGCTATACAATACTAACAAACACCTAACAATCAGATCCTGAGATTCTGGTCAAGTAGTACTAAGGCAAAAGTAAGTAGTGTCAATGTGAAATTAAGAGAGGGTGCAACTATTTAATACCACAGAACTTACACAATTACCAGGAACCTAGAAGGAAGGAGGCAGAGTACATTAAGCAAGAAAACCGTCACCAGCATAACAAATCAGGAAGGCTTTCTTTCTAAACTAATAAATACCCATTTTCCCCTAGAAAGCAGAGATCTGAAACTACTGTGGGAAGCAGAAAATTTCAGAAGACATTCTTGGCATGACAGACAAAAACACAGTGGTTAAATAAGGGATTCTGGAAGGCAGTTATCCTCACCCAAGGAGGCCAGGTTCCCGTAGTTCTGTAACATCACGTCCCTGTACAATTCCCGCTGATCGAGGTCCAGGCATTCCCACTCCTCTTGAGTGAAGTCTATGGCCACATCCTGGAACGTCAGCCGTCCCTGAAACACAAAGTATAAATGCCATGTGTCTGTGGGAAGACTTACTAATGTGACCCAAGATGAAAAGAGCAAGTTCAGAGACCTGGTCATGATTTAGTAGCTTGGCTATTATTACAAAATCTATTTTTTACACAGTAATCCTTTCTATGCAATTTCTAATGTGAAGAAAAGAGGATGAGTTATGACCCAGAAGCCATTAGAGAAACTATTCTCATCTGAAAGAGCAATTATAAAATAATCAAGGCAACATTAGCATATTTATTCTTTAGTGTTCTACTCGTGTGACATGGGATAAATTGTTTGTCAAAGAAACAGGATTTTTTTTTTTTTTTAAAGCATATTCTGAGCCAAGAGTTCTGAAGTGGGGCCAAAGCCACATTTCTAGCAAGGATATTTGAGTTAGTAATGTTGAAAATTCTGCTCAATGAATGACGATTTTGAACGGCAATGAAATAGAATAGTAAGGTAAGAATTCATACTTCAGTTGGAACTTGAACTGTTTTAGAGATTTAACAGGTCTAATGGGATAGTAACCTTTCTTGTGGTCTGGGCTCGTGTTGGAAAAGAATTTCCAGACGTGAGACAAACTGAGAGGGAAGTAAAGTTTATTAGAATGGGGGATGCTGTTAGAAGAGCAGGCCAGCTCAAGGGAGAACGGATGTTGAACAGGGGTCTTTAGTCCACTCATAGCCAGGGTACAAGGAGGGGGAAAGGGGTCTTGCGGATGATTGCTGAATGGATGAGGCACATATACTGGGTGGGGGAAGAGTAAGAAAAACACTTTCTCCTTATGGGGTAGGAGAGGAAACCATTTATACTGCTCAGGAGGACCTGAAATCAATACGTACAACATGGGGGTGGGAAAAATGGTAAGGGGTCTTGTTTTTCCATTCCTGCATTCCAAGACCCTCCTTGGTTTTATCTACTCTTTTGTCCCTGGGTCACCACATACCTCCTTCTGTTTATTTTTAGGGCCAATTGTTTGACCCTTGTTGATACCCTGCTCATGTCTAACTATTTACCCATTTCCCTTCTCACACATTTGGGAATCCAGTTTCAAGGAAAAAGGGGCGACGACTGCTCTGGCTTCTTCAGGCTGAGCACAGGCACCATGGGGCTCTGGGTTCCCTTTGCCTACTCTGTCAGGGTGCATTTATGGAGAGAGATGAGAGTCCATGGAATGATAAGGTGACTTGTTTCAGCACTGTCTAGGTGTTAGGGAATATTCTTGCACGACCACTTGGAAATTTGTGGTATTTTAGAAGAAACAATCCTTATAAGAAAGTTAAAGTTACATGGCCTAAAGATTAATAGAAGTAGAAAAGCTGCTCAGAACAAAAAAAAAAAGAAAAGCTGCTCAGGGGTTAGTTAGGAGAACCAGGACCGGACACTGGTTCGTGACATTAGTGTTTCTCTAGGTACGAGAAGAAGCCAGAATCTGGGCTCATAAAATCTTTACCTGAAAACATCTGACTATCAGAAGGCCAGTTCTGGGTTTTTCCCAGGGCACAGACTGCCTTATTTCTGATCTCTACTCTCAACAGCTTTCGGGGAGGCGGGGGGGGGGGGGGGGGGGGGGGGGGGCGGGGATTGGTGGAGGGGGCGGTTGTTGAAAGTCAGGAGCTTGCTGTGGTCATGATGTCATCTTTGTAGAGACAGCTGGCAGAGTCCAGTTAGCAGAGTCCCTTCAGAGCCACATATTTGACCATGCCTTGGGGGCATTTCTTGGCCATTGTGTCCCATGGCACTGGGAAGGCTCATTCCCAGGTCTAGGGAAGGATCCATTGATAGGCCACTCAATGTGCTGTTTCTAGAGCACGCCTTGTGAGGAGCAAACTCTCTGGACCATACCTGTCTTATTAGCCTCTTGGTCCAGGAAAAGATTCCCTTTTCTTCCTTCTTCCCATATCTAGAGTTACATTATTACAATCATTGATAGCATTTGGAACTGCATATCAGCATTTTATCACAGGCTCAGTTACACATTGAGTAACATAAGAAACAATCTTCTGAAAGAAGCAACATAGAAAATAATATAGCTATAGCTAGCAGTTATTAGTCAGGATGTAAGTAAGAATGAAAAGTCAAGACCTTTCATTAGGTAGAGCCCAGTATTCCCCAAGTCATCTGACTTCACTTGTTAAATGACTATAACCTGGTGGTAATCTCCTGGTTGTATATCATGGAGCATCTAATCTTTATCTGAAGATTGCTTACTGAGATTAGCTTTAGAAACAAACTTAGAGTGTCCTTTTTAATAACTTAATTAAATCTTTTAGAAGTATAACATAAGAAGGAACTATCTCAGAAGTGAGTCTTAGTGAACACTAGACTTTAATTAACAAAACTAGAAACTTAGTTTAACAATAAAAAAAGTTAATATTCAGTTAAACATAATTTTTGCATTATGAGGGCATTAAACCTGTAGCCAGGGAAAGCTTCAACCCATCAAATAAAAATGAGGTTTGTCAGGGAGCTGGGAAAAGCCAGGCAGCCATGTTGGATTTTCCATAGCCCTGACTCTTTGATTTACAGCTATTGTTCACCCATTTTTAATTCCCTAATTGAGAAGCAGACCATGGCCATGTTTTAAGAACATCAGGATGGCAAAAGTTTAACCATGAGAGGTTATTTTTGTAGAAGAAGAATGAGCTTTGTCCATAGGTATCATAATCTTAAGTAATGCTTAGATTTTAAAAATGAATATAAATCACTTAAAGGCAAAGAAACTCATAATCTTTTATTGAAAGCTTGCCAGCTCTTATTGAAAGGGAGCCAGCACGGGAGTTCCCACCCATGACAAAGGTCATGCGGAGAGGCCTAATATGCAAAGTCAGGACTCGAGGCACCGCCCCCCGCCCCGCCCCCCACTGGACCTGCCTGAGCATCTACCCCAAAACCAGAATCTATTTTACTATTTTACGACTTTCACCAACTCCTCTGACATTAATGGGGGGGCTATCCCCGACCACCTTTCTCTGAAGGAAATCAACTTAGAGCTCTAGCTAATTAGCCTCCTGGGCATAACAGGAGTGTTTAAATCCAAACCCCTCAGATTGCTCTCTAACTTGCCTGACAGGTTTACCGGGACTCTTACAGCTATGCATAGGATTGTTTACAGTCTCCCAACCGCGAGAGGCACGGGAAGCTTAGAATATTCAAATAGTATAGAGCCTCTTGGAGAGTTAGAAATTGTTAGAACTAGTAGATTTCATTGTTGAGCCAATGCTTGCTGCCAAGTTTCCACATCCCCTGTATTGTATCCTTGAAAGTGTATTAATTAACATAGTTGGTACATCGAAAAAATAAGTAGTAGCCTTGGTGTTAACAACTTTAGACCCTTAAGGTAATAAATTCTTTCCTTATTGTAAACCCACTGCACCTCTGCCCTGTAGGAATGCAACTTTATCTAACACCTTCGGAGGATGTCGCCAAACTTTAAAATAATTACTCTTAGAGAAAATAAGTCTTATGGTTGACAAACCTTTATCAGAGTCATAAAATGTTAACAGGCCTTCTGGCCAGAAGATGATGTAAATCACCTAAACCATTTGTATAGTTTGCAGAAAAGAAAGCCTGGTCTCGATCAGGATCAAAGACTGCTGACTTTGCATGATTTTACATCCCCTATTATCCTCTATGCACAACTTAAGGTATATAAGCTCCCTTTGAAAATAAAGCTACGGGCCTTGCTCAACAGGCTTGGTCTCCCCGTGTCCTTCTTGCGTGCTTCCTTTTCTCTCCTTTTCTTCTCTATCTTTTCAGGCCAAAATAATTGGAGCATGGGGGTCCTCTGGGACTACTTATTTGCCTGGGCTTCTAAGACCCACTCGAGAAGGCACCCAAGGGGAGGCACCTTCCACTATTCGAGAGGGCGCCTGTGGCCTCCATAGTCAGAGCAAGTTCGGTGTCACGAACTTTATTGATTTCCCGTGTAAACCAGTTGTTAATGAGCCTCTAAAATCTCTCAGCCTTTGCTATTCTAATTGCCAACGCCGACTTCCTGAGGGAATCCCTGAATCCAACTGGGGCTGGACCCCGGTAAAAGCTGCATTCTAAGGAAACTTTGTTCTATTAACATAGAGATTAGACCAAATTCCAGTCTGATACCAGCTTACCAGATAGCAAACAAAACTTGTTTATCGGAAGGTGTATTCTGTTTACAGATGAAATGTTCTGTATATGTCTGTTAAGTCCATTTGGTGTAATACATAGTTTTAAGTCTAATTTTTCCTTATTTTCTGTCTATATGATCTATCCATTGTTGAAAGTGGGATACTAAAGTCCCCAATTATAACCGTGTATTTCTATTTTCCCTTAATGTCTGTTAATATACACATAAATATATAATATTTAATAAAGATCAAATTATACAAATATACAATAATACACATATATAATAAGTATATATTTGCTTCCCCCCCCAAAAAAGAAAAATCTTTTCCATAAATCATGAAGTAGCAGTATTCTTACAAAGTCATCAGAGTGAAACCATAGAAGGCATGTTTAAATCTGATTAAACTGCAAATGAGAATGTAGCCTGGTCATTGCTGTGACTTGTAACACTTTCACAGGATAAGTAGAATTATAGTTGACCACATTTTATTAGGGCATATCAGATCTATATGAATTCCACATAATTTTAGGATATCTATATTAGTAACATCAACCATACAGTATAATCTGAGAAGATTTATCACCCCTTCAACAGTACTTCCCTTGTAATTTAACATGTCCAATGAACCCAGGTAGTTTAATAGCCCCCCTGGGATATCTCAGGGGCCCTCTGAAGCATTCCAAAGTTAGCTAGAAGTCAAGTCATTTAGGAAGTTTTGTGGGCAAATATCAAAAGGGGTTATAACAGTCAGATAAAACCATATAGGTCACTGGGAAACAATATATTCACTTAGCCAAAGTAACAAAGATTTCAAAGGTAAACCTAGAACAGATCACTTCAGAGGTAAAGAAACTTAAAATCTATTATCAAAGGCAGCTCAACATCTCAAGAAAACTTGTATTTATACACAAATTTCTTCCCCTGGGGTCCACTTTCCATAAAACATTTTAATCACTTTCTATACCCATTACTCTGTTCTCTCATCCTGAAACAGCCACCTGTAAGGCAGACCTACCTCCTTTTCCCTTCATAAAATGTAATTTCATTCATCATTCCTTCTTTACTGAAAATACACATGCTACTTTCTGTAAGCAACCAAGAATTTAAGCATTCTGTAGATTGGTGAACATATATACGAGAGATAATTTCTAAAAAAAAAAAACAAAAAATTCTAGAGAACATCTCAGGATGGCATCCTGTTCTCTAGAATTTTTCATGAATAGTCCAAAATCTCTACTTTCTCTGTAACAGGAAGTTAGTCCTCAGTAATGAATGTTTCAGAATCTCATTTTATTTGGAAATGACCAAGCTATTCGATAAACTTCCATCACTTAGTTTAGCACAGCCCTAGAAGTACAGGCTACCAAAATCTAGAGAAAGTTTTAGTCAGACATTTCTAAAGTATAATTATTCTTATAAGAGTTTCTCTGAAAGCTCATATCTCTTTTACATTTTCTTTGAAGTTTTTTTTTTTTTCCCCCGTTCCTAGAGGTACTTTGCTGGTTGACAAACTTGTAACAGATATAAAAATATAACAATATTTAACTTATAATAAACCTAGGCACAATGAAAATACTGTGCTTAATGACTCTTAGACATATCTACATTAGATTAGCAAACAAACATTAATACTAGATATTTAATATTGAATATTTCCCAGTTCATGTGAATCTGAAATTCATTTAGGTTAATTTCTCTTATAGTTAGAATTGTCTGAATTGTAAGCGCTTACTTTGCTTTAGGCCAATTAAATTAGAACTCATTTATTTTTTTTATTTTTTATTTTTTTTAGAACTCATTTATAACTTCAGCAATATTATAAAAAAAAAAAAAAAAAAGCGCATACTGAGACATATATAAATCCAGACAGACAGACAGAGATCTCATAGTTTCCTGCCTGAGATTTAAAACTTCTCTTTGACCCTTTTTTGTTTGTTTGTTTGGCTTGAAGTTCTGACTTGCCCAAGGCTGAGTTAGGTCTCAGGCAAAGTGGGCAGTGTATTTCAAGGACATGGAAACGGGTAACTTCAAGCTTTGCCCTAGGCAGGCCTTTTAACAAGCTAGTTGTTTTTAAATGCATATGCAGAAAGAAAGGGTTAGGCAGATTCCAAGGGAAAGAAAATTTCATTTTAACTAGTTTTCTCCAAAGTCTAAAGAATATCAGGGCCATCCTGTGTCAAAAAGTCATCTTTCCTTTCTGTAGTTTTCGTTTTATAGCTAAAATATAGACCAAATAATGCTCAAATTAACCCTGATATCAGGGGCATTTCAGCTCATAAAAATTTTGGACTGTCCCTCTGGTGGGAAGTGAGGTCTTTGTCCCATGAGAAGAATCTGAAGGGTTAAGGGAATTTGCAGGAGTGAAGGGAGCTTGGTCATTCCCAGCCCTGAGAAACAGGAGTTGTCAAAAGGGAATTTTTTAGGATGTTCAGGAGTGGGGGAAGCTTGGTTCCCTCTCCACCTGAGAGATCAGCTTCCTTAGAAGGGGATTCTTTAGAATGTTAAGACAGTTTTTGATCCTTCAGGCTTTTGAATATAGAAGAAAGAGCTGGACCAAAGGGAACCTCAGAATCCTTTCCTAGAGATCATGTGGATATGAAAGGCCGCATAGAGGTCATCTAGGAAATCTGATGGAGAGAGACAGAGAGGGACAGGAGACAGAGAGGCAAAAAAGGCAAGGGAATTCTGAGTTCTTTCGCTTCTTTTGGCAAAACCTAGTGTGCCATTCAGAGGCCATTTTTAGGGTTCCCCCGTTTCTATTGGAGCCAGGCCTTTTGGAGGGTCAAAATTTTCCAGTTTCTGAGAATGTAACCAAGGGTTGATTATGAAAGAGCCTCCTGGGATGTAACAGAACCCACTCTTAGCCTACCTACCATAGAATGGGAGTACTGAGAGTCACTGGCTGACAAAAAGGCATCCTTTTTTCCCCGGTGGTCTCTCCGTGCGACTAATGCACAAAATGGCCGAGCGTCCCAACAGCCGCGTCCGACAGTCAGAGCAGACCTCTGAGAACCGTGCAGCTAAGCCATCAGGTGACACGGGTAAAGAAAGCCAGAGATTCCTGGGAGCAACCAGGTGACTCACCATTTGGTGATTCCTTGAAACCTGGAAGGCATTCTTGGGACGGCTCAGAGGCAACACCCAGGCTTCTGTAAATCAATCCGGACCAAAAGGGAAAGAAGAGAAAGGGACAGGGAAGAAGGCTGAGGAATCCGCCTTACAATATATCTGGAAGGCAGTAGCCCGGGGACAAAGGTCTCTGTTTTGCTTCAACCTGATACGGTGGACAGAAGTTATCTTGCTGGAGGCAGATGCCCTTCTGGCCTGATCCGTTCTGTGTGCCCCCGATCCACACATGGGAGTCTTTCTGGCAGGCGCCCTAATGCGTTTTATGTGTCTGTCCTGTGCCCACACAATATTGGTTGGCATAGTCCTCAGTCGGAAAAAACAAAAAGGAGAGACCCTCAGCCATTCACAAAAAGGAGAGATCCTTACCAGGGCTTCCCTGGTGGCTCAGAGGGTAAAGCGTCTGCTTGCAATGCAGGAGACCTGGGTTTCATCCTTGGGTCAGGAGGATCCCCTGAAGAAGGAAATGGCAATCCACTCCAGTACTCTTGCCTGGAAAATCACATGGACAGAGAAGCCTAGTAGACTACAGTCTATGGGATCACAAAGAGTCGGACACGACTGAGCAACCTCACTTTCACTTTCACTCACCCATTCAAGCTGCAGCTACTGAGCAGTGGGGCTTTTGAACATACCAGAGGTGAACCCTGGCTACAGTTCCTACGTTGCTGCCACAGCACTTGCCTGTTGGCAGAGGGTCCCTGTGAGAAAGGAGAAGCAAAGATGGTGGGAAGAGACTCCAAGTCCCTGAACAAGCCACCAAAAATGTCATGGTTTGGCTGCGGGTTGGAAAAGAATTTCCAGACATGAGATAATATGGGCCTGGTTTTTCAGTTTCTGCATTCTAAGACCTTCCTTGGTTTATCTGCGCTTCACTCTTTGTGTAACCACAACCTTGGAAGAAAGAATCATTTTACCTATACAGTATATACTCTATATATCTTTCTGATTGTTTTTATCAGACTCTTGAAAGTGTAAGAAAAACAACTAAAAATCAGTAATGTTGCTCTTGTTCCTTTTGGCACATATTTTAACAAACAGCCATTAAGTGGCAGAGCTGAAACTTTACTTCAGTTTATGTCCTTTAGACTTTAACTAATAAAACACAGACAGATTCACAGAGACAACTCTAAGAAAAGTTGATAGAAGTTTCTGTTCATTGCAGTTCAGTTCAGTCGCTCAGTCATGTCTGAATCTTTGCGACCCCATGATTCGCAGCACGCCAGCCCTCCATGTCCATCACCGACTTCCGGAGTTCACCCAAACTCATGTGCATCGAGTCGGTGATGCCACCCAGCCATCTCATCCTCTGTTGTCCCCTTCTCCTGCCCCCAATTCTGCCCAGCATCAGGGTCTTTTCCAATGAGGCAACTCTTCGCATGAGGTGGCTAAAGTATTGGAGTTTCAGCCTCAGCATCAGTCCTTCCAATGAACACCCAGGACTGGTTTCCTTTAGGATGGACTGTTTGGATCTCCTTGCAGTCCAAGGTATTAGCAAGAGTCTCCTCCAGAACTATAGTTTAAAAGCATCAATTCTTTGGCGCTCAGCTTTCTTCACAGCCCAACTCTCACAGCCATACATGACCACTGGAAAAACCATAGCCTTGACTAGACGGACCTTTGTTGGCAAAGTAATGTCTCTGCTTTTGAATATGCTATCTAGGTTGGTCATAACTTTCCTTCCACGGAGCAAGCATCTTTTAATTTCATGGCTGCAATCACCAACTGCAATGACTTTGGAGCCCCCCAAAATAACGTCTGACACTGTTTTGCTATCTATTTCCCATGAAGTGATGGGACCAGATGCCATGATCTTCGTTTTCTGAATGTTGAGCTTTAAGCCAACTTTTTCACTCTCCACTTTCACTTTCATCAAGAGGCTTTTGAGTTTCTCTTCACTTTCTGCCATTAGGGTGGTGTCATCTGCATGTCTAAGATTACTGATATTTTTCCCGGCAATCTTGATTGCAGCTTGTGCTTCTTCCACCCAGCGCTTTTCATGATGTACTCTGAATATCAGTTAAATAAGCAGGGTGACAATATACAGTCTTGACAAACTCCTTTTCGTATTTGGAACCAGTCTGTTGTTCCATGTCCAGTTCTAACTGTTGCTTCCTGACCTGCATACAGATTTCTCAAGAGCAGGTCAGGTGGTCTGGGAGTCCCATCTCTTTCAGAATTTTCCACAGTTTATTGTGATCCACACAGTCAAAGGCTTTGGCATAGTCAATAAAGCAGAAATAGATGTTTTCCTGGAACTCTCTTGCTTTTTCCATGATCCAGCGGATGTTGGCAATTTCATCTCTGGTTCCTCTGCCTTTTCCTAAAACCAGCTTGAACATCTGGAAGTTCACGGTTCACATATTGCTGAAGCCTGGCTTGGAGAATTTTGAGCATTACTTTACTAGCGTGTGAGATTAGTGCAATTGTGTGGTAGTCTGAGCATTCTTTGGCATTGCCTTTCTTTGGGATTGGAATGAAAACTGACCTTTTCCAGTCCTGTGGCCAGTGCCGAGTTTTCCAAATGTGCTGGCATATTGAGTGCAGCACTTTCACAAGTTTCTGCAATGTAAAGAATACTAAAGACAAGAAATGTTTTAGTCACTCAGTCATGTCCCATTCTTTGTGACCCCATGGACTCTAACTTGCCAGATTCCTCTCTCCTAGAAATTCCCAAGCAGGAATACTGGAATGGGTAGTCATTCCCTCCCAGAAGTTCTTCAAGAAAACAAAGCAAAAAGAAAATAAGAAGAAAAAATTGATCAAGTCATGTTAATATTTTCATACATACGGTTCAGTTCAGTTGCTCAGTCATAACCGACTCTTCGCTATCCCACGGCACACAGCTCGCCAGGCCCCCACCAACTCCCGGAGCCTACTCAAACTCATCTCCACTAAGTACAGACATACACTCAAATGGGTCTATATGCTCAATTAGAGGAAGAGACAAAATTTTTCATGTCACTAAATCAGGTAATTTTGAATGGGGTAAAAATGTACATAATGTTAGAGGATGATATTCTTCATTTGCACTGAGCTGTACTTTAAATTTTAATACAGTTGAGCATAGAACTAATAAGATTCTTGTAAATATTTTGGAAAATACAAATACCTGTGTAATTACCTGCAATGAGACTCTGTGATGTAAGCATGGAGTATACTGGAAAAGATCAGACCTGGGTTTGGGATGAAAACTCCCACTCCCAAAACCCATCATCTCTGCTAAATACACACGAGTGTTCATTTCCCAAAGCAGAAAGAAAGTAAGAAAACATGAAGTTACTCCATTAATTGTGATAGTTTAGGCATATCCCTCACTTTTTCTTTCCAAGACACTTGTTCAAGTCAAGTGGAAAAAAACAAATTCATAGCATGGGAATCTCACAAACCAGTGAACATGAGTCATGCAGTAAGAAGTACATGGAGGAATGCATTATCACTGCATGGGTATTTTGGCATTAGTATGGAAACTATGATCTGAATCTATCATTAAAAACTGTTAGTTTGGGGACTTCAGTGACTAAGAACATGAGCTCCCAATGCACGGAGGTCAGGTTCTTTCCCTGATCAGGAAACTAGATCCCACATGCTATAGTTAAGAGTTTACATGTCACAACCAAAGAACCTGAACATTACAAGGATGACTGAAGATCCTACTTGCCACAAGAACACCCAGTGAAGCCAAATAAATATTTTAAAAATGTGTTGTAAGCAAATTTCACTTCACATATACCTTCCCTGATCTGTAGCCTAACGTTGCAGTCCTTTAATGGACTGGAATCTGGTGGTCGGAGTCGACAATAAGAAAGTAAAAGAAAGAAAGGGGCTGATATTTCCTGGCTTGTGCAGAGAACCAATAAAGCCCTTGACACAGGGCTTGTACCACTCACGAAAGCACAGGGCATCCTCTCGAGGAGGTCTGGAAAGCCCGGGAAAGAAAGTGAGCTTGGCAGGATTCCACGCTCCAGAGAACTACCTGAGGGAGAGAAAGAAAGAAAGATACGGGGACCCAAGCTCTAATGGAATAAGGGTGCTTTAATGATCTTTGTGTGAGCATATATAGGCTGTTAAGGAATTTCTTTGACAATGATAAAGATCAGAAAACCAAACGAATAGTAACCACTACCAAGGAAACAAAGAATTAACAATGGTCACAAGGTCAGAAGACAACCCATATCTCAACAGGGAGGGTCGTGACTAGGCAGAGTAACCAAAGGGAAAGAATTTACTGAAGGAAATCCATCAGACAATCCATCTCATTATCTCAGTTCTGGGAGCAGGACTGAACTGGTATTGTACTATAATATGACTTTTACACAGCAATATTTTCTACGGTAATCCAAAAACAAAAAAAGATGAGAAATGACCCACACACCATTTCAGAAACTATTCTGATCTGGAAAAGAAATGATAAAATAATCAGAACACCATGGGCATATTTATTTTTGAGTGTTGTATTGGTATGACACAGGATGAATTGTCTATCAAGGAAACAAGTAATATTTTTGAAAAGCATACTCTGACCCAAGAGTTCTTGAGTGGGAGAAAAATGCCATTTATTTTAACAAGCTTAATTTTTTTCAGAGTATTGCTAACAAGCTTCTTTTAACTAGTGATATTCAAAATTCTGCTCCATGAATGACTGTTTTGAATAGTAACGAAATACAATAGTAAGGTAAACATTCATACTTACTTTTGAACGTCAAGTGTTTTACAAATTTTACAGTTCAAATATGATAACATCCTCAGTAGCAACAATCATTTTAACTATTTAGGATATACTACATATCTTTCTGAGAGTTTTTACAGAGTCTTGGATGTGTAATGGAAATAATTTAAAATCAATTATGTTGTTGTTCCACCTTTTTGCAAATATGTACCAAACATTCCTTAAATAGCTTAAATTTATCTCAGTTTATGTACCCTAAACTTTAATAATACGCAGACAGATAGGGACAACTCTAAAGAGAGTTCATAGAAGTTTCTCTAACTGTGAAGAATACAAAATACAAGAAAAATAACTGATCAAATCATATGAACATTTTCATGCATACATATATTAAAATGGAACTATATATTCATTTCATTAAAATGAAACAATCTAAGGCCATGGAAAATATGTAAGAACAATTTTCAAAGGTTAGAATAAATAAAAATATTCATGAAATGATGATGGCTTTTATAAACCCTAGGTTTCTGCACACAAAGATGCACACATAAATACACTAAAGGCAAAAGCAACTGTCCATAAGTAACAGATCTTTTGGAAGAAACATTTTTAATCCACCTTTTTTAAAAAAATTCAAGTATATTTTAGCATTTATGGTAAAACAAACATTTACAAATTTTGCATGAAAGAATGCTAAGTCACATCAATCATGTCTAACACTTTGCGACCGCATGGACTGTAGCCATCCAGACTCCTCTGTCCGTGAGATTTCCCAGGCAAAAATACTGGAGGGGGTTGCCATTTCCTTCACCAGGGGACCTTCCCAACCCAAAGATCAAACCCAGTTCTCCTGCATTGGCAGGCGGATTCTTTACCACTGAGCCACCTGGGTTCACTGAAAACAATTTTTTCTCTTTAGTAAGCATAATCAAAAACACAATATGAGAAATAGTCTACATTTTTATTAGCAAATATACCATGACACCTACCTATTTAGAACACATTTCTAGACCTATGTGAAGAAACTGTAAACCTTTACTGAGGCACATAATGTCTGAAAATCACAAGTTTTATTTGGAAGATGTGGTGACATAAAGACTTCAGCGACTGCAAATTCAGAACAATTCAAACTCAAAACGAGAGCCAACATAACTATGAATTTAAAAACGAAAAAACACCTAAATAGAGGGCAATTACAGATTTCTGTAATTACAATCTGTAAATCTGTAATTCTGCCAAATTACAGACGAAGTTATCACTGTACAGACTAGTGAAACTTCAAAATAAATGAAGCAAAATAGTAAGAAGGTAGCCAAAGAAGCTCACCTAAAGAGAGATTTAGACATTATTTTTAACAATAAAATAGAAGGTAAACACAACAAAATATTTTTTTTAATAATGCAACAGCTGAGGTATTCCAAGGTAACAACAAAAATCAGAGGGGGTAAAAAAAAGGTCAAAGGGCATAAAAAAAAGATTTAGGTTTCAGCATTGTGTAATAAAGAATTTAGGGACTTGCCTGATGGTCCAGTGGTGAGAAATCTGCCTGTCAATGCAGACGACATGGGTTCCATCCCTGATCAGGGAAGATCCCACATGCCTTGAAGCAGCTAAGCTACTGTGCCACAACTACTGAAGCCCACCTGCTCCAGAGCCTGTCAGTTATTAATACAACGACTGAACCCGTGCCTTGGAGCCACAGCTCCACAACAAGATAGTATAGCTCCTCCTAATCACAACAGAGAAAGCTCAAGTGCATCAGCAAAATCCCAGTATAGCCAAAACTAAATAAATACTAAACTAAAAGAAAAAAAAAAAAAGAATTTGGCAGGCTTTGGTCCCTAGGTTGTGGAAGTTTCTTAACTACTTGTAATTAACTAGTTAACTACTTCCACGTTTATTAATTTGGAATTTAAGTGTTTTATTCTTTTGGAATTTCCTTAGTGACTGAAGTAGCTTTATTACTCTCCGTGGGCCCTGATTATTTATGCTACCAACATGACCTAAAGTGGGCCCTTGGTTTAATAATGGGACGACTCAGGTTGTGAGGCTGGACAGTTCACAAAGACCAAGGATGTGACTAGAGGTTTGGGGCTTTGAGCCAGGTGGGCTTAATAGCCCAACCTCTAAGGAGGGGAGAATGCTGGAGATGTTATCAATCCCGACTATGTGGCTAAACTGCAATAAAAACTTGAGTGAGCTTCTTTGGCTGGCAATACTCTGTTTTCTATCACACTGATGTGCCAGGAAGGCAATGGGTCCCTTGGGATGATGACTATGGGTCAGTTCAAACAAACCCGTTGAGAAGTTAAGGAGCTTAATCAAGTCCAAAGAAGCAGCATTTCAAGAAAGAGACGGAGCAAACAAACAAAAGGACTATGTCTCTTACCTCGGAATGAGTCATTTCTGATTCCTTGTTTTCCTCTTTCTCTGGGCTTCCTTCTCAGGTAAGATCAGTCGTGGGAAGTGACCCCTGAGTGTTGAGAATAGGCTGTTTAATACTTAGAAAAACACACCGAGCTCCCTGTAACACAGCCCCACACAGAGGGAGGATCTCAACAGGTACAAAACACAATCCTCTACGGCCACTGACACAGCAGGGATTCTGGAACACAGAATCAAACGAGGTGTTTTTCGTTTTATTCTTTTCCTCAGGACTCGCGGCCCTTTCTGTGAAAACCACACGTTCCAGGCTGACCCTCCCCTTCAAACCTCAGGCGAGACCCTGACCAAACTCCATACAGAATAGAACCTCCTTCACCTCTTCGCGGATCAAGGACCTAGGGGTTGGGCAATACAGGACTTTAAGCAGCGGTCTCTACAAGTTAGAAGGTAGAACTGCCAGAGAACGACGTGGACTCTAGAACGATATTAACAGGAAGCGGACGTGGACCCCAGGGACGCGGCAGCTGAGCTAAAGGACTTCAGAACTTCTCACGGCGATGCGAGGACACACTGGGGACGGGAAAATGGGGACGGTAGTTTGAACGTCCACAGAGACCCCCGAAACCCACGTGTGAAGGACAACAGGCTGTGGGACTATGAAATCCGGGTTTTAAATAAACAAACTCACCAGAACTCTGTCGCTCATTTAAACGCAATTCCGGGTCTGCAGGATACTGCGCACGCGCGGGCGGAAGATCCGTAACAAAGGAAGGTGAGTGCGCTACGCCACGGCCAACGAGAGGCGACATAAGGGGAGAGGGTGGGACGAGGCCGGAAGCGCACGTACGTAGGGCCTGGGCCAGTGGGGGCGGAGCTTTACCTCCCCTTACCCTGTCCCTGTCAGTTTTGGGTCTGTTGGTCCTTCAGTCCAGCTGTGCTTCAGTTTCTTTGCCTTTTGATGCCTTTAAATCTCTTTGATTTCCTCTGGAGCAGAGCTGCTTCCTGCTTGTTCTAAGTTAGTGTTTCACACAACTTAAGGCAAAAGAGAAGAATTTTGAGAGCTGCCTCTATGGGAAGCCGAGATGTTTTCAGCAAGTTGAAAAATGGGAAAAATTAAAAAGCCCATTGTGTGAGTGTGTGAAGATGGGTGTCTCCTCAGTGACGAAAAGTAGAATGTAATCACTCAGATGATCCGTTGGGAGTGTCACGCGAGTGTATACTCCTCGATTCTGTCTCGTCACAACAAAGATTTGGAGTGACGGACATTAAAACCCCCCATCGGCGTGTCACAGCTCTCGGGTCTTGGACAGCTTGTTATAATTTTTGTCTTTTAATTTCGTGGCTGCAGTCACCATCTGTAGTGATTTTGGAGCCCCAAAAAATAAAGTCTGACACTGTTTCCACTGTTTCCCCATCTATTTCCCATGAAGTGGTGGGACTGGATGCCATGATCTTCATTTTCTGAATGTTGAGCTTTAAGCCAACTTTTTCACTCTCCACTTTCACTTTCATCAAGAGGCTTTTGAGTTCCTCTTCACTTTCTGCCATAAGGGTGATGTCATCTGCATATCTGAGGTTATTGATATTTCTCTCGGCAATCTTGATTCCAGCTTTTGTTTCTTCCAGTCCAGCGTTTCTCATGATGTACTCTGCATATAAGTTAAATAAACAGGGTGACAATATACAGCCTTGACGTACTCCTTTTCCTGTTTGGAACCAGTCTGTTGTTCCATGTCCAGTTCTAACTGTTGCTTCCTGACCTGCATAAAAATTTCTCAAGAGGCAGATCAGGTGTTTTGGTATTCCCATCTCTTTCAGAATTTTCCACAGTTTATTGTGATCCACACAGTCAAAGGCTTTGGCATAGTCAATAAAGCAGAAATAGATGTTTTTCTGGAACTCTCTTGCTTTTTCCATGATCCAGCGGATGTTGGCAATTTGATCTCTGGTTCCTCTTCCTTTTCCACCGCCATTTTGTACTCCTGTTTTCTATTCTACCTACCTAACAGGAGGAAGCCTCAGTAACTGTAACCAGAGATCTGCTTACAGCTATGGATTGCTCTCTACAGTAATTCTCCTTCAGAAAAATTTAGAAAAGAGGATTGATGAAATACTTTCTAGTATGCAGACTCTGATATATATTTCAATTTGATTTTTGATTACTTTTCTACATATTTGTTACAACATTTCCATAGGTTTCTTGTATAAACTCTTGTTTTTTGATGTATGTTTAGGGCAAACCTCTTCCATCACTTGTTCCGTCACTCTCCAGCGTGTGTTCTGAGATGTTTGGTGAGATGACCATGACTAAAGGCTTTGCCTGCAGCCATGAAATTAAAAGACGCTTACACCTTGGAAGGAAAGTTATGACCAACCTAGATAGCATATTCAAAAGCAGAGACATTACTTTGCCAACAAAGGTCTGTCTAGTCAAGGCTATGGTTTTTCCTGTGGTCATGTATGGATGTGAGTGTTGGACTGTGAAGAAGGCTGAGCGCCGAAGAATTGATGCTTTTGAACTGTGCTGTTGGAGAAGACTCTTGAGAGTCCCTTGGACTGCAAGGAGATCAAACCAGTCCATTCTGAAGGAGATCAGCCCTGGGATTTCTTTGGAAGGAATGATACTAAAGCTGAAACTCCAGTACTTTGGCCACTTCATGCAAAGAGTTGACTCATTGGAAAAGACTCTGATGCTGGGAGGGATTGGGGGCAAGAGGAGAAGGGGACGCCAGAGGATGAGATGGCTGGATGGCATCACTGACTCGATTGACTTGAGTCTGAGTGAACTCCGGGATAAAGGCCTTTAGCCTTGCCATATTCCATACATTTAATACATCTCTCCCCCATATGAATTGGGTGATGTTGAGTAAGATTTGAACTTGTAATAAAGGTTTGCCACTTTCTTTACATTTGTATGGTTTCCCCCCAGTATGGATTCGAATATGTGCAGTTAGTGTTGAACTTCGAATAAAGGTTTGACCACTTTCTGTACAATGATAAGGTCTCTTGCCAGTATGAATTCGCTGATATTGAGTAAGATGTGATCAACGGATAAAGGCTTTGTCACATTCTTTACATTTATAAGGTTTCTCTCCAGTATGCATTTGCTGATGTTGAGTAAGAGTTGAGTTGTGATTAAAGGCTTTGCCACATGCTGTACATTTATAAGGTTTCTCTCCAGTATGAATTCGCTGATGTTGAGTAAGATGTGAGCAACAGGTAAGTGCTTTGCTACATTCTGTACACTTGAAAGGTTTCCTTCCTGTATGAATTTTCCTATGTCTACTTAGATTGGATGAGTTATTAAAGACTTTCCCACATATCTTACACTTGTTTTCTTTCTGTGACTTCTGAATAGTCTGATGTTGAACCAGTTCTGAAGACTGATTAGAAATGTTATCATATTCACTACAATTATAAGTCTTCTCTCCAGTATGAGTACTCATATAGAGAAAGACCTGCTATCTGATAAAAGATATTTCTACATTTATTACTTTTTGAATCCCTGTGTGCAGATTCAGGTCCCTGATGTTTCGTAAGTTTTGAGTCTCTTTCAACCTTATACCCAGTTTTATTGCCTGAATACCCTCTCACTCCATCATAAATACTCTTGCAATTATTGGGGCTGGAGCTCTTACTTAAGGGTTGACTCATTTCATTTTATTACATGTTGAAAGTTCTTCCACATTAACCATATAATGGGATGTATTGAACAATGATGGTTCGGTTATATCTCTTCCATTATTATCAACTTTACACATTTTGGCATGGGCAGAAAATATCTGTTGGTGGGAGAATAATGACCCCCTGCTCATAGATCCCTCAAATTGATTATATTGTGAGTTTTCCCCCTCATTTTTAAATTTCCGGTGTTCAGATATGCTTGAATGTTTGTTTAATCTAAGCCTATATTGAATATTGTTTGAATGAGTATTTGTAGTAGACATTAGATTACCTTCTGGGCTTTCCACGTTTCCTTTCAGAGAACAGGTATGTTTCAAAAAAGGATGGAAATCTTTTCTTAAAAACTTACAGTTCTCATTAGATGTTGAAGACTGAAGTTGGTGTTCTCCCCAATTTGACTTGCATTGCTCATTTCTTTTTGCAGTAATGTTTGTCTTATGTATAACTCTCTCAGTCTCTTCGTGTCCATATAAACATCCTCTCTGTCTTTCTTATGCCCTCGTATGTTCCCAGTTGTTCATTAAATGTAAATTTCTGTGGTGAAATACTTTATATTTTCCTAGGTTTGCTTTTGGGAATACATCTTCTAACCCTGGATTCTTGGCATCAAATCCTGGGTGTCATGAGGAGACAAAGCTGAAAGATACCAAATACCAAGTTATTTTACCTACTATTCTCAGTGAATATCGTTAAAAATTTAGAGAAAAGTGATGAATCCTTTGCTTGTTTAAAAATAAAATAGAGACAGAAAGATCAAGATGCCAGAGGATCAGGCAGAGATAGTTCATCTCTCTCCACAAACACAACAAGAATACATCAGAAATGGAAGAATTTTCACAGAGCCCCCAGTGAACACAAGCTGTGGACAATGAAAAGGTCAAGAAAGATTCTTGCTTTGACAGGTAGGACAGGAGAAAGAAGAAGGAAAAGGAACAGGAAAGGAAGTGGAGTGGGACCTGCAAACCCTGGGGGAATCTGAAGACAGGAGAGGTCTCCACATCCAGGGAAGCTCCTCACTAGTGGGGGGAGCCCAGTTGAGACAGAAGGGGAGCCTCATTCTCTGTGGGAAGAGAACACACCAACAGTCTGTGGCAGCAAGACAGAGCGAGACCTGTACACAGTGTACTGACTCCTGCCCTGCCCACCCAGCCTGAGAGGGTGTCCACTGCTGCAGACAAGGGCTGGGTGCTGAAATGTGGCGTCTGGAGAGCAGACCCAGGCAGAGGACTGCTGTGGTCCGTGAGGAGACATCCTGCAGGAAAGGCAGGGAGGGGGGAGCTCTATAAATGGGGATGTTGTGGCAGAAGGCTGAACCACAATACAGTATAGCTGCATTGCTGAGTGATGATGAAAGAAGAACCCCACCATAGTCCCTCTCCCCCTGTGCTGGCCCCTGCCTCGGCAGCATCCAGGAAGGGCTCTCACTCAGGTGGGCTCTATTGAGCCCCAGCCACGGCCTCCCCCCATGGACCTCCTCCACCATCAGCAGACTCCTGTGCTCTGGGTAGCCTCTGGAGCAGACACCTGTGAGTAGGGCACACGCACAGACGGAGCTGAAAGCACAGCTAGCCCCAGGGTTAAGGAAGAAAAGCTGAAATCTCTCCTCACAGCTGCACAAACAATGCTTTTATACCCACAACCGGCTTGTAACCTCAGCCCCTGAAGAGCATCTGAATGGAGAAGCAGGACCCCACCCATCCACCACATCACAGCAGGTGTAGCTTTCGCAGCTGTAGACTTTGTGGGCTCGTGCATGAGGGGATGGGGCCAGGCTGGAGTCTGAGCTGCCCCCACAGCACCACATTGGATCCAGCTCCATGATGAATGCGATCCTGGGTCCTGATTTCAATGGGTCTATGCTGGTGACCTGGTGAAAACAGCATCTGAGAGACATCGAGGCCATGTGCCGGGATACCCATGGTTAAGGTGGGGCCAGGAGCAGTGACGACCAGGGTCACATGAGAGCTCGCACAAGGCATGAAACATGACACACAGAACACTCCCCGAGGTGAACATCCCCAGAGGAGCAACACTTAGTGGCTTCTCTCCCAGTGCGTATGATCCAATCCCACCTGCCTCCACCATAGATCAGAAACAAAGTGAAGAAACAGATCTGGGGGCTCTATTCCACAAACCAGGGAGCAGACTCCACCCCTGACAGGGTAGTGACAAACAGAGCAATGGGAAACTCCCCTCAATGTCCAGGGCACAATAACAGCAATCACACCCCCTATCAAGGGGATAAGGACACAAGTGTGGACCAACCTCACACTCCAGGGGACAGACACCAGAAGGAAAAACTAGGAATCTGCAGCTTGAATAACACAGAACACAAACATAGAAAATTGCACAAAATGATTATACAAAGAAATATGCTGTAGACGAAGGAACAAGATAAAAGCCTACAGGAACCAATATATGAAGAGACGATATTAGTCAGTATAATGATTAACTTTACCCTTCAATTCAGTTTAGTCGCTCTGCTGCTGCTGCTGCTAAGTCGCTTCAGTCGTGTCCAACTCTGTGCGACCCCATAGATGGCAGCCCACCAGGCTCCCCTGTCTCTGTTCAGTCATGTCCAACTCTTTGTGACCCCGTGGACTGCAGCATGCCAGGCTTCCCTGTCCATCGCCAACTCCCGGACCTTGCTCAAACTCATGTTCATTGATTCGGTGATGCCATCCAACCATCTCATCCTCTGTCGTCCCCTTCTCCTCCTGCCTTCAGTCTCTCCCAGCATTAGCGATTTTTCCAGTGAGTCACTTCTTTGCATCTGGTGGCCAAAGTATTGGAGCTTCAGCTTCAGCATCAGTCCTTCCAATGAATATTCAGGACTGATGTCCTTTTGCATTGACTGGTTGCATCTCCTTGCAGTCGAAGGGACTCTTGAGAGTCTTCTCCAACAACACAATTTACAAGCATCAATTCTTTAGTGCTCAGCTTTCTTTATGGTTTAACTCTTACATTCATAAATGACTACTGAAAAATACGTACCTTAAATATATGGACCTTTGTCAGTAATGTCTATGCTTTTTAATACACTGTCTAGGTTGGTCAAAGTTTTTCTTCCAAGGAGCTAGTATCTTTTCATTTCATGACTGCAGTCACCACTTGCAGTGATTCTGGAGCCCAGGAAAAGGAACTCTCTCACTGATTCCATTGTTTTGACATCTATTTGCCAGGAAAAGATGGGATCAGAGGCCACGATCTTACTTTTTTGAATGGTGAGTTTTAAGCCAGCTTTTTCAGAGGCCAGGATCTTACTTTTTTGAATGGTGAGTTTTAAGCCAGCTTTTTCACTCTCGTCTTTCACCTTCATTAACAGGCTCTTCAGTTCCTCTTCACTTTCTGCCATAATGGCGGTGTCATCTACATATCTAAGCTTATTGATATTTCTCTTGGCAATCTTGATTCCAGCTTATGCTGGCAACAAACATTTTGACAAACAGTAGGTGCCTAATGTTTCTTTAATCCACTTCTTCCCACCTCTGTTCTTATTTGAGCATATTCTATTGGATATTTGAATGTAAAAATCATAAGTGATATTGACATACAACAAATCAGAAAGATAGGACATATAGGATAAAGGCAGGGGAAGCTGATAACAAACAAGATAACCTTAATAATGCAGCAGTACTTAAGACATGAGACTCTGAAAATATGGTGAGAACCTAGGGAAGTCTACCAATGCTGTGTGGAGTCCTAACTGCAAGGAAATCTAAAAGAGAGTTGAAATATATATACATATGACTGATTCTCTTTGATGTACAGCAGGACAACATTGTAAAACAGTTATATTCCAGTAAGAACTTTTAAAAAAAGATGGCTTCATATAATCTAAAAATCTTAAGAGTGAGAAACAACAAATAAAAATATGGTGGAGAATTTTCTAGGATCTCATGAGAATTTATTTTAAAACTCTTTGAGTTAACTGAATATATTAAAGTACTTTAGCATTGAAGAATTAGGGCAAATGCACTTAAGATATTTAACATGAGTTCATATAAAGAAAAGTGAAACTTGGAAGTAACTCTGAGATTTGCATTCTCCCATTTTAGGGAAAAGAAAGTGAAAGTGTTAGTCCCTCAGTCACATCCAACTGTTTGTGACCTCATGGACTGCAGACTTCGAGGCTCCTCTCTCCACGGAATTTTCCAAGGAAGAATATTGGAGTGGGTTGCCATTCCCTTCTCCAGGGGATATTCCCAGTGCAGGGATTAAAGCCAGGTCTCCTGCAATGCAGGCAAATTCTTTATCTCTGAGCCACCAGGGAAGCCCATTTTAGGGAGGTTTTGCTTTATACAGCAAAGAAGTGACTTGAGTCTAAAATTTGTCAAGTTATATCTGTAGCTTCCAGTGTTTTAGGAATTATAGATCAGAAAAACAAAAATCTGTCCCCAGTACTCCTAGAACCTTCGCAGTTTGTCTATAACCACACACTTCTGTCTAGAGGTAGAAACAAACTTTATAAGGAGCATCATATTTACTCATAAATGTGCACAGTTTTATTAGGGCCCTCAAGAAATGAAACAGCAACCAATTCATGCAAGTTGTCATAATCCAAGAAGGGCATTTTAGTTCTCATTGTGAAAGAGAAAGGTGATCAACACGGAAAAATTCATGATGGTTTAACAGACAGAATAGGGCAGCTGACAGCTGTCTATGACAGCAACAGAAATAAATCCAGACTTCTCCAAAATGATTTCCAATGAAGGAGATCTTCCAAAACCACATTGCAAAGAATGACTTCCTCACTGACACTTGGACCTCTCACCTGAGTCATCGGCTCCATCCATTCACACATACCTGGGTATACGGCCACTGTCTTCATTGTCCTTATATTCCTGGGCTCCTTCATTTGCTCCAGAAAAGTGACAAGGTCCAGCTTAGAAACCACAAGTCCTGTTCATCAGAGAAAGGAATATATGTTTTGCTAGAGATTCTTTACTTTCCAATCTAGTATGTATCTAGGTGATGAGAGAATGTATGATAGAATGTTAAGACAGCCTAGAAAGTGATTTTCTCAAATACTTTATTGAAAGCACCTATACAATGGTAGGGAGAAGAAAATAGCAACACAATCCAGTATTCTTGCCAGGAGATTCCCACAGACAGGGGAGCCAGGTAGGCTAAAGTCCATGGGGTCGTGGAGAGTTGGACACAATGAGCTACTTCACTTTCACTTTTCATGCACTGGAGAAGGAAATGGCAACCCACTCCAGTGTTCTTGCCTGGAGAATCCCAGGGATGGGGGAGCCTGGTGGGCTGCTATCTGTGGGGTCGCACAAAGTCAGTCATGACTGAAGTGACTTAGCAGCAGCAGCAGCATACAACACTTACTACATAAAAGTCAAATTCTGAAATTCTGGTCATGTGCTACAAGGCAAAAGTAAGTAGTGGAAATTTGATTTGAAGAGGAAGGTAGCATCATTTTATACCACAGAACGTACAGAATTAGCACTAACTTAGAGGAAGCAGGAAGATTACATCAAGAACGAAATAAATTAGAATCATAATAAATCATCATGAAGTCTGGCATGCTGTAGTCCATGGGGTCCCAAAGAGTTGGATACGACTGAGAGACGGAACTGAACTGACTGGTAGGTATAATTAACTCTCTTTGCAGTACAGTAGTACAAAATTGTAAAACAGCTATATTCCAATTAGAACTTTTTAAACTGATTTCTTTATATAATCTAAAAATTGTTATTACTTGAATCAACTATTAATAATATGGTGGAAAATGTGTAAGCATTTATGCCAGTTTATTTTAAAATTCTATGAGATAATTGAATATATTAAATATTTTGCATTTTAGAATTGGGGCAAATACATTTAAAATATTTAATATGAGATCATGTAAGGAAAAGAGAAACTTTGAAGTCAGCCAGAGATGTGCATTCTTTCATTTTCGGGAGGTTTTGCTTTCTGTGGTGAAAAAAGTATTTGAGTTTGAAATTTATTTAGAAGGTCCTATCTCTAGCTCCCACTGGATAAGAAGTTATAAATCAGAAAACAAAAACCTGTCTCCAGTATTCCTAGAAATTTAGCAGTTTGTCTTCCACTTCACTCACACATTTTTGGCTAGAGGTACAAAGAAACTTTAAAAGGACTGTCATACAGTTACTCAAAATGGGCACAGTTTTCCTAGGACCCCCAGAAATGGAAGAGCAACCAATGAATGCAGTTTCTCACAAGACAAGAGGAGACTTCTAGTTCACACTGTGATGAAGGAAAGTAATCACTGGAGATGAATTTATGAATGATTTAAGAGACAGACTAGGGCAGGTGATACATTTCTATGACCGCAGTGGACACAAACCCAGGTTTTCCAAAATCATTTCCACTGAAGATGATCTTCCAAAACCACCTGACGAAGGATGACTTCCTCTAGCTCCTTGGACCTCTTATCTGAGTCATCCTCTCCATCCATTCATACATACCTGGGAATATGGCTGTTGTCTCCATTCTCCTTATACTCCTGGGATTGTTCAATTGCTCCAGAAAGGTGACCAGGTACAGCTTAGAGACCACAAGACCTATTCATCAGAGAAAGGAATATTTGTGTTGTCAGAGATTCATCAGTGTCCAATCCAATATGTATTCAGTTGAGATGAGAATGCAAGGGAGAAGGTTAATACAGCCTAGAAAATTATTTCCCCCAAAACCTTTATTCAAATCACCTGTTTAACACTAACACATAACATCAGATCCTGAGATAGTGATCAAGTACTACGAAGGCAAGGTAAGTGTGTAACTGTGAAATTAAGAAAATGTGTGCCTATTTAATACTACAGCACTTATACAATTACCACTAACCTAGAATGCAATGATAGGTTACAGTGAAGGGTGTCAGATTCATGATCTCCAAACAAGAGGATTTAACTTCGGGACCAGGGACCAGGCACCAGGCTTGATCACTCAAGAGCTTTTGTGTAGCAGAGTTTTATTAAAGTGAAAAAGGGACAGAGAAGCTTCTGACATAGACCTGAGAAGGGGGCGGACAGTGCCCCCTTGCTAGTCTAAGCAAGGAAGCTATAAACTTTTTTAATCAGTAATTACAATAAATCAAAAGAATGTCTCAAGGTTGTAAAAGTTTTAACAGACCCACTCTGACAATTTACGTTTGAGGATAACAGGATTAGAACTTAACAATAGAAAGATCCTACCAGACCCAGACCCCTTTATTGACTATGCCAAAGCCTATGACCGTGTGGATCACAACAAACTGTGGAAAATTCTTCAGGAGATGGGAACACCAGACCACCTGACCTGCCTCCTGAGAAATCTGAATGCAGGTCAAGAAGCAAGTTAGAACTGGACATGGGGCAACACACTGGTTCCAAATTGGGAAAGGACTACTCAAGGCTGTATATTTTCACCCTGCTTATTTAACTTATATGCACAGTACATCATGAAAAATGCTGGGCTGGATGAAGCACAAGCTGGAGTCAAGATTGCCAGGAGAAATATCCATAACCTCAGATATGCAGATGACACCTCCCTTATGGCAGAAAGCGAAGAAGAACTTAAGAGTCTCTTGATGAAACTGAAAGAGGAAACCACTATAATATTGTAAAGTAATTAGCCTCCAATTAAAATAAATAAAATTTAAAAAATTACTATGCATAAAAGAGATAGGTAACAAGGATATATTCTATAGCACAGGGAATTATACCCATTATCTTGTGATAACTTTTAATGGAGTATAATCTGTAAAAATACTGAATCACTATGGTATATACCTGAAATTAATGTAACATTGTACATCAACTATACTTAAATTAAGAAAAGAATTCAGGACAAAATAAATATAAGACATGCTCTTTTATTTCTTGGAAGAAGAGCTCAACTCAATGTAAATAAAGGTTCTTCTTTCTAGGAAAAAAAAGAAAAAAAGAAACTGAAAGATGAGAGTGAAAAAGTTGGCTTAAAATCAACATTCAGAAAACTAAGATCATGGCATCTGGTCACGTCACTTCTTGGCAAATAGATGGGGAAACAATCTAAGTGTTGATAGACTTTATTTATTAATTTTTTTTTTGGGGGGGGAAGCTCCAAAATCACTGCAGATGGTGACTGCAGCAATGAAATTAAAAGATGCTTGCTCCTTGGAAGAAAAGTTATGACCAACCTAGACAGCATATTAAAAAGCAGAGACATTACTTTGCCAACAAAGGTCCGTCTAGTCAAATATATGGTTTTTCCAGTAGTCATGTAAGGAAGTGAGAGTTGGACCACAAGGAAAGCTGAACACAGAAGAATTGATGGTTTTGAACTGTGGTGTTGGAGAAGACTTTTGGAAGTCCCTTGGACTGTAAGGAGATCCAACCAGTCCATGCTAAAGGAAATCAGTTCTGAATATTGTTTGGAAGGATTGATGCTGAAGCTGAAACTCCAATACTTTGGCCAGCTGATGCGAAGAGGTGACTCATTTGAAAAGATCCTGATGCTGCGAAAGACTGAAGGTGGGAGGAGAAGGGAACGATAGAGGATGAGATGGTTGGATGGCATCACCGACTCAATGGACATGAGTTTGAGTAAACTCCAGGAGTTGGAGATGGACAGGCAGGTCTGGTGTGCTGCGGTCCACGGGGTCACAGATAGTCAGACAGGACTGAGCAACTGAACTGAACTGAACCAGACCCACTCCCATAGTATAAATTCTAAGATATAAGGATTAGTCAGTAAGTTTTAAGGAAGGAGAAAGTGTCCTCAACCAGGATACATTGTTGTTATACAATCCCTGCTGCTACTGCTGCTAAGTCGCTTCAGTCGTGTCCAACTCTGTGTGTCCTCATAGATGGCAGCCCACCAGGCTCTCCTGTCCCTGGGATTCTCCAAGCAAGAACACTGGAGTGGGTTGTCAGATTCTTCTCCAATGTATGAAAGAGAACAGTGAAAATGAAGTCGCTTAGTCGTATCTGACTCCTAGCGACCCCGTGGACTGCAGCCTACCAAGGCTCCTCCACCCATGGGATTTTCCAGGCAAGAGTACTGGAGTGGGTTGCCATTGCCTTCTCCATGCAACCCCTAGTACAGAGTTTAAACCTAGTTTTTTTGTTGTTTAATCATTATATCTGGGCTTAAAGAAGAAGTCATGTGTCTAAGACACATGAAGACATTAAAAAGTCATTTTATGTGTCTAAGACCAAGGGATGTAGAGGGAAAAAAGGTGTTTGTCCTTTCCTCCTCCTTGAGAATTCCAGACCCCTATCTCCTCTTCAAGAGTCCCAAATCCCCCTTCTCCTCCTCGGGGATCCCTGACTTCTTATCAACCTGCCTATGAATTGATTCTCACAGAAGGAGGCAGAGTACATCAAGGAAGAAAAAGGTTGCAAGCATAATGAATTATCCTGAAACCTTTCTTTCTAAACTGATACATACCCATTTCCCTTAGAAAGGAGAGATTTCAAACTATTGTGGGAAGCAGAAAATCTCAGAAACATTCTAGAAATGATGGAACCAAAACCCAGTAGGTAGATAAGGGATTCTGGAAGGAAGTTGTCCTCACCCAAGAAAGCCAGGTTCCCATAGTTCTCTAACAACAAGTCCCTGTACAATGCCCATTGAAATTTTTCTGAAAAACTCTGGATCACTGAGTTGAGTCACTGGGCTTCTCAGCTGTCTCAGTGGTAAAGAATCTGCCTGCCAATGCTGGAGATGAGGCTTCAGTTTCGGGATGGCGAGAATCCCAAGGAAGAGGAAATGGCAACCCACTGCAGAATTCTTGCCCGGAAAACTCCATGGACAGATCTCTTCTGTTGGTTCTAGATATAACGGCATTTTCAAACTCTGATTTAAATATTTAAGTTGCATCCAGGTGCTAAGTCATCACTATATTTCCCATCATCCGTAACCAAACCACATCCCAGTGGGAATAAGGATAGGAGTGACTCCCGATGCTGATCTCTCATAAGAGGAATATTTTCAACAGTTGAAGTCACTGATTCATGTTGAGAATTCATCATACTCCATAGAAAGTGAGAATGTAGACAACAGAGAAAAGGCTCTGGGACACAAGGAAGTAGTCTAAAGGGCTGGTCTTCATTATTATAAGAAGAAAGAGGAAAATATAAGATGATGAGAAATGCTGGAAAGAAAAATTAGGACCAGAGAGCTAAAGGCTTGCATATTCTCATTCGGGCATTTCAGGAGGAAAAGCAGACACAGCCCGAGACCCCGGATAGGATATTTACCTGAGAAGCTGCCATTTCCTCCTCTTCTTCCTCCTGCTCTGTCTTCTCTGGGGATGTTTTGCTGCAAACGCACTTCTGAGTTTTGAGAAAATACCTTGGAAGGCATCAACACAGCTCTTTAATCTGCAACCACCACTCCTACAGACAGAAAGACCTTGAAAAGCTGAGAAGACCGATACCTCCTGTCCTGTCTCAGGAGAGACTCAGGAAAAATCAATTCCTACATGGAGACCAGGCTATGAACCAATTTCTTGATTGTTCTCTCCCTGTAGAGAGCTCCTAACACTCTGCTCACACAGACGATGTGAGCTGACTGACTTCCCTGGTCTAAATCCAGCTAGACCAACCCTGCTGCCTCTCCTTGGACTGACGCCAGGGCTCAGCTCTCACAGATGGACCAGGAACCACGTCCTTAACCGAGGCCTCTGCTTAGAATCTCCTGGAACACTTTCTACAAACCACACTGATGCTCCCCCAGGACCAACACAAAACTCTGTTGGGAGGGCATCAGTGAGGTCATTTCCTGACACTTGTCACATGATCCTGATAGAAAACCAGATGGAAACCACGTGGCTAAAGATTCTTTCTGAACCGTTTCAAAGAATACAAATCCCTGGTGGTCAGGTCCCCACTCCAAGAACTTATGAATCTCCAGGTCTACAGTAGGGCCATGAAAGGAGTCATCAGCAAATCCTGTTTTTTTCCTGATGTTTCTTCCCCCAAACTACTGTTCAGGAGTCCTGATCTCAAAGCCTCACACTGACCACACCTGTAAGACCTCTCTGTAGGGGAGGATTTAGGACAGGAATTTCTGAGAGAGGTGAAAGCTAGAATCAGGCAGAAAAAACACCAGTACTTGTGGTTCAGCCTTTAGAAGTTACCCTGGGTGAAGTGCTCTGGGCTCCCTAGGTGGAGTGTGGATTGCCGAATTCAAACCAAGACAAGAATTCTGGTGAATGCTGTGAGGGTGTTCAAAGGTTGCTGCTGAACCACGAAAGACACTGAGATTCTCGGCCTGTGGAGGAGAAGAATTCAATCTGGGGCCAGAGATGAGGCTTGATCACTCAGAGCTTTTGTGTAATAAAGTTTTATTAAAGCATAAAAGAGATAGAGAAAGCTTCTGACATAGACATCAGAAGGGGGCAGAAAGAGCGCCCCCGTTGTTAGTGTTGAAGTTATATACTTTTAATTATTACAGTGAATCAAAAGAATGTCTGGAGTTTGTAAAGACCTCACTAGACCCACTCCCATAATTTACATTTTAAGATAAGGATGAGCCAGAAGGTTTTTTTTCTCCAGAGACTGTCCTCAAGCAGGATAATTTGTTATATAATCCTAAGGAATGTAGTGGGGAAAAACAGTTTGTGCTTTCTTCCTCTTTGAGAATCAGACCACTGTCTCCTTGGGGACCCCTTATCAACCTGCCTGGAAATTGACTCTCTCAGTGTGATTGAACGGGGCCTGTGCAGTAGACCCTGGGGTTCAGCAAGACTTCTGGTCTCAAGGAAGGGAGTCATCTAATGGAGGTGCTCACAGGACTGGCTGGTGTGAGTTCAGGGACCTGCTGGCTGCCTGCTCCCAGACAGATGCTGAGGCAGCAACAGCATGGAGCAGTTCAGGGAAACTGTCAACAATACTCTGTATCATCTTTCTTATTAGAACCATCCCAGTGTCCAAGTAGTTACAAAAAATGGGAGAGGAGATACAACATAGAAATGATGGAATATATCTGAAGTTATGAGAAATTTAAAGCTCATCTCTATGGCATATCAAGGATATTTCTATTGAAACCTTACAACCAACTTCTGTCTTTAAATAGTTCATTGTGATCTCTTCACTACAACCTTAAATAAGGTGGGCGAGGTTGATGTTGATGGTAGGTTAACATTTCATTCATTACAATCAACTGAAACACTAAAAGCCATTCACTTTTATTAATAACCATGTATTAATTTCACACATAGTTGAAATAAAACCTTTTACAATCCATGGTATGATCCATGATTAAATACAGATCAAAAGTACAGAGAACTGTATTCATTTTTTGATTAATGATGTGAGATTTGTGACTTTTACAGCTTACCAAACAAAGCCTAGGAAGCACTTAGCAAGCATGATATCCACCAATTCCATGCCTTTTCCAGGAAGGGTTTCTAATACCTTTCTAGGTTATCACTGTCTTTATTTCAACATTGTCAAGTAATAATCATGACTTGTGTTGATATTATAAAGATACATTAATATTGCAGTGAACTGTCATTGTGTTCTTCTTGCAAATCAAGGATATTTCTATTGAAACCTTACAACCAATTTCTCTCTTACTTTAATACATGGAAAGATTAAATGATCACTTACATCATGGCAACCTCCAGATATTTCACATCAATGACAAACACTTCCACTTAGATTGTCATTGTACATTTTACACTATGGTATCCTTCATCTTCTAATGGAGAATAGATAGAAACGGTTGCAAAACATTATAAAAAGGCTAATCTTTAATAAACCATCAAAAACCAATGTTTGTAAACACACTAGAAAGAAAGCTTAGTATGGATTATTTGAGTGCTGAATTACATTCACTTCAATGAATCTCAAATCATGTCATTATTAACAAGCATACATACATTGCTAAGAATTGTCACTTTGTAACTATCAACCTTCATCTCACAATTCATGCTAATATATCCATTTTCTATGTGTTTTAACTATGGAGTACTCCCTACAGTCATTCTGCTTCAGAGAAACTTCTGAAAACAAGATTGATGAAATGTCTTCTAGTATGCAACCTCTGATATTTGTTTGGATTTAACTTTTGATTAAATGCTTTTCTGCATATATGTGACATCATCTCCAAAGGTTTTTGTATAAACTCTTGTGTTTTCTGATGCATGTTTAGGGCAAACCTCTTCCATCACTTGTTCCATTACTAGGGTTTCTCTCCACTGTGTTATCAGATGTTTAGTGAGATGACCACTATAACTAAAGGCTTTGCCACATTCAGTACGTTTATAAGGCCTCTCTCCAGTATGCACTCACTGATGTTGAGTAAGACTAGAACCCTTAATAAAGGCCTTGCCACATTCTGTACATTTATAACGCCTATCCCTGGTATGAATTCGGTGATGGTGAGTAAGGGTCAAACTCGAAATAAAGGCTTTGCCACATTCTTTACATTTGTACGGTTTCTCCCCAGTATGGACTTGCTGATATACAATTAACTTTGAACGACAAATAAAGCTTAGGCCACACTCTGTACAATGAGAAGGTCTCTGCCCAGAATGAATTCGCTGAGGTCGAGTAAGAACTGAGCAAAAGCTAAAGGCTTTGTTACATTCTTTACATTTATAAGGCTTCTACCCAGTATGAATTCACTGATGATAGGTTAGAAATGAGTAACCAATAAAGGCTTTGCCACATTCTGTACATTTATAAGGTTTCTCTCCAGTATGAATTTGGTGATGTTGAGTAAGATGTGAGTGATGGTTAAATGCTTTGCTACATTCTGTACATTTGAAAGGTTTCCTTCCTGTATGAATTTTCCTATGTCTACTTAGATTGGATGACATACTAAAGACTTTCCCACATATCTTACACTTGTTTTCTTTCTGTGAATTCTGAATAGTGTGCTGTTGAATAAGTTCTGAAAACTGACTAGAAACCTTACCATATTCACTATAAGTCCTATCTCCAGTACATGTACTCTTACCTAGAGAAAAACCTGACATTTGATGAAAGATATTTCTACATTTATTACTTTTAGAATCCTTGTTTGAAGATTCAGGTCCCTGATGTTTCTTAAGGTTTGAGTCTCCTTCAACCATATACCCAGTTTCACTGCCTGAATACCTTCTCACTCCACCATAAATACTCTTGTAATTATTGGAGCTGGAGCTCTTACTTAAGGTCTGACTCATTTTATTGCACATGGAAACTTGTTGTGTATTGAGCATATCACAATATGTTTTGAACAATGATGGTTGGATTACGCCTCTTCCATTATTATCAACAATACACATCTTGGAATGGACATAAAATATCTGTTGGGGGAAGAATAATGATCCCCTGCTCATGGATCCCTCAAATTGATTATATTGTGAGTTTTCCCCCTCATTATTAAAATTTAGGTGTTCAGACTTGCTTGAATGTATGTTTGGTCGAAGCGTATGTTCAGTATTTTCTAAATGAGTATTTACAGTAGGGACTAGATTATCTTTCAGATTTTCAATGTTTCCTTTCAGAGAACATGTATGTTTCAAAAAAGATGGAAATCTTTTCTTAAACTCTTACACTTCTCGGCAGATGTTGAAGGCTGAAATTGGTGTTTTTCCCAGTTTGACTCATGTTGCACATGTCTTTTTGCAGTAATATTAGCATTATGTGTAACTGTCTCCATTTCTTTATGTCCATATAAACATCTTCTCTGTCTTTCATATACCCCTGTATATTCCCTGTCTTTCATTAAATTTAAGTTTCTGAGGTGAAATGTTTGATATATTCCTAGGTTTGCTTTTGGGAATACATCTTCTAACACTGGATTCTTCAGCATCAAATCTTGGGTGTCTTGTAGAGACATAGCAGAAAGATACCAAATAATAAGTAACTTTCCCTGCTATTCTCAGTGAATATCTTTAAAGATTTAGAGAAAATTGATGACCACAGCTAGTTTAAAAATAAAATAGAGACGGAAGGATCTAGATGCAGGGGATTAGGCAGATGTGGAGATCCTCTCTCTCTCCACAAATGAATGAGAAATGGAACAATTCTCTCGGAGCCCAGCTGAACACTAGTAGAGGCCCTTGGAAATCTGAAAGGACATGAAAGATTCCTGCTGAGCTAGGTAGGGCAAGAGAAAGAAAAAGGAAAAGGAAGAGCAGAGGAAGTGGGTTGGGGCCTGCAACCCTGCAGGGAGATGAAACTGAGGAGAGGTCTCCATATCTGGGGGAGCCCCTCACTAGGTGAGCTCAGTTTGGACAGAAGGAGAGCCTCATTCTCTGTGGGAAGAGAAAAGCACAACCAGCCTGTGGCAGCAGGACAGATTGAGACCTTTACACAGGCTGCTGAGCGCTGCCCTGCCCATAGAGCCTTAGAGGCATGTCCACCAATGAATACAAGGGCTGGGTGCTGAAACGTGGGGTTTGGAAAGCAGACTGAGGCAGAGGACTGCGGTTGGCTATAAGGAAACATCCTGAAGGAATGGGAGTGAGGGAGGAGCTCTGCAAACGGCAATTCTTGAGGAGGAAGCCTGAACGACTATAGAGCAGAGTGCCATTGGTGAGTGATGCCCAAAGAAGCCCATTTCATCTCTTGTCCCTTGTACCAGCCCCTGCTCAGCAGGGACTACGAAGAACTCCACCCACATAGGTCTTTTGAGCCCCCAGCCACGGCCTCCCCCCATGCACCTCCTCCACAATCAGCAGACTCCTGTGCTCTGGTGCAGCGTCAGGAGAAGATACCTGTGAGTTGACTGCACGCACAGATGGAGCTGAAAGGACAGCTGAACCCCAGGGATAAAGAAAAGCTGAAACCTCTCCTTGTAGCAACACAAGCCATGGTCTTACACCCACAACCAGCTTTGTAACCTCAGCCCCTATAGAGCATCTGAATCAACAAACAGGGCTCTCCCAGTCATGGCATGTATAGCTTTAGCAGCTACAGACTCTGTGGGCTCCTACAAATGGCAACTGGGCCAGACAGAGCATGAGCTGAATCGTAGCACCACAGTGGGTCCAGCTCCACGCTCAAGGCAATCCCAGGACTTCACTTCACTGAATCTATGCTGGTGACCTTGTGAAAACAACATCTGAGAGACACCAGGGCCATATGCCATCATGCCCATGGTTAAGGTGGGGAAAAGGCTGTATATTGTCACCCTGCTTATTTAACTTATATGCACAGTACATCATGAGACATAACGGGTTGGATGAAGCACAAATTGGAATCAAGATTTCAGGGAGAAGTATCCATAATCTCAGATATACAGATGACACCACCCTTATAGCAGAAAGCCCACCACCCTTATAGTAGAAAGTGAAGAGAAACTGAGGAGTCTCTTGATGAAACTGAAAGAAGAGGGAGAAAAAGCTGGCTTCAAACTCAACCTTCAAAAAATGAAGATCATGGCACTGGTCAGATCATTTCATGACAAACAGTGGTAGAAACAGTGGAAACAGTGAGAGGCTTTAATTTTTTGGGTCCAAAATCACTGCAGATGGTTATTACAGCCATGAAAGTAAAAGATGCTTCCTCCTTGGAAGAAAAGGTATGACCAAACTAGGCAGCATATTAAAAAGCAGAAACATTATTTGGCTGATAAAGGTCCATCTATTCAAAGCTAAGGTTTTTCCAGTAGTCATGTATGGATGTGAGAGTTGGACCATGAAGAAAGCTGAGTGGCGAAGAACGGATGATTTTGAACTGTGGTGTTGGAGAAGACTCTTGAGAGTCCCTTGGACTGCAAGGAGATCACACCACTCCTTCCTAAAGGAAATCAGTCCTGAATATTCACTGGAAGGACTGATGCTAAAGCGGAGGCTCCGATTCTTTGTCCACCTGATGCGAAGAACTGATGTAATGAGAAAGACCCTGATGCTGGGAAAGATTGAAGATGGGAGGAGAAGGGAATGACAGAGGATGAGATGGTTGGATGGCATCACTGACTTGATGGACATGAGTTTGAACAGGCTCTGGGAGTTGGTGATGGACAGGGAAGCCTGGCTTGCTGCAGACCACGGATTGCAGACTCAGAATCAACTGAGTGACAGAACTGAACTGACTGATATTTATAATTAATTCTCTTTGCTGTATAGGAGTACAAAATTGGAAAACAGCTATATTCCAATTAAAACTTTTCAAAAAGATTTATTTATATAATCTAAAAATTGTTATAGTTTGAATCAACGTTTAATAATATAGTGGAAAATGTGCTAAGACTTTATGTCAATTTATTTTAAAATTCTCTGAGGTAACAATAAAATAAAGTATTTTAGCATGTTAGAATTGGGGCAAATACACTAAAGATATTTAATATGAGATCTTATAAGGAAAAGAGAAAGCTTGAACTCAACCTGAGATGTCCATTCTTTCATTTTCACCAGGTTTTACTTTCTGTAGTGAAAAATAACTTGAATTTGAAATTTGTTTAAAAGGTCCTATGGGTTGCTCCCAGTGGATAGGAAACTATAAACCAGAGAACAAAAATCTGTCCCCAGTATTCCTAGAAGTCTGGCAGTTTGTCTACCACTCCACTCACAAATTTCTGTCTAGAGGTAGAGGGAAGCTTTAAAAGGACTGTCATACAGTTACTTAGAAATGGGCAGAGTTTTCCTAGGGTCCCCAAGAAATCCAAGAGCAATGAAAAAATGCAGTTTGTAACAAGGCAAGAGGAGACTTTTAGTTCACACTGTGATGGAGAAAATTAATCACTGGAGATAAATTCATGAATGATTTAAGAAACAGAATAGGGCAGGTGATACATTTCTGTGACAGTAGCAGACACAAATCCAGGTTTTCGAAAACTATTTCCATTGAAGCAAATCTTCCAACACCATGTGACGAAGGATGAATTCCTCGCTGCTCCTTAGACCTCTCTGAATCATCATCTCCATCCATTCATACCTACCTGAGTTCAGTTCAGTTCAGTCACTCAGTCGTGTCCGACTCTTTGCGACCCCATGAATTGCAGCACTCCAGGCCTCCCTGTCCATCACCAACTTCTGGAGTTCACTCAAACTCATGTCCATTGAGTTGGTGATGTCATCCACCCATCTCATCCTCTGTTGTCCTCTTCTCCTCCTGGCCCCAATCCCTCCCAGCATCAGGGTCTTTTCCAATGGGTCAACTTTTCCCATGAGGTGGCCAAAGTACTGGAGTTTCAGTACTTTAGCATCAGTCCTTCCAATGAACACCCATGACTGATCTCCTTTAGGATGGACTGGTTGGACCTCCTTGCAGTCAGTACTTTAGCATCAGACTTTAGCATCAGTCCTTCCAATGAACACCCATGACTGATATCCTTTAGGATGGACTGGTTGGACCTCCTTGCAGTCCGAGGGACTCTCAAGAGTCTTCTCCAACACCACAGTTCAAAAGCATCAATTCTTCAGTGCTCAGCTTTCTTCACAGTCCAACTCTTATTTGAGTTACTAATGTTGAAAATTCTGCTCGATGAATGACAATTTTGAACCACAATGAAATAGAATAGCAAGGTAAGAATTCATACTTAAGTTGGAACTTTAATTGTTTTACATATTTTAACAGGTCTAATAGGATAGTAACCTTTCATGTGGTCTGGGCTTGTGTTGGAAATGAGAGAGAAATAAAGTTTATTAGAATGGGGGATGCTGTTAGAACAGCAGGCCAGCTCAAGGGAGAACGGATGTTGAACAGGGGTCCTTAGTCCACTTTCTAGCCAAGGTATGAGGAGTGGGATAGGGGTCTTGCAGATCATTTGCTGAATGGATGAGGCACATATAATGGGTGGAGGAAGAGTAAGAAAGATACTTTCTCATTATTGGGTAGGAGGGGAGAGAGTTTATACTGCTTAGGAGGACCTGAAATCCATCAGTAGTTACAACATGGGGGAAGGAAAGATGCTAAGAGTCTTGTTTTTCTGTTCTTGCACTCCAAGACCCTCCTTGGTTTTATCTGCGCTATAGTCCCTGGGTCACCACATACCTCCTTCTCTTTATTTTTAGGGCCAATTCTTTGGTCCTTGTTGATGCCCTGGTCATGTCTAACTACACATTTCACTTCTCACACATTTGGTAATGCAGTTTCAAGGAAAAGGGGGTGATGACCACTCTGGCTTCTTCAGGCTGAGCAGGGGCACATGGGGCTCTGGGTTCCCTTTGCCTACTCTGACAGGGAGCATTTATGGAAAGAGATGAGAGTCCATGGAATGATAAGGTGACTTGTTTCAGCATTGTCTAGGTGTTAGTCAGGGGATATTCTTGCACAAGCACTTGGAAACTTGTGGTATTTTAGAAGAAACAAACTGTACAAGAAAGTTAAAGGTACATGGCCCAAAGATGAAGAGAAGTAGAAAAGCTGCTCAGGGGCTAGCTGCCAGCTGCCGGGAGCCGGCAGCTAGCCAGGAGAACCAGGACCAGACATTGGTTTGTGACATTAGTGTTTCTCTAGGTACGAGAAGAAGCCAGAATTGGGGCTCATAAAATCTTTACCTGAAAACATCTCACTCTCGGAAGGCCAGTTCTGGGTTTTTCCCAGGGCACAGAGTGCCTTATTTCTGATCTCTACTCTCAACAGCTTTCGGGGGCTGTTGAAGGTCAGCAGCTTGCAGTGGTCATGATGTCATCTTTGTAGAGACAGCTGGCAGAGTCCAGTTAGCAGGGTCCTTTCAGAGCCACAAATTTGACCATGCTTTGGGGGCATTTCTTGTCCACTGTGTCCTGCAGCACTGGGAAGGCTCATTCCCAGGTCTAGGGAAGGTTCCACTGATAGGCCACTCAATGTGCTGTTTCTAGAGCACGCCTTGTGAGGAGCAAAATCTCTGGACCATACCTGTCTTACTAGCCTCTTGGTCCAGGAAAATATTCCCTTTTCTTGCTTCTTCCTGTATCTAGAGTTACATTATTACAATCACTGATAGCATTTGGAACTGCATATCAGCATTTTATCACAGGCTCAATCACACATTGAGTAACATAAGAATCAATCTTCTGAAAGAAGCAGCATAGAAAATAATATAGCTATAGCTAGCAGTTATTATTAAGTTATTAGAAGGTCATAAGTAAGAATGATAAGTCAAGAACTTTCATTAGGTAGAGCAGTATACCCCAGGTCATCTGACTTCATTTGTTAAATGACTAAAGCCTGGTGTTACACTCCTGTTTGTACATCATGGAGCATCTCATCTTTATCTGAAGATTGCTTCCTGAGATTAGCTTTAGAAACAGTGTCCTTTTTAATAACTTATTGAATGTTTTAGAAATATAACATAACAAGGAACTATCTCAGAAGTGAGTCTTGGTAAACACTAGACCTTAATTAACAAAACCAGAAACTTAGTTCAACAATGAAAAAACGTTCATATTCAATGAGACGTATTTTTTTCATTATGAGGGCATTAACCCTGTAGCCAGGGAAGGCTTTAACCCATCAAATAGAAATGAAGTTTGTCAGGGAGCCGGGAAAAACCAGGCAGCCATCTTGGATTTCCCATAGCACTGACTCTTTGATTTACAGCTATTGTTTACCCATTTTTAAATCCGCAATTTAGGACAAGTCAATGGCACCCCACTCCAGTACTCCTGCCTGGAAAATCACATGGATGGAGGAGCCTGGTAGGCTGCAGTCCATGGGGTCCCAAAGAGTCAGATACGACGGAGCGACTTCACTTTCACTTTTCACTTTCATGCATTGGAGAAGGAAATGGCACCCACTCCAGTGTTCTTCCCTGGAGAATCCCAGGGATGGGGGAGCCTGGTGGGCTGCCATCTATGGGGTCACACAGAGTCAGACACAACTGAAGCGACTTAGCAGCAGCAGCAGCAGCAGCAGCATGGCCATGTTTTAATGACATCAGGACAGCAAAATCTAACCGTGAGGGGTTATTTTTGTAGAACAAGAATGAGCTTTGTCTACATGTACCATAGTCTTAAGTAATGCTTATTTACTTTACCAAAGTAAAAAAAAAGATTTTTTAAATGAACATAAATGACTTAAAGGTAAAGAAATTCATAATGTCTTCTTGAAAGCTGCATTATAATAAAAATGTGTTCTATTAACATAGAGATTAGACTAAATTTCAGTCCGGTGCCAGCCGACCAGATAAGAAACAGACAAAATTGTTTATCAGGTAACCTTAGAAAAATCTTTTCCATAAATCTTGAAATAGCAGTATTCTTGCAAAGGCATCAGAGTGAAACCATACAGTTCAGTTCAGTTCAGTTCAGTCGCTCAGTCAAGTCCGACTCTTTGCGACCCCATGAATCGCAGCACGCCAGGCCTCCCTGTCCATCACCAACTCCCGGAGTCCACTCAGACTCATGTCCATCGAGTCAGTGATGCCATCCAGGCGTCTCATCCTCTGTCATCCCCTTCTCCTCCTGCCCCCAATCCCTCCCAGCATCAGAGTCCTTTCCAACGAGTCAACTCTTCACATGACGTGGCCGAAGTACTGGAGTTTCAGCTTTAGCATCAGTCCTTCCAAAGAAATCCCAGGGCTTATCTCCTTCAGAATGGACTGGTTGGATCTCCTTGCAGTCCAAGGGACTCTCAAGAGTCTTCTCCAACACCACAGTTCAAAAGCATCAATTCTTCTGCGGTCGGCCTTCTTCACAGTCCAACTCTCACATCCATACATGACCACAGGAAAAACCATAGCCTTGACTAGACAGACCTTTGTTGGCAAAGTAATGTCTCTGCTTTTCAATATGCTATCTAGGTTGGTCATAACTTTCCTTCCAAGCAGTGAGCATCTTTTAATTTCATGGCTACAGTCACCATCTGCAGTGATTTTGGAGCCCCCAAAAATAAAGTCTGACACTGTTTCCACTGTTTCCCCATCTATTTCCCATGAAGTGATGGGACCGGATGCCATGATCTTAGTTTTCTGAATGTTGAGCTTTAAGCCAACTTTTTCACTCTCCATTTTCACTTTCATCAAGAGGCTTTTGAGTTCCTCTTCACTTTCTGCCATAAGGGTGATGTCATCTGCATATCTTGAGGTTATTGATATTTCTCCCGGCAATCTTGATTCCAGCTTTTGTTTCTTCCAGTCCAGCGTTTCTCATGATGTACTCTGCATATAAGTTAAATAAACAGGGTGACAATATACAGCCTTGACATACTCGTTTTCCTATTTGGAACCAGTCTGTTGTTCCATGTCCAGTTCTAACTGTTGCTTCTTGACCTGCAATCAAATTTCTCAAGAGCAGGTCAGGTGGTCTGGTATTCCCATCTCTTTCAGAATTTTCCACAGTTTATTGTGATCCACACAGTCAAAGGTTTTGGCATAGTCAATAAAGCAGAAATAGATGTTTTTCTGAAACTCTCTTGCCTTTTCCATGTTTAATTCTGATTAAACTGCAACTGACAATGTAGCCTGGTCATTGCTGTGACTTGTAACACTTTCACAGGATAAGGAGAATCATAGTTGACCACATTTTATTAGGGCGTATCAGATCTATATGAACTCACATAATTTTAAGATATCTGTATTAGTAACATCCACCGTACAGCACAATCTGAGAAGATTTATCACCCCTTCAACAGGACTTCCTGTGTAATTTAACATGTCCAATGAACCCAGGTAGTTTAATAGCTCCCTGGGATGTCTCAGGGGCCCTCTGAAGCATTCCAAAGTCAGCTAGACGCCAAGTTATTTAGGAAGTTTTATCAACAAATATCAAAAGGGATTATAACACTCAGTCAGATAAATCATATTGATCACTGGGAAACAATATATTCACTTAACCAAAGTAACAAAGAAGATTTCTTTTTCTTTTTTCTTTCTTTCTTTCTTTCTTTTTTTTTTTTTTTTTTTTTGAAGTTTTGAAAACTTTTATTTTATATACAAAGAGCTAGTATTATTTCTGCCTAAGGTTGATGTGCTGGATGAGCCATCTAAGCAAGTTCGGTTAGTCCAACTTAATGAAGCCAATGTCCTTCGCATACTGGCGGAAACACTGGCGGCACATATTGAGGCCGCATTTCTGGATCAGACCGTGCCGGTTTGAGCAGACCGGCTAGAGCGAGAACCCTGGCGGAATTTTCTCGGATGGCTCCAGTACAGCTGCTGGTGACCCATGTTGCTTTCTCGGCTGCAACGAGGTACAAGGCCAAAGAAGATTTCAAAGGTAAGCATAGAACAGATCACTTTAGAGGTAAAGAAACTTAAAGTCCATCATGAAAGGCAGTTCAACATATCAAGAAAACTTGTATTTATGCACAAAACTCTTCCCTTGGGGTCCACTGGCCATAAAACCTTCTTATCACTTTCTGTACCCATTACTTTTTTCTCCCATCCTGAAACAGCCACCTATAAGTGAGATTTACTTCCTTTTTCCTTCATAAAGTGTAATTTCATTCCTCATACCTTCTTTACTGAAAATATACATGCTACTTTCCTTAAGCAATCAAGAACTTAAGCGTTCTATAAATTGGTGAACATAAATACCAGTGATAATTTCTGAAAATAATTCTGGAGAACATCTCAGGATGTCATCAAATATTATTCATGAATAGTCAAAAATCTCTAGTTTCTCTGTAAGAGGAAGTTAGTCCTCAGTAGGGAATGTTTCAGAATCTTATTTAATTTTGCAATCATCTAGCTGTTTAATAAATTTCCATCACTTAGTTTAGCACAGCTCTAGGAATTCAGGTTACCACAATCTAAAGACTGTTTTAGACAGACATTTCTAAAGTATAATTATTCTTAATAGAGTGTGTCTAAAAGCTCATATCTCCTTTGCATTTTCTTTGAAGTTTTTTTTTTCCCCCCACTAGATGTACTTTGCTGGCTGACACACTTGCAACAGATAAAACAATATAACAATATTTAACTTATAATAAACCTAGGCACAATGAAAATACTATTCTTAATGACTCTTAGACATATCTATATTAGATTAGCAAACAAACATTAATACTAGATATTGAATATTGAATAATTCCCAGTTAACATGAATCTGAAATTCATTTAGGTTAATTTCTCTTGTAGTTAGAATTGTCTGATTTGTAAGTGCTTACTTTTCATGAGGAGCTACCCCACGTCCGAGGTCAGGGGCAGTGGCCAAGAAGAGCTTTCACACATCCGAGGTCAGGGATGGCGGCCTAGAGGAGCAACCTCACATCCAAGGAGTGGCGGCAAGTGGAGCTTCTCCACGTTCAAGGTCAGTAGGGGTGGCGGTGAGGAGATACCCCTCGTCCAAGGTAAGGAGCAGTGGCTGCGCTCTGCTGGAGCGGCAATGAAGAGATAACCCACGTCCAAGGTAAAAGAAACCCAAGTAAGACGGTAGGTGTTGTGAGAGGGCATCAGAAGGCAGACACACTGAAACCATAATCACAGAAAACTAGTCAATCTGATCACACGGACCACAGCCTTGTCTAACTCAGTGAAACTAAGCCATGCTAGGTGGGGCCACCCAAGACAGACGGGTCATGGTGGAGAGGTCTAACAGAAAGTGGTCCACTGGAGAAGGGAATGGCAAACCACGTCAGTATTCTGGCCTTGAGAACCCTATGAACAGTATGAAAAGGCAAAATGACAGGATAATGAAAGAGGAACTCCCCAGGTCAGTAGGTGCCCAATATGCTACAGGAGATCAGTGGAGAAATAACTCCAGAAAGAATGAAGGGATAGAGCCAAAGCAAAAACAATATCCAGTTGTGGATGTGACTGGTGATAGAAGCAAGGTCCAATGTTGTAAAGAGCAATATTGCATAGGAACCTGGAATGTCGGGTCCATGAATCAAGGCAAATTGGAAGTGGTCAAACAAGAGATGGCAAGAGTGAATGTCGACATTCTAGGAATCAGCGAACTGAAATGGACTGGAATGGGTGAATTTAACTCAGATGACCATTATATCTACTACTGCAGGCAGGAATCCCTCAGAAGAAATGGAGTGGCCATCATGGTCAACAAGAGTCCAAAATGCAGTACTTGGATATAATCTCAAAAATGACAGAATGATCTCTGTTTGTTTCCAAGGCAAATCATTCAATTTCACAGTAATCCAAGCCTATGTCCCAACCAGTAACACTGAAGAAGCTGAAGTTGAACTGTTCTATGAAGACCTACAAGACCTTTTAGAACTAACACCCAAAAAAACATGTCCTTTTCATTATAGGGGACTGGAATACAAAAGTAGGAAGTCAAGAAACACCTGGAGTAACAGGCAAATTTGGCCTTGGAATACGGAATGAAGCCGGGCAAAGGGTAATAGAGTTTTTCCAAGAGAACACACTGGTCATAGCAAATACCCTTTTCCAGCAACACAAGAGAAGACTCTACACATGGACATCACCGGATGGTCAATACCGAAATCAGATTGATTATATTTTTTACAGCCAAAGATGGAGAAGCTCTATAGAGTCAGCAAAAACAAGACTGGGAGCTGACTGTGGCTCAGATGAAGAACCCCTTACTGCCAAATTCAGACTTAAATTGAAGAAAGCAGGGAAAACCACTAGACCATTCTGGTATGACCTAAATCAAATCCATTATGATTATACAGTGGAAGTGAGAAAGAGATTTAAGGGCCTAGATCTGATAGATAGAGTGCCTGATGAATTATGGATGGAGGTTCGTGACATTGTACAGAAGACAGGGATCAAGACCATCCCCATGGAAAAGAAATACAAAAAAGCAAAATGGCTGTCTGGGGAGGCCTTACAAATAGCTGTGAAAAGAAGAGAAGTGAAAAGCAAAGGAGAAAAGGAAAGATATAAGCAACTGAATGCAGAGTTCCAAAGAAGAGCAAGAAGAGATAAGAAAGCCTTCCTCAGCGATCAATGCAAAGAAATAGAGGAAAACAACAGAATGGGAAAGACTAGAGATCTCTTCAAGATAATTAGAGATACCAGGGGAACATTTCATGCAAAGATGGGCTCGATAAAGGACGGAATGGTATGGACCTTACAGAAGCAGAAGATATTAAGAAGAGGTGGCAAGAATACACAGAAGAACCGTACAAAAAAAGATCTTCACGACCCAAATAATCACGATGATGTGATCACTGACCTAGAGCCAGACATCCTGGAATGTGAAGTCAAGTGGGCCTTAGAAAGCATCACTACGAACAAAGCTAGTGGAGGTGATGGAATTCCAGTTGAGCTCTTTCAAATCCTGAAAGATGATGCTGTGAAAGTGCTGCACTCAATATGCCAGCAAATTTGGAAAACTCAGCAGTGGCCACAGGACTGGAAATGGTCAGTTTTCATTCCAATCCTAAAGAAAGGCAATGCCAAAGAATGCTCAAGCCAGGCTTCAGCAATACGTGAACCGTGAACTTCTTGATGTTGAAGCTGGTTTTAGAAAAGGCAGAGGAAGCAGAAATCAAATTTCCAACATCTGCTGGATCATGGAAAAAGCAAGAGAGTTCCAGAAAAACATCTATTTCTGCTTTATTGACTATGCCAAAACCTTTGACTGTGTGGATCACAATAAACTGTGGAAAATTCTGAAAGAGATGGGAATACCAGACCACCTGATCTGCCTCTTGAGAAATCTGTATGCAGGTCAGGAAGCAACAGTTAGAACTGGACATGGAACAACAGACTGGCTCCAAATAGGAAAAGGAGTACATTAAGGCTGTATATTGTCACCCTCCTTATTTAACTTATATGCAGAGTACATCATGAGAAACGCTGGACTGGAAGAAACACAAGCTGGAATCAAGATTGCCGGGAGAAATATCAATAACCTCAGATATGCAGATGACACCACCCTTATGGCAGAAAGTGAAGAGGAACTCAAAAGCCTCTCGATGAAAGTGAAAGTGGAGAGTGAAAAAGTTGGCTTAAAGCTCAACATTCAGAAAACGAAGATCATGGCATCTGATCCCATCACTTCATGGTAAATAGATGGGGAAACAGTGGAAACAGTGTCAGACTTTATTTTTGGGGGCTCCAAAATCACTACAGATGGTGACTGCAGCCATGAAATGAAAAGACGCTTACTCCTTGGAAGGAAAGTTATTACCAACCTAGATAGCACATTGAAAAGCAGAGACATTACTTTGCCAACAAAGGTCCGGCTAGTCAAGGTTATGGTTTTTCCAGTGGTCATGTGTGGATGTGAGATTTGGACTGTGAAGAAGGCTGAGCGCTGAAGAATTGATGCTTTTGAACTGTGGTGTTGGAGAAGACTCTTGAGAGTCCCTTGGACTGCAAGGAGATCCAACCAGTCCATTCTGAAGGAGATCAGCCCTGGGATTTCTTTGGAAAGACTGATGCTAAAGCTGAAACTCAAGTACTTTGGCCACCTCATGTGAAGAGTTGACTCATTGGAAAAGACTCCGATGCTGGGAGGGATTGGGGGCAGGAGGAGAAGGGGACGACAGAGGATGAGATGGCTGGATGGCATCACTGACTTGATGGACGTGAGTCTGAGTGGACTCTGGGAGATGGTGATGGACAGGGAGGCCTGGCGTGCTGCTATTCATGGGGTCGCAAAGAGTCGGACACGACTGAGCGACTGAACTGAACTGAAACTTTACTTCAGTTTATGTAGTTCAGATTTTAACTAATAAAACACAGACAGATTCACAGAGACAACACTACGAAAAGGTTATAGAAGCTTCTGTAACTGTAACGAATACTGAAGACAAAAACTTTTAGTCACTCAGTCATGTCCAATTTTTGTGACCCCCATGGACTCTAACTTGCCAGGTTCCTCTATCCAAGAAATTCCCAAGCAGGAATACCAGGGCGGGTAGTCATTCTCTTCCAGAGAAGTTCTTCCAAAAAATGAATAAGGAAAAGAAAAAGAAGAAGAAGAAATTGATCAGGTCATGTTAATATTTTCACACATACAGTCCAGTTCAGTTCAGTCACTCAGTCAGGTCTGATTCTTCATGACCCCATTGACCACAGCATGCCAGACCTCCCTGTCCATCACCAACTCCCAGAGACTATGCAAACTAATCTCCACTGAGTACAGGCATACACTCAAATGGGGCTATATGCTCATTAAGAGTAAGTTTCATGTCACTAAACTCAGGAAACTTTGAATGGATTAAAAATGTATATAATGTTTAAGGATTATATTCTTTATTTGCACTGACTACATTTTAAATTTTAATACAGTTGAGCATGGATTAGAACTAATAAGATTCTTGTAAACATTTTGGAAAATACAAAGCTGTGATGAGACTCTGTGATGTGAGCATGGACTGTACAGGAAAAGATCAGACCTGGGCTTGGAATGAAAACCCCCACTCCCAAAACCCAGGATCTTGGCTGAACACACGTGAGTGTTCATTTTACAAAGCAAAAGAAAGAAAGAAGACATGAAATTACTCCGTTAATTGTGATAGTTTAGAGACATCCCTCACTTTTTCTTTCCAAGACACTTGTTCGAGTCAAATGGAAAAAAAAAATTCATAGCATGGGAATCTCACAGAAACACTTAAACCAGTCAACATGAGTCATGGGGTAAGAAGTACATGGAAGAATGCATAATCACTGCATTTTGGCACTATTATGGAAACTATAATCTGAATCTATCATTAAAAATGTTAGTTTGGGGACTTCGTGACGATCCGGTGACTAAGACCCTGAGCTCCCAATGCAGGGAGCTCTGGTTCTTTCCCTGATCAGCAAACTAGATCCCACATGCTGTAGCTAAGAATTTACATGTCACAACCAAAGAATCTGAAAACAACAAGGATGACTGAAGATCCTACTTGCCACAACGAAGACCCAGTGCAGATAAATAAATAAATAATTTTTAAAAGTGTTATATGTGAATTTCACTTCATATATGCCTTTCCTGATCTGTGGCCTAATTTTGGAAGGACTGATGCTAAAGATGAAACTCCAATACTTTGGCCACCACATGTGAAGAGCTGACTCACTGGAACAGACTCTGATGCTGGGAGGGATTGAGGGCAAGTGGAGAAGGGGACGCCAGAGGATGAGATGGCTGGATGGCATCACTGACTCGATGGACCTGAGTCTGAGTGAACTCCGGGAGTTGATGATGGACAGGGAGGCCTGGGGTGCTGCGTTTCATGGGGTCGCAAAGAGTCGGAAACGACTGAGCGACTGAACAGGATCGACCCAATCACTGGGCTAGCGGACACACATTTTGAGGGTTTTTGAAACATGGCGGGTGAAGACCAACATTTAGGAGCCCTGAGCTGCGGCCTCACACTCTGCACTCCTGAGACCTCTCTGGAGCTGAGGATTAGGGCGGGAACTTTGAGAAAGAAAGCTTGCTGGGCTGCTTGCCTGGGGAGGGGCTCTTTCTCGGATGGGTGTGGCCCTCCACCGCCTCTGCCTGAGCCCTTGGGGGAGGGGTGGTGGGAATGCGTGCTTGGAGGGAATCACCTGGGGGCCTTGGGTTCCTACAAAGCTTTGTTCTCAGAACTCTTCCCAAATATGCCTTCCCTTTATCTGCTATGTCTGACTCTTTGGCACCCCATGAACTGTAGCCCGCCTGGCTCTTTTGCCAATGGGGACTCTCCAGGGAAGAATACAGGAATGGGTTCCATGCCGTCCTCCGGGGGATCTTCCTGACCCAGGAATGGAACTCACCTCTCTGGTGTATCCTGCATTGCCAAGCGGTTCTTGACCGCTAGTGCCACTTTGGAAGGCACAGGATACCCTGAGTACTTAGGGTTTTTTCACTACCCTCTGCAGCCTGAGCAAACATGTTTTCACAAAATGATTTGCACTGTGACCACCTGTCTGCAGGCAAGGGACCTCCAACTTCAGAGACCAGGAGGCTGAAAGTGTTTCCATTGTTGCAGAAACGAAGCACCGCACTCGGAGAGTTGGAGAACTCGGGTTTATTATGCCGGCGGGCCCCAAGAACTTAACACTCCAAGCTCTGAGCCCCAAACAAAGGGGTTACAGAGTTTTTATACTTGGGCAGGCATGTTTAAGAGAGTTTGCAGATTTGCAGGGGCTAGGGCAATTGGAAAGAACAGGACAAGGGTGAGTGAGATAAATTCCAGTTCCTAGTATTTTGAAGTCCCCACTTTTTGAGACCTATGTGATTGAGACTTTGCAAAGAGCAAGCCGAGTTACAGAGGAAAAAGGAGCAGGAAGTTATGCAAAAATTTGACATTTCCCCCTTCATTGTCCCGCTTGATGTTTCTATCACTCATTGTAGAAAGCATCATCTTATGTTCGATAGGATATTCAGAGCTCCAGATCAGTTAGGAGACTATACTGAGCTATTAACATCTGTAACTTTCTGGATCAATTCGAGAGGTTATGAACTGGGTAATATCTCTGAGAACACAAGGGGCAAACAAAAGCACCTCTAAGAACATGAACAGAGGACCGGTTAAAGGGAGAAGCCACGATGCCCAGCTCCAGATATTGTTCCAATTACTTCAGGAATTTTTTAGTTCCTCTCTGCTTTTCATGATTCATTCCCTTAGCTGTTAGGCCATGTCTCTTACTATTTCTAACTGCTTTTTATAAAAGCAGCATTCTTCATTCAAGAAGAGGCAGAGGCCTGCCTTTTCAGCTGTCAATAGGTCTAGCCCTCTCCTATTCTGTAAAGCCACCTCAGCCAAAGAATCTAGCTGGTCCTGTAAGGCCACTAAAGATGTGGCTACTCTCTCAATGTCATCTCTGTGTTGTAGCTACGTGTTCTGGGAAACGAACTCACTCAGAAAGACAATGCAGATAGTGTAGTGCAGTTTATTACACCGGCGGGCTCAAGGCAGAGTCTCCTCTTAGCCAAGCACCCCGACCAGTTTTTGTGAAAGCCTTACATACCCTACGTGTATAAGGTTCCCTGAAACTAGTCTGAACAAAGGAAAAAGAAAGATACAATCAAAGTTAACCCGCAATCATATACCTTAAGCCTAGGTAGTTAACAGTCGACAATTATTAATAGGCCTGTGGTCATACCCCAGTAAGCATAATAGAATGTATGATTCTATTCAGTTACACAGATAATTAGGACATTCTTTTAGGCCACAGAGAGCCCTGGGCCTCTTCCTCCCAGGGGGCCTGGTTTTCTAGTGGATATTTCATTTCCATAGATATTGGGCATATAGCTCAAGGTCCACAGTTCAGCCCAAGATGGAGTCCTTCTTTCAAGATAGAGCCTGTTCTGTTTCCTCCTTCATGTGAAGTCCTTGGATAGTATATGGTAGAAGGTGATTGATGAAGCAATCCTCCTGTTCCGATACTTATCCCAGCCAAAATTTCAGAACCAAAGTAGGGGATAAACTGGATGGGTCTTTTTGACCGCACGTGTGCTGTCAGAGGCACCGTGAGAGTCTGGTTGTTAGGGCCAATATTCATCTGGGGAGTGAGGAAAGCTAAGGTGCAGATACCCATCCACTGATTGGGAGACATAAGTAAGCATCTGGCCAACAAACCAAGAAAAGGCCTTGATAGGGGCGGCACCATATTGTGTCTGTGGGAAGAAGAGTGGGCCACTCACCTTCTACAGTTTGATTACATTCGTCCCTGGCTAAATTACCTACAGCTTCAGTTCTTCCATCATTTGTAAATCATTTGCCCCCTTGCCTGTGTTAGCAATGGAGTTATATACTTTTAATTATTACAGTGAATCAAAACAATGTCCGAAGGTTGTAAAAACCTCACTAGATCCACTCCAATAATTTACATTGTAAGATAACACGATTGGCCAGAATATTTTTTTCCGAGACTGTCCTCAAGCAGGATATACGATTGTTGTATAATCCTCAGAAATGTAGAGGAAAAAAAAAAACAAAACCTTTTTCCTTTCTTCCTCCTTGAGAATTCCAGATCCTTCTCTCCTGGGGGACCCCCGGACATAAAAACCTACCTAGAAATTGACTCTCGGTGGGATTGAAGGGGGTCTGTGAATAGACCCTGGGGTTCAGCAAGACTGCTGGACTCAAGTAAGGTGGTCATCTCGTGCAGGTGCTCATAGGACTGCTGGTCTGAGCTCAAGGAACTGCAGGCTGCCTGCTCCCAGACAGATGCTGAAGCAGCAACAGCATGGAGCAGTTTGGGGAAACTGTCAACAACACTCTGTATCATCCTTCTTATTAGAATTGTCACAGTGTCCAAGTAGTTTAAAAATGGGAGAAGAAATACAACATAGAAGTGAGGGAATATATATGAAGTTATGAGAAGTTTAAAGCCAGTGAGTCAAGTAATTTCCACATATGACATCTCTCTGTGCTACCAAACAGTTCATTGTGGTCTCTTCACTACAGCCTTAAATAACGTTGGAGAGGTTACTGTTGGTGGTGGGTTAACACTTCATTCATTACAATCAACCGAAACACGAAAAGCCATTCAGTTTTATTAATAACCCACAAACTGGAATCAAGATTGCTGGGAGAAATTTCAATAACCTTAGATATGCAGATGACACCATCCTTATGGCAGAAAATGAAGAGGAATTCAAAAGCCTCTTGATGAAAGTGAAAGTGGAGAGTGAAAAAGTTGGCTTAAAGCTCAACATTCAGAAAACGAAGATCATGGCATCTGGTCCCACCGCTTCATGGGAAATGGATGGGGAAACAGTGGAAAGAGTGTCAGATTTTATTTTATGGGCTCCAAAATCACTACAGATGGTGACTGCAGCCATGAGTTTAAAAGACGCTTGCTCCTTGGAAGGAATGTTATGAGCAACAGAGATAACATATGCAAAGCAGAGACATTACTTTACCAACAAATATTTATCTAGTCAAGGCTATGGTTTTTCCTGTGGTCATGTATGGATGTGAGAGTTGGACTGTGAAGAAGGCTGAGCGCCGAAGAATTGATGCTTTTGAGCTGTGGTGTTGGAGAAGACTCTTGAGAGTCCCTTGGACTGCAAGGAGATCCAACCAGTCCATTCTGAAGATCAGCCCTGGGATTTCTTTGGAAGGAATGATGCTAAAGCTGAAACTCCAGTACTTTGGCCACCTCATTGGAAGAGTTGACTCATTGGAAAAGACTCTGATGCTGGGAGGGATTAGGGGCAGGAGGAGAAGTGACAACAGAGGATGAGATGGCTGGATGGCATCACTGACTCGATGGACGAGAGTCTGAGTGAACTCCGGGAGTTGCTGATGGACAGGGAGGCCTGGCGTGCTGTGATTCATGCGGTCACAAAGAGTCAGACATGAATGAGCGACTGATCTGATGTGATCTGATCTGATGTATTAATTGCAAACATAGTTGAAATAAAACCTTTTACAATCCATGGCGTGATCCATGATTAAGTACAGATCAAAAGTACAGAGAAAGATATTCATTTCTCTGTTATAATGATGTGAGACTTGTGATTTTTATGGCTTACCAAACAAAGGCTAGGAAGCACTTAGCAAGCATGGTATACACTAATTCCATGCCTTTTCCAGGAAGAGTTTCCAATACATTTCGAGGTTATCACAAAAGCTGTGTTTATTTCAACAGTGTCAAGGAATAATCATGACCTGTGTTGATATTATAAAGATACATCAATATTGCAGTGAACTGTCATTGTGTTCTTCTTAAAATCAAGGATATTACTATTGAAACCTTACAACCAACTTCTACTTACTTTACAACATGGAAAGGTTAAATGATCACTACATTATGGCAACCTCCAGATATTTCACATCAATGAAAAACACGTCCATTTAGATGGTCATTGTCCATTTTACAGTACGGTATCCTTCATCTTCTAATGGAGGATAGAAATGGTTGCAACACAATACAAAAAGGCTAATCTGTAATAAACCATCAAAAATCTATGTCTGCAAACACACTAGAAAGAAAGCATAGTATGGATGATTTGAGGGCTTAATAACATTCACTTCAAATAATCTCAAATCACATCATTATTAAAAAGCATACATACATTACTAAGAATTGTAACTTTCTAACCATCAACCTTCATCTCACGATTTATGCTAATATATCCACTGTCTATGTGTTTTAACTGTGGAGTACTCCCTACAGTCATTCTCCTTCAGAGAAACTTCAGAAAAGAGGACTGATGAAATGCCTTCTAGTATGCAATCTCTGATATTTATTTCGATTTCAATTTTGATTAAATACCTCTCTACATATTCGTTACATCATCTCCATAGGTTTCTCATATAAACTCTTGTGTTTTCTGATGCACATTTAGGGAAAATCTCTTCCATCACTTGTGCTATTACTAGAGTTTCTTTCCAGTGTGTGTTCTCAGATGTTTAGAGAGATGATCACTCCGACTAAAGGCTTTGCCACATGCTGTGCATTTATAAGGTCTCTCTCCAGTATGAATTCGCTGGTGTGTAGAAAGCGTTGAGTAGCGACCAAAGGCTTTGCCACATTCAGTACATTTATAAGGTCTCTCTCCAGTGTGCACTCGCTGATGTTGAGTCAGCAATGAGCGACGATGAAAGGCTTTGTTACAGTCTTTACATTTATGAGGTCTCTCTCCAGTATGAATTCGCCAATGTTCAGTAAGTGTTGAGTTGCAAGCAAAGGCTTTGCCACATTCAACATATGAATATGGTCTCTCCCCAGTATGTATTCGCTGATGTTTAGTAAGCCTAGAACACATAATAAAAGCCTTGCCACATTCTGTACATTGATAACGTCTATCCGCGGTATGAATTCGGTGATGTTGACAGAGGTCCAATCTCATAATAAAGGCTTTTGCCACATTCTTTATACTTGTATGGTTTCTCCCTAGTATGGATTAGATGATGTACAATTAACTTTGAATGACAAATAAAGGTTTGGCCACACTGTGTACAATGATAAGTTTTCTCTCCAGTATGAATTTGCTGATGTTAGGTAAGATGTGAGCTAAGGATAAAGGTTTTGATACGTTCTTTACATTTATAAGGCCTCTCTCCAGTATGAATTCGCTGATGATAGGTTAGATCTGAATTTTGAATAAAGGCTTTGTTACAGTCTTTACATTTATAAGGTCTCTCTCCAGTATGAATTCCCTGATGTTGGGTAAGTTGTGAGCGATTGATAAATGTTTTGTTACATTCTTTACATTTATAAGGCCTCTCTCCAGTATGAATTCGCTGATGATAGGTTAGACTTGAGCGTTGATTAAAGGCTTTGTTACACTCTTTACATTTATAAGGTCTCTCTCCCGTATGAATTCGCTGATGTTTAGTAAGATTTGCGCGCTGAATAAAGGCTTTGTTACACTCTTTACATTTATAAGGTCTCTCTCCAGTATGAATTTTCTGATGTTTAGTAAGATGTGAGCGCTGAATAAAGGCTTTGTTACACTCTTTACATTTATAAGGTCTCTCCCTAGAATGAACTCGCTGATGTTTAGTAAGAAGTGAGCGACTATGAAAGGCTTTGTTACATTCTTTACATTTATAAGGCTTCTCTCCAGTATGAATTCGCTGATGATAGGTTAGATGTGAGGAAGAGACAAAGGCTACACTACATTCTGTACATTTATAAGGTCTCTCTCCAGTATGAATTCGCTGATGTTCAGTAAGACTTGAACTGTAAGGAAAGGCTTTGCCACATTCCGTACATTTATAAGGTTTCTCTCCAGTGTGAATTCGCTGATGTTGAGTAAGATGTGAGCGACGGTTAAACGCTTTGCTACAATCTGTACATTTGAAAGGTTTCCTTCCTGTATGGATTTTCCTATGTTTACTTAGATTGGATGCTTTACTAAAGACATTTCCACATATATTACACTTATTTTCTTTCTGTGGATTCTGAACCGTCTGCTGTTGAATAAGTTCTGAAGACTGATTAGAAACCTTACCATATTCACGAAAAGTCCTCTCTTCACTACAAGTACTCTTATCTAGAGAAAAACGTGCCATTTTATCAAAGGTATTTCTAAATGTCTTACTTTTAGAATCTTTGTTTGAAGATTCAGGTTCCTGATGTTTCATAAGGTTTGAGTCTCCTTCAACCGTATACCCAGTTTCACTGCCTGAATACCTTCTCACTCCACCATAAATACTCTGGTAATTATTGGAGCTGGAGCTCTTCCTTAAGGCCTGACTCATTTTATTATACATGCAAAGCTGCTGTGTATTAACCGTATCACGATATGTACTGAACAATGATGGCTGGATGGCATCTCTTTCATTATCATCAACATTATACACCTTGGAATGGAGAGAAAATATCTCTTGTGGGAACAAAAATGACCCCCTGCTCACAGATCCCTCAAATTGATTAAATTGTGAGTTTGTCCTCTCATTGTTAAATTGTAGGTATTCAGACATGCTTGAATGCATATTTAGTTGAAGCCTACTTTCAGAATTGTCTGAAACAGTATTTGCAGTAGAGACTAGATTACCTTTCAGATTTTCCATATTCCCTTTTAGAGAACTTTTATTTTTCAAAAAACGATGGGCATTTTTTCTTAAACACTTACATTTCTCAGCAGACGTTGAAGACTGAACTTGGTGTTTTTCCAAATTTGACTCACGTTGCTCATTTCTTTTTGCAGTAACATTAGCATTATGTATAACTATCTCCATTTGTTTATGTCCATATAAACATCCTCTCTGTCTTTCATTTACCCTTGTGTATTCCCTGTCTTTCAATAAATTTAAGTTTCCGAGGTGAAATGTCTGACATATTCCTAGGTTTCCTTTGGGGAATACACCTTCTAATGCTGGATTCTTCGGAATCAAATCCTGGGTATCTTGTGGAGACACACCTGAAAGATACCAAATAACAAGTAATTTTCCCTGCTCTTCTCAGTGAATATCTTTAAAGATTTAGAGAAAATTGATGACCATCGCTAGTTTAAAAGTAAAATAGAGATCGAAGGATCAAGATGCCTGAGGCTTAGGCAGATGTGGAGCTCATCTCTCTCTCCACAAATGAATGAGAAATGGAACAATTCTCACAGAGCCCAGCTGAACACTAGCAGAGGCCCTTGGAAATCTGAAAAGACAAGAAAGATTCCTGCTGAGCTCAGTAGGACAAAAGGAAGAGGAGAGCAGGAAGGAAAAGGAAGAGGAGAGGAAGTGGGCTGGGGCCTGCAACCCTGTGGGGAGATGAAAGTGAGGAGAGGTCTCCATATCCCGGGAAGCCCCTCACTGGGGGAGCTCAGTCTGGACAGAAGGAGAGCCTCATTCTCTGTGGGAAGAGAACACAGCAACCAGCGTGTGGCAGCAGGACAGAGTGAGACCTGCACACAGGGTACTGACCCCAGCCTTGCCCATCCAGCCTTAGAGGCTTTTCCACCAATGCAGACAAGTGCTGGGTGCTGAAAGGTGGGGTTTGGAGAACAGATTGAGGCAGACGACTGCTGTTGGCTGTGAGGAAACAGCCTGAAGTGATGGGAGTGAGGGAGGAGCTCTGCAAACGGGATGCTTGTGGTCGAAGCCTGAACCACCAGAGAACAGAGCGCCATTGGTGAGTGATGCCCAACCAGGAAGCCCATTGCATCCCTTGTCCCTTAGACCGGCCCCTGCTCAGCAGGGACTATGAAGAACTCCACCCATGTAGGTCATTTGATCCCCCAGCCATGGGCTCCCCCATCGACCTCCTCCACAATCAACAGGCCCCTGTGCTCTGGGGCAGCCTCAGGAGCAGAACCTGTGAGTTGGCCACACACACGGATGGAGCTGAAAGTACAGCTGAACCCCAGAGATTAAGAAGAAAAGACGAAACCTCTCCTCCCAGCGACACAAGCCATGGTCTTACACTCACAACCGGCTTTGTAACCTTAGCCCCTTAAATACCAGGGCTCTCTCATTCATGGCAGGTGTAGCTTTGGCAGCTGTAAGCTTTGTGGGCTCCCACACAAAGGGGCTGGGCCAGGACAGAGCCTGAGCCGCCCCATAACACCACAGTGGCTCCAGCTCCACGTTGAATGCAATCCCAGGACCTGACTTCACTGAATCTATGCTGGTGAACTTGTGAAAACAACATCTGAGAGACCACAGGGCCACGGGCCATCATGCCCTCGGTTAGGGTGGGGCCAAGAGCAGTGCCAACACTACATAACGTGAGAGCATGCAGAATGCAGGAGAGGGCACAACATGGCAAAGCCTGAGGTGAACATCCCCAGAAGAATAATACGTAGTGACTTCTCTCCCAGTGCGTGTGCTCCAGTCCCAGCAGCCTGGTACCACAGATCAGAATCACAGCTAAGAATCAGATCTGAGGGCTCTATCGCACCACGCAGGGAGTAGGCACCAACAGAAAGAGGGCAGTAACACCCACAGAACAAGGGAACAACAGCCCTGAATATTCCCGGCGGGCTCCGGTCACAGTTACCAGCATCAAAGCACAGGTCAAGAGAGGATAAGGGCACAAACCTCTGGACCAACCTCACCCACCAAGGGACAGATACCAGAAGGAAGACTAACTAGGTTCCTGAACCCGTCAAAACAGAGACCACAAACAGAACGCTGGACAAAATGAGATGGCACAGAAATACGTTATAGGGGAAGAAACAAGATGAAAACCCCCAAGGACCACTGAACTAAGAGGTAATAGGCAATCTAATGATTAATTCTTGCTTTTAGTCATCTTAAGTGGAGACACCAAACACTCACTTTCAGAAATCCTAGGTGCCAGTAATTTTTAATTCCACTTCTTGCCACACATGTTTCTGAGAATGGCCTATTAGATGTTTCAATCTAAAAATCATAAGTGATAGTGACAGAGAACTAACCAGAAACAGAGGACACATAGGGAAATGTCAGAGGAAGCTGAAAACAAATAAGAGAAACTTAATACAGTACTAGTTTTAAGAAATTAAAAAAGAAGAGGGACTTTAAAACTATGACTGAAACAGGGAAGTCTACTCATTGCTCTGTGGGACCTAAATGGGAAGGAGATCAATAGAACAGTAAAGACTAGAGATCTCTTTAAGAAAAATAGAGGTACTCGGAATATTTCATGCAAAGAAGGGAAAAATAAAGGACAGAAACGGGATGGACCTAAAAGAAGCAAAAGATATTAAGAGAAGATGGCAGCAATACATGGAAGAACTATACAAAAAACGAAAGATCTTAATGACTGAGATAACCACGATGGTACAATCACTCACCTAGTAACAGACATCCTGGCGTCCAAAGTCAAGTCGGCCTTGGAAGGCATGACGACCAAAAAAGCTAGTGCACGTGATGGAACTCCAGCTGAGCTATTTGAAGTTAAACGATGATAGTGCTAACGTTCTGCACTCGATAAGCCAGCAAATTTGGAAAACTCAGCGGTGGCCTCAGGACAGGAAAAGGTCAGTTTTCATTCCAATCACAAAGAAAGGCAGTGCCAAAGAACGCTCAAACTACTACACAATTTCCCTCGTTGCAAACAATAGCAAAGGCTCAAAATTCTCCAAGCCAGGCTTTAACAGTACATGAACCGAGAGCTTCCAGCACTTGAAGCTGGATTTAGAAATGGCAGAGGAACCAGAGATCAAATTGCCAGCATCCCTTGGATCGTATAAAAAGCAAGACAGTTCTGGAAAAACAACTACATCTGCTGTATTGACTACACCACAGCCTTTGATTGCGTGGATCACAAGAAACTGTGGAAAATTCTTAAAGAGATGGGAACACCAGACTACGATACCTGCCTCCTGAGAAACCTGTATGCATGTCAAGAAGCAACAGTGAGAACTGGACATGGGGCAATGGACTGATTGCAAATGGGGAAAGATGTACGTCAAGCCTGTATATTGTCAGCCTGCTTATTTAATTTATATGCACAGTACATCATGTGACATACCGGGTTGGATGAAGCACAAATTGGAATCAAGATTTCAGGGAGAAATGTCCATAATCTCAGATATACAGATGACACCACCCTTATAACTGAAAGTGAAGAGGAGTTGAGGAGTCTCTGGATGAAACTGAGAGAGGGTGAAAAAGGTGGCTTGAAACTCAACCTTCAAAAAACGAAGATCATGGCACCAGTCAGATCGTTTCATCGCAATCGGCGGGAGAAACAGTGGAAACAGTGATAGACCTTATTTTTGGGGTCTCCTAAATCATTGTAGATGGAGACTACAGCCATGAAAGTCAAAGAGCCTTCCTCCTTGGAAGAAAAGCTATGACCAACCTAGGCAGCATATTAAGAAGCAGAAACATTACTTTGCTGACAAAGGTCCATCTAGTCAAAGCCATGGTTTTGCCAGTAGTCATGTATGGATGTGAGAGTTAGACCATGAAGAAAGCTGAGCACCGAAGAATTGATGCTTTTCAACTGTGGTGTTGGAGAAGACTCTTGAGAGTCCCTTGGACTGAAAGAAGACCACACCTCTCCATCAGTCCTGAATATTCATTGGAAGGACATGGTGAAGCTGAAGCTCCGATACTCTGGCCACCTGACGTGAAGAACTGACCCACTGAGAAAGACCCTGATGCTAGCAAAGATTGAAGATGAGAGTCAAAGGGGACCACAGAGGATGAGATGATTCGATGCATCGTGGACTCGATGGACATGAGTTTGAGCAGGCTCTGGGAGTTGGTGATGGACAGGGAAGCCTGACTTGCTGCAGATCATCATTGCAGACTCAGAATCGACTGAGTGATGCAACTCAATGGATATGTATAATTGATTCTCTTTGCTGTATAGGAGTACAAAATTGGAAAACAGCTATATTCCAATTAGAACTTTTAAAAAATATTTCTTTATATAATTTAAAAATTGTCATAGTTTGAATCAACCAAAAACAATATAGTGGAAAATGTGCTAAGATTTTATGTTAATTTACTTTAAAATTCTTGACTTAACAGGATAACATATTTAATACATTTGAATCAGTTCTAATGAGGTGGATCAAACAGGAGCCTATTATACAGAGTGAAGTAAGCCAGAAAGAAAAACACCAATACAGTATACTAACGCATATATGTGGAATTTAGAAAGATGGTAACAATAACCCTGTATACCAGACAGCAAAAGAGACACTGATGTATAGAACAGTGTTTTGGACTCTGTGGGAGAGGGAGAGGGTGGGATGATTTGGGAGAATGGCATTGAAATACGTATAATATCATATATGAAACGAGTCGCCAGTCCAGGTTCGATGCACGATACTGGATGCTTGGGGCTGGTGCACTGGGATGACGCAGAGGCATGGTAGGCGGAGGGAGGAGGGAGGAGGATTCAGGATGAGGAACACGTGTATACCTGTGGCGGATTCATTTCAATATTTGGCAAAACTAATACAATATTTGAAAGTTTAAAATAAAACTAAATTAAAACATTTTTTAAAAATTAAAAAAAAAAAAAGAATAACGTATTTTAGCATGTTAGAATTGGGGCAAATCCACTAAAGATATTTAATATGAGATTATACAAGGAAAAGAGAAACTTTGAAGTCAACTTGAGATGTGCATTCTTTCATTGTCCTGAGGTTTTGCTTTCAGCAGTGAAAAATTACTTGAATTTGAAATGTATTTAGAAGGTCCTATGTGTCACTCCAAAATTTATTTTTCTGGGCTCCAAAATCATTGCAGATGGTGATTGCAGCCATGAAATTAAAGATGCTTACTCCTTGGAAGGAAAGTTATGACCAACCTAGATGCTGCTGCTGCTGCTAAGTCTCTTCAGTCGTGTCTGACTCTGTGCGACCCCATAGACGGCAGGCCACTAGACTTCCCCGTCCCTGGGATTCTCCAGGCAAGAACCCTGGAGTGGGTTGCCATTTCCTTCTCCAATGTATGAAAGTGAAAAGTGAAAGTGAAGTCGCTCAGTCGTGTTCGACTCTAGCGACCCCATGGACTGCAGCCTATCAGACTCCTGCGTCCATGAGAATTTCCAGGCAAGAGTACTGGAGTGGGTTGCCATTGCCATCTCCAACCTAGATAGGATACTCAAAAGCAGAGACATTACTTTACCAACAAAGGTTCATCTAGTTAAGGCTATGGTTTCTCCTGTGGTCATGTATGGATGTGAGAGTTGGACTGTGAAGAAGGCTGAGCGCCGAAGAATTGATGCTTTTGAACTGTGGTGTTGGAGAAGACTCTTGAGAATCCCTTGGACTGCGAGCAGATCCAACCAGTCCATTCTGAAGGAGATCAGCCCTGGGATTTCTTTGGAAGGAATGATGCTAAAGCTGAAACTCCAGTACTTTGGCCACCTCATTGGAAGAGTTGACTCATTGGAAAAGACTCTGATGCTGGGAAGGATTGGGGGCCAGAGGAAAAGGGGACGACAGAGGATGAGATGGCTGGATGGCATCACTGAGTCAATGGACATGAGTCAGAGTGAAATCTGGGAGTTGGTGATGGACAGGGAGGCCTGGCATGCTGCGATTCATGGGGTCGCAAAGGGTCGGACAGGACTGAGTGACTGATCTGATCTGATTTGATGTGTCGCTCCCAGTGGAAAGGAAATTATAAACCAGAGAACAAAAACCCATCCCCAGTATTGCGAGAAGTTTGGCAGTTTGTCTACCAATCCACACACATTTCTGTCTAGAGGTAGAAGGAAACTTTAAAAGGACTGTCATGCAGTTACTCAGAAATGGGCAGAGTTTTTCTAGGGCCCCCAAGAAATCGAAGAACAATGAATGAATGCAGTTTGTCACAAGCCAAGAGGAGACTATTAGTTCACACTGTGATGGAAAAAGCAGTCACTGGAGATAATTTCATGAATGATTTAAGAGACAGAATGGGGCAGGTGATACATTTCTATGATAATAGCAGACACAAACTCAGGTTTTTGAAAACCATTTTCACTGAAGCAAATCTTCCAAAACCATGTGATGAAGGATGAGTTCCTCGATGCTCCTTGGACCTCTCCAACCATTCATACCTACCTGGGTAAATGACTGTTGTCCCCATTCTCCTTATATTCCTGGGATCCTTCAATGGTTCCAGAAAAGTGACCAAGTCAAGGTTAGACACAAGCCCTGTTCATCAGAGAAAGGAATATTTGTGTTGTTAGAGATTCATCAGTATCGAATCCAGTATGTATTCAGGTGAGACGAGAATGCATTTTGTTCTAGAAAACGATTTCCTTAAATACTTTATTCAAAGCAGCTATACAATACTAACTGACACCTAACAATCAGATCCTGAGATTCTGGTCAAGTAGTACTAAGACAAAGTAAGTAGTGTCAATGTGAGATTAAGAGAGGGTGCTACTATTTAATACCACAGAACTTACACAATTACGACAAACCTAGACGGAAGGAGGCAGAGTACATCAAGGAAGAAAAACTTCACCAGCATAACGACTCATTATGAATCATCCCCTTTCTTTCTAAACTCACAAATACCCATTTTTGCCCTAGAAAGCAGAGATCTGAAACTTCTGTGGGAAGCAGAACATTTCAGAAGACATTCTTGACATGACGGAACTAAAACCCAGTGGGTAGATAAGGGATTCTGGAAGGCAGTTATCCTCACCCAAGGAGGCCAGGTTCCCATAGTTCTCTAACATCACATCCCTGTACAATTCCCTCTGACTGAGGTCCAGGCATTCCCACTCCTCTTGAGTGAAGTCTATGGCCACATCCTGGAACGTCATCCATCCCTGAAATACAAAATACAGATACCAATAGGCCGTGGGAAGTCTTCCTAATGTGATCCAAGATGAAAATGGCAAGTTCAGAGTCCTGGTCGAGATTTAGTGGCTTCGCTGGTATTACAAAATACATTTTTTACACAGTACTCCTTTCTACCCAATTTCTAAAGTGAACAAAAGAGGATGAGTGATGATCCACAATCCATTAGAGAAACTACTCTCATCTGAAAGAGCAATTATAAAATAATCAGGGCAGTATGAGCATATTTATTCTTCAGTGTTCTCCTCGTGTAACACAGTATAAATTGTTTATCAAAGAAACAGGATTTTTTTTCTTTTCTTAATGTATTCTGAACCAAGAGTTCTGAAGTGGGGCCAAAGTGCCACATTTTTAGCAAGGTTATTTGAGTTAGTAATGTTGAAAATTCTGCTCGATGAATGAGGATTTTGAACCCCAATGAAACAGAATACTAAGGTAAGAATTCATACTTAAGTTGGAACTTTGTTTTACAGACTTCAACAGGTCTAATAAGATAGTAACCTTTCTCGTGGTCTGGGGTCGTGTTGGAAAAGAATTTCCAGACTTGAGACATAATGAGAGGGAAGTAAAGTTTATTAGAATGGGGGACACTGTTAGAAGAGCAGGCCAGCTCAAATGAGAACGGATGTTGAACAGGGGTCCTTAGTCCACTCATAGCCAGGGTACAAGGAGTGGGATAGGGGTCTTGCAGATCATTTGCTGAATGGATGAGGCACCTATACTGGGTGGGAGAAGAGTAAGAAAAACAATTTCTGCTTATGGGGTAGGAGGAGAGACTGTTTATACTGCTCAGGAGGACCTGAAATCCATCAACAGTTACAACATGGGGGAGGGAACGATGCTAAGTGTCTTTTTCATTCGTGCATTCCAAGACCCTTCTTAGTTTTATCTGATCTTTAGTCCCTGGGTCACCATATATCTCCCTCTTTCTTTTTATGGCCAATTCTTTGGCCCTTGTTGATACCCTGTTCACGGCTTACTATCTACCCATTTCCCTTCTCATATTTGGGAATCCAGTTTCAAGGAAAAGAGGGCAAAGACCACTCCGGCTTCTTCAGGCTGAACAGAAGCGCCATGGGGCTCTGGGTTCCCTTTGCCTACTCTGTCACGGAGCATTTATGGAGGGAGATGAGAGTCCATGGAATCATAAGGTGACTTGTTTCAGCATTGTCTAGGTGTTGGTCAGGGAATATCCTTTAGGACCACTTGGAAACTTGTGGTATTTTAGAAGAAACAAACTGTACAAGAAAGTTAAAGGTACATGGGCCAAAGATGAAGAGAAGTACAAAAGCTGCTCAGGGGCTAGCCAGGAAAACCAGGACTGGACATTGGTTCGTGACGTTAGTGTTTCTCTAGGTATGAGAAGAAGCCAGAATTGGAGCTCATAAAATCTTTACCTGAAAACGTCTCACTCTTGGAAGGCCAGTTCTGGGTTTTTCCCAGAGCAGAGTGCCTTATTTCTGATCTCTACTCTGAACTCCTTTTGCAGGGTGTTGAAAATCAGGAGCTTACAGTAATCATGATGTCATCTTTGTAGAGACAGCTGGCCGAGTCCAGTCAGCAGAGTCCCTTCATAGCCACATATTTGGCCATGCTTTGGGGGCATTTCTTGGCCATTCTGTCCTGTGGCACTGGGAAGGCTCATTCCCAGGTCTAGGGAAGGATCCATTGATAGGCCACTCAATGTGCTGTTTCGAGAGCGGGCCTTGTGAGTAGCAAAATCTCTGGACCATACCTGTCTTACTAGTCACTTGGTCCAGGAAAATAATCCCTTTTCTTCCTTCTTCCTTCTTCCCATATCTAGAGTTACATTATTACAATCATTGATAGCATGTGGAGCTGCATATCAGCGTTTTATCACAGGCTCAGCCACACATTAAGTAACATAAGAATCAATCTTCTGAAACAAGCCACATAGAAAATAATATAGCTAGAGCTAGCAGTTATTAGTCAGGACTAAGTAAGAAGGAAAGGTCAAGAACTTTCATTAGGTAGAGCCCAGTATACTCCAAGTCATCTGACTTCACTTGTTAAATGACTAGCCAGATGGTAATCTCCTGCTTGTATATCAGGGGGCATCTATTCTTTATCTGAAGACTGCTTACTGAGATTAGCTTTATAAACAAACTTAGAGTATCCTTTTTAATAACACAATTAAATCTTTTAGAAATATAAGATAAGAAGGAACTATCTCAGAAGTGAGTCTTAGTGAACACTAGACTTTAATTAACAAAACTAGAAACTTACTTTAGCAATGAAAAAAAGTTAATATTCAGTGCAACATAATTTTTTCATTATGAGGGTATTAACCCTGTAGCCAGGGAAGGCTTTACCCGTCAAATAAAAATGAGGTGTGTCGGGGAGCCGGGAAAAGCCAGGCAGCCATGTTGGATTTCCCATAGCCCTGACTCTTTGATTTACAGCTATTGTTCACCCATTTTTAATTCCATGATTGACAAGCAGACCATGGCCATGTTTTAAGGACATCAGGATGGCAAAATCTAAGCATGAGGGGTTATTTTTGTAGAAGAATGAGCTTTGTCTACATGTACCATTATCTTAAGGAATGCTTATTTACCAAAGTAACAAAAGATTTTAAAAATGAATATAAATCACTTAAAGGGAAAGAAATTCATAATCTCTTATTGAAAGCTGCATTCTAAGAAAACTTTGTTCTATTAACATAGGGATTCAACTAAATTCCAGTCTCGTACCAGCTTACCAGATAGCAAACAAGACTTGTTTATTGGTTAACCTTAGAAAAATCTTTTCTATAAATCATGAAGTTGCAGTATTCTTACAAAGGCATCAGAGTGAAACCACAAAAGCCATGTTTAAATCTGATTAAACTGCAGTTGACAGTGTAGCCTGGTCACTGCTGTGACTTGTAACACATTCACAGGATAAGTAGAATTATAGTTGACCACATTTAATTAGGGCATATCAGATCTATGGTGACTTCCCTGGTGGCCCAGCAGCTAAGACTCTGAACTCCCAAGGCAGGGGACCCAGGTTCGAACCCTGGTTGGGCAACAAGACCCTGCGTGCTGCAACTACGATCTGGCGCGGCCAAATAAATAAATATTTGGGCTTCCCTGGTGGCTCAGACGGTAAAGCGTCTGCCTGCAATGAGGGAGACCTGGGTTCGATTCCTGGGTCGGGAAGGCCGCCTGGGGAAGGAAATGGCAATCCACTCTAGCACTCTTGCCTGGAAACTCCCATGCACGGAGGAGCCTGATAGGCTACACCCCATGGGGTCGCAAAGAGTCGGACAGGAGTGGGTGACTTCACTTCACTTCACAGATCTATATGAACTCACGTAATTTTAAGATATCTATATTAGTAACATCCACCATACAGCATAATAAGAGGAGATCTGTCACCCCTTCAACCGCACTTCCCATGTAATGTAACATGTCCAATGAACCCAGGTAGTTTAATAGTTCCCTGGGATGTCTCAGGGGCCTCTGAAGCATTCCAAAGTCAGCTAGAAGTCAAGTTATTTAGGAAGTTTTGTGGACAAATTTCAAAAGGGGTTATAACACTCAGTCAGATACAATCATATAGATCATGGGGAGACTATTCACGTAGCCAAAGTAACGAAGATGGCATAGGTAAACACAACAGATCCCTTCAGAGGTAAAGAAACTTAAAATCCAGTATCAAAGGCAGCTCAACATCTCAAGAAAACTTGTATTTCTGCACAAAACTCTTCCCTTGGGGTCCACTTTCCATAAAATATTCTTACCACTTTCTGTACACATGACTTTGTTCTCCCATCCTGAAACTGCCACCTGTAAGTCAGACCAATTTCCTTTTCCCTTCATAAAATGTAATTTCATCCCTCATACCTTCTTTAGTGAAAATACACATCCTACTTTCCTTAAGCAACCAAGAACTTAAGCATTCTATAGATTGGTGAACATAAGTACCAGTGATAATTTTTATAAAAAAATTTCTAGAGACCATCTCAGGATGGCATCAAGCATTATTCATGAATAGTCCAAAATCTCTACTTTCTCTGTAAGAGGAAGTTAGTCCTCAGTAATGAATGTTTCAGGATCTTATTTTATTTGGAAATGACCTTGCTAGTCAATAAACTTCCATCACTTAGTTTAGCACAGCCCCAGAAATTCAGGTTACCAAAATCTAAAGAATGTTTTAGACGGACATTTCTAAAATATAATTATTCTTAAAAGAGTGTCTCTGAAAGCTCCTATCTCTTTTACATTTTCTTTGAGTTGTTGTTTTTTTTTTTTTCTCTTTTTTCTTTCCTAAAGGTACTTTGTTGCTGAGTCACTTCAGTCCTGTCTGACTCTGTGCGACCCCATAGACGGCAGCCCATCAGGCTCCCCCATCTCTGGGATTCTCCAGGCAAGAACACTCGAGTGGGTTGCCATTTCCTTCTCCAATGCAGGAAAGTGAAAAGTGAAAGTGAAGTCACTCAGTCCTCTCCAACTCTTAGCGACCCCATGGACTGCAGCCTACCAGGCTCCTCCATCCATGGGATTTTCCAGGCAAGTATACTGGAGTGCGGTGACATTGCCTTCTCCAAGAGGTACTTTGCTGGTTGACAAAGTTGTAACAGATATAAAAATATAACAATATTTAACTTATAATAAACCTAGGCACAATGAAAATACTCTAATGACCCTAGACATATCTACATTAGATTAGCAAACAAACATTAATACTGGATATTTAATATTGAATATTTCCCAGTTCACGAGAATATGAAATTCATTTAGTTTAATTTCCCTTGTAGTTAGAATTGTCTGATTTGTAAATGTTTACTTTCCTTTTGGCCAATAGCCAATTAAATTAGAACTCATTTACAACTTCAGCATTAAAAAAAAAAAAAAAGTGCATACTGAGATATACATAAATCCAGACAATAGACAGAGATCTCAGAGTTTCCTGCTTGAGATTTAAAAGGTCATTTTGACCCTCTTTGTTTGTTTCTTTGGGTTGAAGTTCTGATTTGCCCAAGGCTGAGTCAGGTCTAAGGCAAAGTGGACAGTGTATTTCAAGGACACGGAAAGGCCTAACTTCAAGCTTTGCCCTAGGTAGGACTTTTAACAAGCTAGTTGTTTTTAAATGCATATGCAAAAAGAGCCAGCTTTTCAGTTTCCAAGGGAAAGGAAATTTCATTTTAACCAGTTTTCTCCAGAGTCTAAAGAATATCACGGCCATCCTGTGTCAAAAAGTCATCTTTCCTTTCTGTAGTCTTAGTTTTATAGCTAAAATATAGACCAACTAATGCTCAAATTGACTCTGATCTTTCAGCTGATAAAAATTTTGGACTGCCCCTCTGGTGGGAAGTGATGTCTTTGGCCCATTAGAAGAATCTGAAGGGTTAAGGGAATTTGCAGGAGTGGGGGAAGCTTGGTTCTTTCCAGGCCTGAGAAACAGGAGTAGTCAGAAGGGAATTTTTTAGGATGTTCAGGAGTGGGGGAAGCTTGGTTCCCTCTCCACCTGAGAGATCAGCTTCCTTAGAAGGGGATTCTTCAGAATGTTAGGACAGTTTTTGATCCTTCAGGCTTTGGAATATAGAAGAAAGAGCTGGACCAAAGGGAACCTCAGAATGCTTTCCTAGAGATCCTGTGGATATGAAAGGCCGAGTAGGGGTCATCTAGGAAATCTGATGGAGAGACACAGAGAGGGACAGGAGACAGGGAGTCAATAGAACGGAAGGAAATTCTGAGTCTTTCTCATCTTTGGCAAAACCTAGTGTGCCACTCAGAGGCCATTTCTGGGGCTCCCCCATTTGTATTGGAGCCAGGCCTTTTGGAGGGTCAAACTTTTCCAGTTTCTGACAATGTAGCCAAGGGTTGAGAATGAGAGAGCCTCCTGGGATATAACAGAAACCACTCTTAGCCTATCTACCATAGAATGGGAGTACTGAGAGTCACTGGCTGACAGAAAGGCGTCCCTTTTTCCCCAGTGGTCTCTCCGACTGACTAATGGCACAGAACGGCCGATTGACCCAACAGTCGTGTGCCACAGTGTGAGGTGACCGCTGAGAACCCTGAAGCTAAGTCATCAGGTGACAGGGGCAGAGATAGACAGAGATTCCCTGCAGCAACCAGGTGACTCACCATTTGGTGATTCCCTCAAAAGAGAAGGCACTCTTGGGATGGCTCAGAGGCAACACCCAGGCTCCTGTAAATCAGCCCGGGAAAAAGGGAAAGAAGTGAAAGCGACAGGGAAGAAGGCTGAGGAATCCGCTGTACAATATATCCGGGAGGCGGTGGCCAGGTGAAAATGGTCTCTGTTTGGCCTCAACCACTATGTTCCTGACACGGTGGAAGGAAGTTGTCATGCTGGGGGTGGATGCCCTTGAAATAATGCAAAATCAGTAATGGTGTTCTTACACCTTTTGGCACATATTTTATCAAACAGCCATTGAATAGCAGAGCTTAAACTTTACTTCAGTTTATTTACATTAGATTTTAACTAATAAAATTTTAACTAATGACAGATTCACAGAGACAGCTCTAAGAAAAGGTGAGAGAAGTTTTTGTAACTGTAAAGAATACTAAAGACAAGAAAAGTTTCATTCACTCAGTCATGTCCAATTCTTGTGACCCCATAGATTCTAACTTGCCAGGTTCATTTGTCCAAGAAATTCCCAAACAGGAATACTGGACTGGGTAGTCATTGCCTTCCACAGAGTTCTTCAAAAAAAACTAACCAAAAAAAAAAAAAGAAGAAGAAAAGAAAATTGATCAAGTCATGCTAATATTTTCATACATACAGTCCAGTTCAGTTCAGTCGCTCAATCGTGTCCACCTCTTTGGGATCCCATGGATCCCGGGGCTTCCTGTCAGTCACCAACTCCCGGAGCCTAGTCAAACTCATCTCCACTGAGTACAGACATACACTCAAATAGGGCTATATACTCATTAGGAGGAAGAGAGAAAAAGTTTCCTGTCACTAAACTCAGGTAATTATGAATGGATTAAAAATGTGCTGTAGTTTTAATACATTTTAAAATACAGCAATGAGCTGTATTTTAAATTTTAATACAGTTGAGCATAGATTAGGACTAATAAGATTCTTGTGAACATTTTGGAAAATACAAAGCTGTGATGAGACTCTGTGATGTGAGCATGGAGTGTACTGGAAAAGATGAGGCCTGGGCTTGGGATGAAAACCGCCACTCCTCAAACCCAGTATCTCTGCTAAACACAGGTGAGTGTTCAAGTCAACTGGAGAAAAACAAATTCATAGCATGGGAATCTCACAGAAACACCTAAACCATTGAACATGTCATGGAGTAAGAAGTACATGGAGGAATGCATTATCATTGCATGGGTATTTTGGCACTATTATGGAAACTATGATCTCAATCTATCATTAAAAAATATTAGTTTGGGCACTTCGTGATGATCCAGTGACTAAGACTCTGAGATCCCTATGCACAGCGCTCTGGTTCTTTCCTGATCAGGAAACTGGAACCCACATATTGTAGCTGAGTTTACATGTCAGAATCAAAGAAGCTGAAAATTACGATACTGAAGATCCTACCTCCCACAACGAAGACCCAGTGCAGCCATATAAATAAATACATTTAAAATGTGTCATAAGCAGATTTCACTTCATATATGCCTTTCCCGATCTGTGGCTTAATTTTGGAAGGACTGATGCTAAAGCTGAAACTCCAATACTCTGGCCACCGCATGTGAAGAGTTGACTCATTGGAAAAGACTCTGATGCTGGGAGGGATTGGGGGCAGGAGGAGAAAGGGACGACAGAGGATGAGATGGCTGGATGGCATCACCTGCTCCATGGACATGAGTTTGGGTGAATTCTGGGAGTTGGTGATGGACAAGGAGGCCTGGCGTGCTGCGATTCATGGGGTCGCAAAGAGTCGGACACGACTGAGCGACTGAACTGCACTCAAGTGAACTGCACTACATTTAAGTAGCTAGTTTCCCTTATCGATAGAGCGCAGTCTCTGCAACGTTTTTATTTCTGAAACTTTTCTGAAGAACTGTGGACCACTGAGTTCACTCTATAAGGACAATCTGTAACTCCGGTTCTAACGAGCTGAAGCTGCATCCATATGTAAATTCACACAGCATTTCCCCTACTTCACGATGATCCTAACACCAGACCACATCCCAGTGGGGATCTCTGGTACCAGTGCCTCCCCGTGCTGATCTCGCACAAAGGGCATATAGTGAACAACTAACGTCACTAATTCATTTCGAGAATTCATCATGCTCTAGAGAAAGCCGGGATACAGACAATGGATGGAGGCTCTGGGATTTAACGGAGAAGTTAATCTAAAGAGCAGTTCTTCACTATTGTAAGAAAAAAAGGGGGAAATAAGAAGGCGACACCAAATCCCCCAGGGAGAAAACTTAGACTCAGAGAACTAAAGGTTTGCAGGTTCTCAGTCCAGGCATTTCAGGAGGAAAAGCAGACACATTCCCAGACCCGGGATAGGACACTTACCTGAGAAGCTGCCATTTCCTCCTCTTTTTCCTGCTGCCGTGAGTCTTTCCTGGGGATGTTATTTCAAAAACTCACATCCACAGCTTGAGAAAATACCTTCAAAGGCATCCACACAGCTCTTTCACCTGCAACTGATGAAGTGAAACTGAAGAAAGAACCTTCCTGTTTCCCCCGCCGTTTTCTGAGCCTTTTTTTCGCTTCCTCCGTTCCAGATCTGTAGGCGGCAATCAAGACTAATCTGATATGCTAATCACATTTGGTGTTTGGTGCTTACCTTTGGTGCCTCTCCTTGCAGACCACCCCTGAGAGCTCTCCTTTCTTCGTGCATTACAGAGAGCAGGTCACAGTACAATTCACGGGAGACTATGGACCCGACTACTGGGCTAGCTGACACACATTATGAGGGTTTTGAAACACGGCGGGTGAAGACCCCATTTAGGAGCCCTGCGCTGCAGCCTCACACTCCGCACTCCTGAGACCTCTCTGGAGCTGAGGATTAGGGCGGGAACTTCGAGAAAGAAAGGTTGCTGGGCTGCTTGCCTGGGGAGGGGCTCTTTCTCGGATGGGTGTGGCCCTATGTCTCCTCTGCCAGAGCTCTTGGGGGAGGGGTGGTGGGGAATGCGTGCTTGGCGGGAATCACCTGGGGGCCTTGGGTTCCTGCAAAGCTTTGTTCTCAGAACTCTTCCCAAAGACGCCTTCCCTTTATCTGCTATGTCTGACTCTTTGCCACCCCATGAACTGTAGCCCGCCTGGCTCTTTTGCCAATGGGGACTCTCCAGGGAAGAATACAGGAATGGGTTCCATGCCCTCCTCCGGGGGATCTTCCTGACCCAGGAATGGAACTCACCTCTCTGGTGTATCCTGCATTGCCAAGCGGTTCTTGACCGCCTGTGCCACTTTGGAAGGCACAGGACACCCTGAGTACTTAGGGTTTTTTCACTACCCTCTGCAGCCTGAGGAAACATGTTTTCACAAAATGATTTGCACTTTGGCCACCTGTCTGCAGGCAAGGGACCTCCAACTTCAGAGACCAGGAGGCTGAAAGTGTTTCCATTGTTGCAAAAACAAAGCACCGCACTGGGAGAGTTGGAGAACTCGGGTTTATTATGAGGGCGGCCCCAAGAAATTAACACTCCAAGCTCTGAGCCCCAAACAAAGGGGTTACAGAGTTTTTATACTTGGACAGGCATGATTAAGAGAGTTTGGAGATTTGCAGGGGCTAGGGCAATTGCAAAGAACAGGACAAGGGTGAGTGAGATAAATTTCAATTCCTAGTATTTTAAGTCCCCAGTTTGAGACCTATGTGATTAAGATTTTGCAAACAGCAAGCTGAGTTACAGAGGCAGAAGGAGCAGGAAGTTATGTAAATATTTGACATTTTCCTCTTCATTGCCCCCTCTTGATGCTTCTATCACTCACTGCAGAAAGCATCATCTCATGTTCAATATGCTATTCAGAGCTCCAGGTCAGTTAGGAGACTATATTGAGCTATTAACATTTGTAACTTTCTGGATCAATTCAAGAGGTTATGAACTGGGTAATATCTCTGAGAACACAAGGGGCAAACAAAAGCACCTCTAAGAACATGAAGAGAGGACCGGTTAAAGGGAGAAGCCACGATGCCCAGCTCCAGATATTGTTTCAATTACTTCAGGAATTTTCTAGTTCCTTTCTGCTTTTCATGATTCATTCCCTTAGCTGTTAGGCCATGTCTCTTACTATTCCTAATTGGTTTTTATAAAAGCAGCATTCTTCATTCAAGAAGAGGCAGAGGCCTGCCTTTTCAGCTGTCAATAGGTCTAGCCCTCTCCTATTCTATAAAGCCACCTCAGCCAAAGAATCTAGCTGGTCCTATAATGCCACTGAAGATCTGGCTGCTCTCTCAGTGTCGTCTCTGTGTTGTAGCCATGCGTTCTGGGAAACGAACTCACTCAGAAAGACAATGCAGATAGTGTAGTGCAGTTTACTACACCGACGGGCTCAAGGCAGTCTCCTCTTAGCCAAGCACCCCAACCAGTTTTTGTGAAAGACTTACATACCCTACGTGTATAAGGTTCCCTGAAACTAGTCTGAACAAAGGAAAAAGAAAGATACAATCAAAGTTAACCCGCAATCATATGCCTTAAGCCTAGGTAGTTAACAGTCAACAATTATCAATAGGCCTGTGGTCATACCCCAGTAAGCATAATAGAATGTATGATTCTATTCAGTTACACAGATAATTAGGACATTCTTTTAGGCCACAGAGAGCCCTGGGCCTCTTCCTTCCAGGGGGCCTGGTTTTCTAGTGGATATTTCATTTCCATAGATATTGGGCATATAGCTCAAGGTCCACAGTCCAGGCCAAGATGGAGTCCTGCTTTCAAGATAGAGCGTGTTCTGTTTCCTCCTTCATGTGAAGTCCTTGGATAGTATATGGTAGAAGGTGATTGATGAAGCAATCCTCCTGTTCCAATACTTATCCCAGCCAAGAAATTGGAACCAAAGTAGGGGATAAACTGGATGGGTCTTTTTGACCGCATGGGTGCTGTCAGAGGCACCATGAGAGTCTGGTTGTTATGGCCAATATTCATATGGGGAGTGAGGAAAGCTAAGGTGCAGATACCCATCCATTGATTGTAGACATAAGTAAGCATCTATCCCACAAACCAAGAAAAGGCCTTGATAGGGGGGCACCATATTGTGTCTGTGGGAAAATGAGTGGGCTACTCACCTTCTACAGTTTGATTACATTCGTCCCTGGCTACATTGCCTACAACTTGAGGTCTTCCATGATTTGTAAATCATCTGGAGCCTTTTGAGTTAACTCAATTGCCTTTAAGATTAGCCCTTGTAAGGATGGATCTATAAGAGTTCCCATGGCTGTTGCAATATTTCATGGTACTGGTGTAGCTAAATACCGTGGAGCTCCTAAGGATGAGCAAAGCCAGCAATCCCTGGCCAGCAGGGGGTTGGTGTCATTTAGAAGGTGATGAGTTGCATTGAGAACCTGGTACAGATGAAGGTCTAAGGGGGAGTTAACTCTGTAACCTCAGTCATACTGCCAACAGGCAGAGGCTGACTTTTAAGGGCTAAGTTGGTCTGTGATTTCATTAGTCTGCATTATTGTCCCTGTCCAGTAGGTTTTTCCATTTATTTGGCAGACAGACAGCTGTCCTGTCTTGTAACATCTACGTGGCATTTGGGGGTAGACGGAGGCCCAGGAGCATGATGGCAATGCCATGGTGTCGGGACGCCACCTGGGGTTTGGATCCTCTGGTGGGGAAAGGTAGCGGCAGTGGGGGACATAACTGGGAAACATTTTTGGCACCAGGACCCTGGATATACATCACCTGATCAGAAAGACAGTAAGTGATCTGCCTATAGGATAGGCTATCTATGCTATCTATACATTGTTCTAGCTGATGGTTGAATAGGCGATTTTCCAAGGGTTGACCTTAATGTTGACAGGTGCATGATGGAGAAGGAAGGGCTCCATCTGTTACAGCAAGGGACAGCAAAAGGCTCCAAAGCAGCCTGCACATAACAGGTAACTGAGCACAAGCAAAAGGTTTTCTCCCCATCTTTGGGTTGTCACCACTATAGCAACTGAGCCTATCGTGAAGGGGGATCAGCTATACTGTGAGCAATTTAGATAGTAGGGAGAATCGATGATAAGAAACAACTAATTAGAATGAAGCTTGCCACTACAGTGAGATAACAGACAGCTAACCGCAGTTTCTGACCCAAATTCTACACTTGCGCTGTGACTGAAGCTAGTCCTGTAGTGAACAGCACAGCAGTAATACCAATCAGGGATAGAGGCCAGGGTTGACAATAGAAATCCATTAATATCTGGATAGCCAGATCCTCAAGCTTCTGCTGAGCATTGACCAGCGAGCTGCCGCAGTGTGGCTAGAGCAAGGCTGAGGAATCCTCAAGCGTCTGCCGTGTGTGGACTAGTCAGCTTCTGGAGCGACTAGAGCAGGGCTCAGCGTCTTTGGTGGGTGAGCACTTTGTTTTTGGAACAAGACCTTGACGGGATTTCCGGGGTCCTGAACTGTTTTCCAGCTGTCCCCATCAGAGGAAGTTGCTGCCTTCTTGACTCTGCTGTGGTGGATCCAAGGGATGATGCCTGTAACTTTAACAGCAGTAAGGTTGCCCAGACAACCATGTGAGGGCCTGTCCCAACTGGCTGACTTGGTCCTTTTCCCCAATACTCAACTCTTATCTCATCTCCTGGCTGGTAAGCATGAACCGAATTGCCCAAAGGAATGGGTGCCCTTTCTAGGGTTCTCAGGCGATATGGTGGAAGACTTGTCCCAGGATCTGAAGGTGTTGGGACATCTCCAGGTGAGCTAGTTGTTGGGGTCTTCCCTTGAGTTTTCCTGTCACTGGGGGTTTCTCCCATATAAGATCTCAAAGAGAGAATAGCCTAAGTACTTAGGGTGCATCGGGCTTGGAGTAAAGCTTGGGGGTAACATGTCGACCCAAGAAAACTGGTCTGCTGACAGACTTTAGCTAATGTAGGGCTGAGGGTACAATTCATGCCTTCAACTTTTCCTGAGCTCTGAGGCCTGTAAGACGTGTCAAACTTCCATTTGAGTCCCAGTGTGCAGGATAAAGTTTGGATTATCTGAGACACAAAAGCTGGCCCATTGTCAGACCCTATGGAGAGAGGCAGCCTATAACTCAGGATCATGTCTCTTCACAGGGCCTTGGCCAGTTCTCGTACCTCTTTAGTGCACGTGGGGTAGGCTTCAGCCCATCCCGAGTAGGTGTACACTACCACAAGGAAATACTTATAGCCCCTAAAAGGCTTGACATCAGTAAAGTCCACTTCTAGATCTTCAAAGGGCAGTGTCCCAACGGTCAGCATGCCTGGGTTGGGTCTTCATCCTTGGCTGGCATTGTTCTGGGCACAAGTCACACAGCTAGGACTGATCTGAACACACAGGGCTGGGAGCTTAGAAACGAAATAGTAGCGGCCCAGTAAGCTCCCCAGCGCACTTTTTTCTAAACAAGTTTTCTTATTATGTTGTTTTACCAACTAGATTTCTGTATTACTGGAGACAAAGAGTCTTTGGTCTGGGAGCCTCCAGCAGCCCTCCTTTTCTTCTTCTTTCATTTACAGCCCATTGATGTTCTTCCTTGGAAATCCTGGGGGTGGAGGCAATTCTGGTGCCATGAGGACATTAAAGATGGACTCGGGGCCCACTGTGGTGCTCCATTGGGTCGCCACCTCCTTGGCAGCCTGGTCAGCCAACTAATTCCCCTTGATGATTGGATCAGTTCCTTGCTGATGGCCTTTACTATGGATGACTGCGACTTGGGAAGGCTTCCTGAGTGCTTCTAACAGCTGAAGGTTTTCTTTTTTGTTTTTTAATCTCCTTTCCTCCCGCTGTCAATAGTCCCTTTTCTTGATAAATGGCTCCATGTACATGTAAGTAGCAAAGGCATACCTTCCCTGGGTGTAGATGTTGACTTCTTTCCCTTCGTGTGCTCAGTGCCGAGCAGGGTGCACAGAGTTCCGCCCGCTGTGCTGCCCACCCTTGTGGCCAGGCCTCCGCCTTCCTGTCTCGTCAGTTGTTGTTATGCCAGAGCCTGCTTTGTGCTGCCCGTCTTGGATGAAACTGCTTCTGTCAGTGAACAGGTCCAGTTCTGGGTTCTAGAAGGGAATGTCCATCAGGTGCAGCCTGCTCGAGTAAATCCCACCTATGAGCTCCTCACAGTTATGACAGGGGTTCCTATTCCATAGGGAAAAAGTGGTGGGGTTCAGTGTCGGCACAGTCTCGAGTTGGACCCGTGGGTTTTTGCAAAGCAGTTCTTGATAGTGAATCCTCCTGGAGTTGGCCAGACACTTGTGTGCCCTTTTCATCAGGGCAGTAACAGCATGGGGAACTTCTGCATTTACATTTGGTCCTAGTGTAAGCTTACCTGCTTCTCTGGCCAGAATCACAGTGGCAGCTAATGCCCAGAGGCATTGCGGCCGTCCCGTGACCACTGGATCCAGTGCTTTGCACAGGCATGAGACTGGGCGCAGATTGGCCCAACTGCATGTGTGAGGATCCCCAGTACAGTGTGATTTTTTTCATGTACAAAGAGGGTCAAGTCCCATGTCTCATCTGGCAGCCCTAATGATGGAACGCTCCTCAGTTCAGTTGCTCAGTCGTGTCCGACCCTTTGCGACCCCATGAATCGCAGCATGCCAGGCCTCCCTGTCCATCACCATATCCTGGAGTTCACTCAGACTCAGGTCCATCGATTTGGTGATGCCATCCAGCCACCTCATCCTCTGTCGTCCTCTTCTCCTCTTGCCCCCAATCACTCCCAGCATGAGGGTTTTCCAATGAGTGAACGCTTCGCATGAGGTGCCCAAAGTACTGGCGTTTCAGCTTAAGCACCATTCCTTCCAAAGAAAACCCAGCGCTGATCTCCTTGCAGTCTAAGTCAGTCTCAAGAGTCTTCTCCAACACCACAGTTCAAAAGCATCATTTCTTCGGTGCTCAGCCGAAGTCAGAAACCAGAGCCTTGACTAGATGGATATTTGTTGGCAAAGTAATGTCTCTGTTTTTCAATAAGCTATCTAGTTTGGTCAGAACTTTCCTTCCAAGGAGTAAGCATCTTTTAATTTCATAGCAGTAATCACCATCTGCAGTGATTTTGGAGCCCAAAAAATAAAGTCTAACTCTGTTTCCACTGTTTCCCCATCTATTTCCCATTAAGTGATGGGACCAGATGCCATGATCTTCGTTTTCTGAATGTTGAGCTTTAAGCCAACTTTTTCACTCTCCTCTTTCACCTTCATCAAGAGGTTTTTGAGTTCCTCTTCACCTTCTGCCATAAGGATGGTGTCATCAGGATATATGAGGTTATTGATATTTCTCCCAGCAACCTTGATTCCAGCTTGTGCTTGGGTTTTTACTGAGACCAAGGCAATCCTTCCTGGGGTGGTGGTGGGGGGCGGTTCCCTGACTTTCAGTTTGTTCAGTTGGGAGTCCCGGGTATGGGGCCAAAGGAGGAGGACAGGAGGGAGCTGAAGGTTTCACAGTCAAATCTATACTCTTAGGACGTAAGTCCAGCATACCTCGCCGAAGGAAAAAGGCCAACACATATGTTACTTCTACCCATGTCCCCTGTTTTCTACAGAACCGATCTAATTGTGAAACAGTTTTATAATTCAGAGACCCTCCAACCGGTCACCGTTCGCCATCCTCCCACGGATACCGTGGCCATGCAGTATCACATAGGAAGATCAGGGGTGTCTTCTTTAAGCTCTGGGGATCAAATCTATCCCAGCTTCTCAGGGTACAGTTCAAAGGAGTGAGGCTGCGATTGTTAGCTCCCATCTGTAGGAGAGAAAAAAGTAACAAGCGCCATCTTTCTACCGTAGGCATCCCTCCTTGCTCTAGAGAGGGGTGTAGACAGACATTACACCAAAGCTTTCCTTTCCTGGTGGGACTTAGTCTGTCCCTTACCGACAGGGGTCGTACTTGTGCCTATCGATTCTACCACCAAGTCGGGCTGGAGGTGCACCAGGGGTAGACCTGATGGCATCTCAGACTTATGCCCAGCTCCTCACCATTAAAACCTTGCTTGCCTCTGATGCCACCTGGGGTGCAATCAGAGTAACCTTCAGGGATGCCTCCCAAGCTAAGACCGCTTTGGGAAACATTCGTCACCTGAGTGCGTGTGCACAACCCTGAGTATATTCCTGACCACAGTAAGACCAAACGATACGAATATAAAGCTGAGGTGTCCCTTCCAAGCATCACCACACCAGTATAAGAGATAGCAAAAGAGATGGGCAAGGGCTCTCCAGTGAGGAAAAACTGATTTTTGTTCTCGAGTTATTAGGGCCAGTCCTTCCAGTTCATCCTCAAGATTCCACAGAAAGAATAAGGAGTCGGGACAAAAGCTACTGGAAAGCCGCCTCTGGTCCACTAACAGCTAGTGTTGCCAAAGGAAGAAACCCATTGCACCTCCAATCTGAGTAACCTTTAACTTCAGATACTCATGGAGCTAGAGCTCCATCTAGCTTCCTGACTTTCCATACCTAGCGAGGCAAGGTGCTTAGTGACTACCAATCCAAGCTGGGGACCTAAGTAACACTACACAGTAACAGCATAGATCACAAGCCCCTTCAAAGTCTAGGATCCGGCAGATTGGTTAATAGTTCTAATTCCCAAGAAGTCATGAAGTGGTCAGAGACTGGAAAGTTTGACCGAGAAATGAGAGTTCGATCCACACGCTTTGCCCATTTCTAGTCAGTGCCCGAAAGAGACACTGGATGCCTCTTGGCATTGGCACGTTGGTACAGGTTTCTGCCATAGCCATATGAGGTCACCGAGGAACTGCAGAGCAGGGCTCCTCAGTTGATTCACGCAAGGTATCTCATTCATTCCCACAAGCACACTGTAGAGGTAGTGAAGTACAGCAAAAAACATGTTCACTAGCAGTACAAAGAACTACAGCTCCACGCATCCTCACCTTGTCCTGAAGAGTCCCGGAAGAGCCCCCAAGATGAAAGGTTGTTGCTGAACCAAGAAACAAGCCTGGATTCTTGGCCTCCTGAGAGGAAGAACTCTATTCAGAGCCAGAGATGAGGCTTAATAATTCAGAGCTTGGTGTAATAGTTGTATTAAAGTATAAAAAAGAGAAAGCTTTTGATAAGACATCAGAAGGTGGCAGAAAAAGTGCTCCCTCGCCAGTGTTAGCAATGGAGTTATATACTTTTAATTAGTTATTGCAGTGAATCAAAACAATGCCCCAAGGTTGTAAAGACTTCACTAGATCCACTCCAATAATTTACATTGTAAGATAACACGATTGGCCAGAATTTTTTTTTTCCCCAGAGACTGTCCTCAAGCAGGATATATGATTGTTATATAATCCTCAAAAATATAGAGGGGAAAAAAAAAAAAAAAAACTTTTTCCTGTCTTCCTCCTTGAGAATTCCAGATCCTTCTCTCCTGGCGGACCCCCGGACTTAAAAACCTACCTAGAAATTCACTCTCTCGGTGGGATTGAAGGGGGTCTGTGAATAGACCCTGGGGTTCAGCAAGACTGCTGGTCTCAAGTAAGGTGGTCATCTCGTGCAGGTGCTCATAGGACTGCTGGTCTGAGCTCAGGGAACTGCAGGCTGCCTGTTCCCAGACAGATGCTGAGGCAGCAACAGCATGGAGCAGTTTAGGGAACCTGTCAACAATACTCTGTATCATGCTTCTTATTAGAATCGTCACAGTGTCCACGTAGTTACAAAATTGGAGAGCAGATACAACAAAGAAGTGAGGGAATGTATATGAAGTTATGAGAAGTTTAAAGCCAGTGAGTCAAATAATTTCCACATATGACATCTCTCTGTGCTACCAAACAGTTCGTTGTGGTCTCCTCACTACAGCCTTAAATAAGGTGGAAGAGGTTATTGTTGGTGGTGGGTTAACATTTCATCATTACAATCAACTGAAACATGAAAAGCCATTCACTTTTATTAATAACCATGTATTAATTGTACATATAGTTGAAATAAAACCTTTTAGAATCCACGGCATGATCCATGATTAAGCACAGATCAAAAGTACAGAGAAAGATATTCATTTCTCTGTTATAATGATGTGAGACTTGTGATTTTTATGGCTTACCAAACAAAGGCTAGGAAGCACTTAGCAAGCATGGTATACACTAACTCCATGCCTTTTCAAGGAAGAGTTTCAAATAAACTTCGAGGTTATCACAAAAGCTGTGTTTATTTTAACAGTGTCAAGTAGTAATCATGACCTGTGTTGATATTATAAAGATACATCAATATTGCAGTGAACTGTCATTGTGTTCTTCTTAAAATCAAGGATATTACTATTGAAACCTTACAACCGACTTCTGCTTACTTTACAACATGGAAAGATTCAATGATCACTACATCATGGCAACATCCAGATATTCCACATCAATGCCAAACACGTCCATTTAGATGGTCATTGTCCATTTTACACTACGGTATCCTTCATCTTCTAATGGAGGATAGATAGAAATGGTTGCAACACAATATAAAAGGCTAATCTTTAATAAACCATCAAAAATCTGTCTGCAAACACACTAGAAACAAAGCATAGTATGGATGATTTGAGGGCTTAATAACATTCACTTCAAATAATCTCAAATCACGTCATTATTAACAAGCATACATACATTACTAAGAATTGTAACTTTCTCACCATCAACCTTCTTCTCACGATTTATGCTAATATATCCACTTTCTATGTGTTTTAACTATGGAGTACTCCCTACAGTCATTCTCCTTCAGAGAAACTTCAGAAAAGAGGACTGATGAAATGCCTTCTAGTATGCAATCTCTGATATTTATTTCGATTTAACTTTTGATTAAATACCTTTCTACATACTTGTTACATCATCTCCATAGGTTTCTCGTATAAACTCTTGTGTTTTCTGATGCATGTTTAGGACAATTCTCTTCCATCACTTGTTCCATTACTAGGGTATCTCTCCAGTGTGTGTTCTCAGATGTTTACTGAGATGACCACTCTGACAAAAGGCTTTGCCACATGCTGTACATTTATAAGGTCTCTCTCCAGTATGAATTCGCTGATGATAGGTTAGATATGACTTTAGATTAAAGGCTTTGTTACACTCTTTACATTTATAAGGTCTCTCCCCAGAATGAATTCGCTGGTGTCGAGTAAGATTTGAGCAGTGAAAAAAGGCTTTGTTACATTCTTTACATTTATAAGGCCTCTCTCCAGTATGAATTCTTTGATGTTGGGTAACATGTGAGCGAAGGATAAAGGTTTTGTTGCATTCTTCACATTTATAAGGCCTCTCTCCAGTATGAATTTGCTGATGTTTAGTAAGATGTGAGCGCCGAATAAAGGCTTTGTTACACTCTTTACATTTATAAGGTCTCTCTCCAGTATGAATTCGCTCATGTTGAGTACGATTTGAGGGGTGAAAAAAGGCTTTGTTACACTCTTTACATTTATAAGGTCTCACCCCAGAATGAATTCGCTGATGTCGAGCAAGAAGTAAGCGACTATGAAAGGCTTTGTTACATTCTTTACATTTATAAGGCTTCTCTCCAGTATGAATTCGCTGATGATAGGTTAGATGTGAGGAACAGACAAAGGCTACACTACATTCTGTACATTTATAAGGTCTCTCTCCGGTATGAATCCGCTGATGTTCAATAAGACTTGAACTGTAAGGAAAGGCTTTGCCACATACTGTACATTTATAAGGTTTCTCTCCAGTGTGAATTCGCTGATGTTGAGTAAGATGTGAACGACGGTTAAACGCTTTGCTACAATCTGTACATTTGAAAGGTTTCCTTCCTGTATGGATTTTCCTATGTTTACTTAGATTGGATGCTTTACTAAAGACATTCCCACATATATTACCCTTGTTTTCTTTCTGTGGATTCTGAACAGTCTGCTGTTGAATAAGTTCTGAAGACTGATTAGAAACCTTACCATATTCATGACAAGTCCTCTCTTTACTACAAGTACTCTTATCTAAAGAAAAATGTGCCATTTGATCAAAGGTATTTCTAAATGTCTTACTTTTAGAGTCCTTGTTTGAAGATTCAGGTTCCTGATGTTTCATAAGGTTTGAGTCTCCTTCAACCGTAGACCCAGTTTCACTGCCTGAATACCTTCTCACTCCACCATAAATACTCCGGTAATTATTGGAGCTGGAGCTCTTCCTTAAGGCCTGACTCATTTTATTATACATGCAAAGCTCCTGTGTATTAACCATATCACGATATGTACTGAACAATGATGGCTGGATGGCGTCTCTTCCATTATCATCAACATTATACACCTTGAAATGGAAAGAAAATATCTCTTGTGGGAAGAAAAAAGACCCCCTGCTCACGGATCCCTCAAATTGATTAAATTGTGAATTTGACCTCTCATTGTTAAATTGTAGGTATTCAGACATGCTTGAATGCATGTTTAGTCGAAGCCTACGTTCCGAATTATCTGAATGAGTATTTGCAGTAGAGACTAGATTACCTTTCAGGTTTTCCATGTTCCTTTTTAGAGAACATGTATGTTTCAAAAAAGGAGGGACATCTTTTCTTAAACACTTACATTTCTCAGTCGACGTTGAAGACTGAACTTGGTGTTTTTCCCAATTTGACGCACGTTGATCATTTATTTTTCCAGTAACATTAGCATTATGTATAAGTGTCTCCATTTCTTTATGTCCATATAAACATCCTCTCTGTCCTTCATTTACCCTCGTATATTCCCTGTCTTTCATTAAATTTAAGTTTCCAAGGTGAAATGTTTGATATATTCTTACGTTGGCTTTGGGGAATAGACCTTCTAATGCTGGATTCTTCAGCATCAAATCCTGGGTGTCTTGTGGAGACACAGCTGAAAGATACCAAATAACAAGTAATTGTCCCTGCTATTCTCAGTGAATCTCTTTAAAGATTTAGAGAAAATTGATGGCCATCGCTAGTTTAAAAGTAAAATAGAGACCGAAGGATCAAGATGCCAGAGGCTTAGGCAGATGTGGAGCTCATCTCTCTCTCCACAAATGAGTGAGAAATGGAACAATTCTCACAGAGCCCAGCTGAACACTAGCAGAGGCCCTTGGAAATCTGAAAAGACAAGAAAGATTCCTTCTGAGCTCGGTAGGACAAAAGGAAGAGGAGAGCAGGAAGAAGGAAAAGGAAGAGGAGAGGAAGTGCGTTGGGGCTTGCAATCCTGTGGGGAGATGAAAGCGAGGAGAGGTCTCCATATCCCGGGAAGCCCCTCACTGGGGGAGCTCAGTCTGGACAGAAGGAGAGCCTCATTCTCTGTGGGAAGAGAACACAGCAACCAGCATGTGGCAGCAGGACAGAGTGAGACCTGCACACAGGGTACTGACCTCAGCCTTGCCCATCCAGCCCTAGAGGCTTTTCCACCAATGTAGACAAGAGCTGGGTGCTGAAAGGTGGGGTTTGGAGAGCAGATTGAGGCAGACGACTGCTGTTGGCTGTGAGGAAACAGCCTGAAGTGATGGGAGTGAGGGAGGAGCTCTGCAAACGGGATGCTTGTGGTCGAAGCCTGAAACACCAGAGAGCAGAGCGCCATTGGTGAGTGACACCCAACCAGGAAGCCCATTGCATCCCTTGTCCCTTAGACCGGCCCCTGCTCAGCAGGGACTTCGAAGAACTCCACCCATGTAGGTCATCTGATCCCCCAGCCATGGCCTCCCCCATCGACAATCAACAGACCCCTGTGCTCTGGGGCAGCCTCAAGAGCAGAAGCTGTGAGTTGGCCACACACAAAGAAGGAGCTGAAAGTACAGCTGAACCCCAGGGATTAAGAAGAAAAGATGAAACCTCTCCTCCCAGCAACACAATCCATGGTCTTACACTCACAACTGGCTTTGTAACCTTAGCCCCTACGGAGCATCTGAATCAAATACCAGGGCTCTCTCATTCATGGCAGATGTAGCTTTGGCAGCTGTAAGCTTTGTGGGTTCCCACACAAAGGGGCTGGGCCAGGACAGAGCCTGAGCTGCCCCATAGCACCACAGTGGCTTGAGCTCCACGTTGAATGCAATCCCAGGACCTGACTTCACTGAATCTACGCTGGTGACCCTGTGAAAACAACATCTGAGAGACCACAGGGCCACGGGCCATCATGCCCTCGGTTAGGGTGGAGCCAAGAGCAGTGCCAACACTACATAACATGAGAGCTTGCAGAATGCAGAAGAGGGCACAACAGGGCACACCCTGAGGTGAACATCCCCAGAAGAGTAATACTTAGTGACTTCTCTCCCAGTGCGTGTGCTCCAGTCCCAGCAGCCTGGTACCACAGATCAGAATCACAGCTAAGAATCAGATCTGGGGGTCCTATTCCACCATGCAGGGAGCAGGCACCAACAGAAAGAGGGCAGTAACACCCACAAAACAAGGGGACAACAGCTCTGAATATCCCCCGTGGGCTCTGGTCACAGTGACCAGGAATCAAGGAAATGATCAAGAGAGGATAAGGGCACAAACGTCTGGACCAACCTCACCAACCAAGGGACAGATACCAGAAGGAAGACTAACTAGGTTCCTGAACCCGTCAAAACAGAGACCACAAACAGAACGCTGGACAAAATGATATGGCACAGAAATACGTTATAGGGGAAGAAACAAGATGAAAACCCCCAAGGACCACTGAATTAAGAGGTGATAGGCAATCTAATGATTAATTCTTGCTTTTAGTCATCTTAAGTGGAGACACCAAACACTCACTTTCAGAAATTCTAAAAATCCAGTAATTTTTAAATCCACTTCTTCCCACACATGTTTCTGAGAATGGCCTATTAGATGTTTCAATCTACAAATCATAAGTGATAGTGACAGAGAACTAATCAGAAATGGAGGACACATAGAAAATGTATGAGGAAGCTGAAAACAAATAAGATAAACTTAATACAGTACTAGTTTTAAGAAATTAAAAAAGAAGAGAGACTTTAAAACTATGACTGAAACAGGGAAGTCTACTCATTGCTCTGTGGGACCTAAATGGGAAGGAGATCTATAGCACAGTAAAGACTAGAGATCTCTTTACGAAAAATAGAGGTACTGGGACTATTTCATGCAAAGATGGGAAGAATAAAGGACAGAAACGGGATGGACCTAAAAGAAGCAAAAGATATTAAGAGAAGGTGGCTGGAATACATGGAAGAACTATACAAAAAAAAGATCTTAATGACTGAGATCACCACGATGGTATAATCACTCACCTAGTAACAGACATCCTGACGTCCAAAGTCAAGTCGGCCTTGGAAGGCATGACGACCAAAAAGCTAGTGCACGTGATGGAAATCCAGCTGAGCTGTTTGAAGTCCTAAACGATGATAGTGCTAACGTTCTGCACTTGATAAGCCAGCAAATTTGGAAAACTCAGCAGTGGCCTCAGGACAGGAAAAGGTCAGTTTTCATTCCAGTCACAAAGAAAGGCAGTGCCAAAGAACGCTCAAACTACTACACAATTTCCCTCATTTCAAACAGTAGCAAAGGCTCAAAATTCTCCAAGCCAGGCATTAACTATACATGAACCCAGTGCTTCCAGCTCTTGAAGCTGGATTTAGAAACGGCAGAGGAACCAGAGATCAAATTGCCAGCATCCCTTGGATCATGTAAAAAGCAAGAGAGTTCTGGAAAAACAACTACATCTGCTGTATTGACTACACCACAGCCTTTGATTGCGTGGATCACAAGAAACTGTGGAAAATTCTGAAAGAGATGGGAACACCAGACTACATTACCTGCCTCCTGGGAAACCTGTATGCATGTCAAGAAGCAACAGTGAGAACTGGACATGTGACAAAGGACTGATTCCAAATGGGGAAAGGAGTACGTCAAGCCTGTATATTGTCAGCCTGCTTATGTACTGTGTCAGCCTGCACAGTACATCATGTGACATACCGGGTTGGATGAAGCACAAATTGGAATCAAGATTTCAGGGAGAAATGTCCATAATCTCAGACATACAGATGACACCACCCTTATAGCAGAAAGTGAAGAGGAATTGAGGAGTCTCTTGGTGAAACTGAGAGAGGGCGAAAAAGGTGGCTTCAAACTCAACCTTCAAAAAATGAAGATCATGGCACCAGTCAGGTCATTTCATTGCAATCGGCGGGAGAAACAGTGGAAGCACTGATAGACCTTATTTTTGGGGGTTCCTAAATCATTGTAGATGGTGACTACAGCCATGAAAGTAGAAGACTCTTCCTCCTTGGAAGAAAAACTGTGACCAACCTAGGCAGCATGTTAAAAAGCAGAAACATTACTTTGCTGACAAAGGTCCATCTAGTCAAAGCCATGGTTTTTCCAGTAGTCATGTATGGATGTGAGAGCTGGACGATGAAGAAAGCTGAGCACCAAAGAATTGATGCTTTTGAACTGTGGTATTGGAGAAGACTCTTGAGAGTCCCTTGGACTACAAGAAGACCACACCACTCCATCCTAAAGGAAATCAGTCCTGAATATTCATTGGAAGGACATGGTGAAGCTGAAGCTCCGATACTCTGGCCAGCTGATGTGAAGAACTGACCCACTGAGAAAGACCCTGATGCTAGCAAAGATTGAAGATGAGAGAAGGGGACAACAGAGGATGAGATGGTTGGGTGCATCCTGGACTTGATGGACATGAGTCTGAGCAGGCTCTGGGAGTTGGTGATGGACAGGGAAGCCTGCCTTGCTGCAGATCATGATCGCAGACTCAGAGAGCCGTGGAACTGAATGGATATGTATAATTGATTCTCTTTGCTGTATAGGAGTATAAAATTGGAAAACAGCTATATTCCAATTAGAACTCTTAAAAAATATTTCTTTATATAATATAAAAATTATCATAGTTTGCATCAACCATTAACAATATAGTGGAAAATGTGCTAAGATTTTATGTCAATTTATTTTAAAATTCTATGACATAACAGAATAACGTATTTTAGCATGTTAGAATTGGGGCAAATCCACTAAAGATATTTAATATGAGATCATATAAGGAAAAGAGAAACTTTGAAGTCAACTTGAGATGTGTATTCTTTCATTGTCACGAGGTTTTGCTTTCTGAAGTGAAAAATTACTTGAATTTGAAATGTATTTAGAAGGTCCTATGTGTCACTCCCAGTGGATAGGAAATTATGAATCAGAGAACAAAAACCTGTCCCTAGTATTCCTAGAAGTTTGGCAGTTTGTCTACCATTCCACTCCCACATTTCTGTCTAGAGATAGAAGGAAACTTTAAAAGGACTGTCATACAGTTACTCAGAAATGGGCAGAGTTTTCCTAGGGCCCCAAGAAATTGAAGAACAATGAATGAACGCAGTTTGTCACAAGGCACGAGGAGACTTTTAGGTCACACTGTGATGGAGAAAAGTAATCACTAGAGATAAATTCATGAATGATTTAAGAGACAGAATGGGACAGGTGATACATCATTATGATAGTAGCAGACACAAACCCAGATTTCTGAAAACCATTTCAATTGAAGTAAATCTTCCAAAACCATGTGATGAAGGATGAGTTCCTCCCTGCTCCTTGGACCTCTCATCTGAGTCATCATCTCCAACCATTCATACCTACCTGGGTAAATGGCTGTTGTCCCCATTCTCCTTATATTCCTGGGATCCTCTAATTGCTCCAGAAAGGTGACCAGGTCCAGCTTAGAGACAAGCCCTATTTATCAGAGAAAGGAATATTTGTGTTGTTAGAGATTCATCAGTATCGAATCCAATATGTATTCCCGTGAGACAAGAACACATTTTGTTCTAGAAAACGATTTTCTTAAATACTTTATTCACAGTAGCTATACAATACTAACACACACCTAACAATCAGATCCTGAGATTCTGGTCAAGTAGTACTAAGGCAAAAGTAAGTAGTGTCAATGTGAGATTAAGAGAGGGTACAACTATTTAATACCACAGAACTTACACAATTACCACGAACCTAGAAGGAAGGAGGCAGAGTACATCAAGGAAGAAAAACTTCACCAGCATAACGACTCATCATGAATCATCCCCTTTCTTTCTAAACTCACAAATACCCATTTTTGCCCTAGAAAGCAGAGATCTGAAACTACTGTGGGAAGCAGAACATTTCAGAAGACATTCTTGACATGACGGAACTAAAACCCAGTGGGTAGATAAGGGATTCTGGAAGGCAGTTATCCTCACCCAAGGAGGCCAGGTTCCCATAGTTCTCTAACATCACGTCCCTGTACAATTCCCGCTGACTGAGGTCCAGGCATTCCCACTCCTCTTGAGTGAAGTCTATGGCCACATCCTGGAACATCAGCAGTCCCTGAAATACACAGTACAGATGCCAGTAGGCCGTGAGAAGTCTTCCTTATGTGATCCAAGATGAAAAGGGAAAGATCAGAGTCCTGGTCGTGATTTAGTGGCTTGGCTGGTATTGCAAAATATATTTTTGACACAGTACTCCTTTCTACCCAATTTCTAATGTGAACAAAAGAGGATGAGTGATGATCCACAAGCCATTAGAGAAACTACTCTCATCTGAAAGAGCAATTATAAAATAATCAGGGCAGCATGAGCATATTTATTCTTCAGTGTTCTACTCGTGTGACATAGTATAAATTGTTTATCAAAGAAACAGGAATTTTTTTTTTTTTTAATGTATTCTGAACCAAGAGTTCTGAAGTGGGGCCAAAGTGCCACATTTTTAGCAAGGTTATTTGAGTTAGTAATGTTGAAAATTCTGCTTGATGAATGAGGATTTTGAACCCCAATGAAACAGAATACTAAGGTAAGAATTCATACTTAAGTTGGAACTTTGTTTTACAGACTTCAACAGGTCTAATAGGATAGTAACCTTTCTTGGGGTCTGGGATCATGTTGGAAAAGAATTTCCAGACTTGAGACAAAATGAGAGGGAAGTAAAGTTTATTAGAATGGGGGACGCTGTTAGAAGAGCAGGCCAGCACAAATGAGAACAGATGTTGAACAGGGGTCCTTAGTCCACTCATAGCCAGGGTACAAGGAGTGTGATAGAGGTCTTGCGGATCATTTGCTGAATGGATGAGGCACCTATACTGGGTGGGAGAAGAGTAAGAAAAACATTTTCTGCTTATGGGGTAGGAGGGGAGCCCGTTTATACTGCTGAGGAGGACCTGAAATCCACCAACAGTTACAACATGGGGGAGAGAAAGTTGCTAAGGGTCTTGTTTTTTCATTCCTGCATTCCAAGACCCTCCTTGGTTTTATCTGCTCTTTAGTCCCTGGGTCACCACATATCTCCCTCTTTATTTTAGGGCCAATTCTTTAGCCCTTGTTGATACCCTGCTCACGTCTTACTATCTACCCATTTCCCTTCTCATATTTGGGAATCCAGTTTCAAGGAAAAGGGGGCAAAGACCACTCCGGCTTCTTCAGGCTGAACAGAGGCGCCATGGGGCTCTGGGTTCCCTTTGCCTACTCTGTCACGGAGCATTTATGGAGGGAGATGAGAGTCCATGGAATGATAAGGTGACTTGTTTCAGCATTGTCTAGGTGTTGGTCAGGGAATATTCTTGCAGGACCACTTGGAAACTTGTGGTATTTTAGAAGAAACAAACTGTACAAGAAAGTTAAAGGTACATGGCCCAAAGATGAAGAGAAGTACAAAAGCTGCTCAGGGGCTAGCCAGGAAAACCAGGACTGGACATTGGTTCGTGACGTTAGTGTTTCTCTAGGTACGAGAAGAAGCCAGAATTGGGGCTCATAAAATCTTTACCTGAAAACATCTCACTCTTGGAAGGCCAGTTCTGGGTTTTTCCCAGAGCAGAGTGCCTTATTTTTGATCTCTACTCTGAACTCCTTTTGCAGGGTGTTGAAAATCAGGAGCTTACAGTTATCATGATGTCATCTTTGGCAGAGTCCAGTCAGCAAGGTCCCTTCATACCACATATTTGACCATGCTCTGGGGGCATTTTTTGGCCATTGTATCGTGCAGCACTGGGAAGGCTCATTCCCAGGTCTAGGGAAGGATCCATTGATAGGCCACTCAATGTGCTGTTTCTAGAGCAGGCCTTGTGAGTAGCAAAATCTCTGGACCATACCTGTCTAACTAGCCTCTTGGTCCAGGAAAATAGTCCCTTTTCTTCCTTCTTCCCATATCTAGAGTTACATTATTACAATCATTGATAGCATGTGGAGCTGCATATCAGCATTTTATCACAGGCCCAGCCACACATTGAGTAACGTAAGAATCAATCTTCTGAAACAAGAGACATAGAAAATAATATAGCTAGAGCTAGCAGTTATTACTCAGGACTAAGAAGGAAAGGTCAAGAACTTTCATTAGGTAGAGCCCAGTATACTCTAGGTCATCTGACTTGCCTTGTTAAATGACTAGCCAGATGGTAATCTCCTGGTTGTATATCACGGAGCATCTATTCTTTATCTGAAGATTGCTTACTGAGATTAGCTTTAGAAACAAACTTAAGAGTATCCTTTTTAATAACACAATTAAATCTTTTAGAAATATAACATAAGAAGGAACTATCTCAGAAGTGAATCTTAGTGAACACTAGACTTTAATGAACAAAACTAGAAACTTACTTTAGCAATGAAAAAAAGTTAATATTCAGTGAAACATAATTTTTGCATTGTGAGGGCATTAACCCTGTAGCCAGGGAAGGCTTTAACCCATCAAATAAAAATGAGGTTTGTCAGGGAGCCCAGAAAAGCCAGGCAGCCATGTTGCATTTCCCATAGCCCTGACTCTTTGATTTACAGCTATTGTTCACCCATTTTTAATTCCCTGATTGACAAGCAGACCATGGCCATGTTTTAAGGACATCAGGATGGCAAAAGTCTAAGCACGAGGGGTTATATTTGTAGAAGTATGAGCTTTGTCTACATGTACCATAATCTTAAGGAATGCTTATTCACTTTACCAAAGTAACAAAAGATTTTAAAAATGAATATAAATCACTTAAAGGGAAAGAAATTCATAATCTCTTATTGAAAGCTGCATTCTAAGAAAACTTTGTTCTATTAGCATAGAGATTCAACTAAATTCCAGTCTGGTACCAGCTTACCAGATAGCAAACAAAACTTGTTTATTGGTTAACCTTAGATAAATCTTTTCCATAAATCATGAAGTCGCAGTATTCTTACAAAGGCATCAGAGTGAAACCATAGAAGGCATGTTTAAATCTGATTAAACTGCAGTTGACAGTGTAGCCTGGTCACTGCTGTGACTTGTAACACGTTCACAGGATAAGTAGGAATTATAGTTGACCGCATTTAATTAGGGCATATCAGATCTATGGTGACTTCCCTGGTGGCCCAGCAGCTAAGACTCTGAACTCCCAAGGCAGGGGACCCAGGTTCGAACCCTGGTTGGGCAACTAGACCCTGCGTGCTGCAACTACGATCTGGCGCGGCCAAATAAATAAATATTTGGGCTTCCCTGGTGGCTCAGATGGTAAAGAGTCTGCCTGCAATGAGGGAGACCTGGGTGCGATTCCTGGGTCGGGAAGGCCGCCTGGGGAAGGAAACGGCAATCCACTCTAGCACTCTTGCCTGGAAACTCCCATGGACCGAGGAGCCCATAGGCTACACCCCATGGGGTCGCAAAGAGTCGGACAGGAGTGGGTGACTTCACTTCACAGATCTATATGAACTCACGTAATTTTAAGATATCTATATTAGTAACATCCACCATACAGCATAATAAGAGGAGATCTGTCACCCCTTCAACCGCACTTCCCATGTAATGTAACATGTCCAGTGAACCCAGGTAGTTTAATAGTTCCCTGGGATGTCTCAGGGGCCCTCTGAAGCATTCCAAAGTCAGCTAGAAGTCAAGTTATTTAGGAAGTTTTGTGAACAAATTTCAAAAGGGGTTATAACACTCAGTCAGATACAATCATATAGATCACGGGGAAACTATTCACTTAGCCAAAGTAACGAAGATGGCATAGGTAAACAGAACAGATCCCTTCAGAGGTAAAGAAACTTAAAATCCAGTATCAAAGGCAGCTCAACATCTCAAGAAAACTTGTATTTCTGCACAAAACTCTTCCCTTGGGGTCCACTTTCCATAAAATATTCTTACCACTTTCTGTACACATGACTTTGTTCTCCCATCCTGAAACTGCCACCTGTAAGTCAGATCTATTTCCTTTTCCCTTCATAAAATGTAATTTCATCCCTCATACCTTCTTTAGTGAAAATACACATTCTACTTTCCTTAAGCAACCAAGAACTTAAGCGTTCTCTAGATTGGTGAACATAAATACCAGTGATAATTTTTATAAAAAAATTTCTAGAGACCATCTCAGGATGGCATCAAGCATTATTCATGAATAGTCCAAAATCTCTACTTTCTCTGTAAGAGGAAGTTAGTCCTCAGTAATGAATGTTTCAGAATCTTATTTTATTTGGAAATGACCTAGCTAGTCAATAAACTTCTGTCAGTTAGTGTAGCACAGCCCCAGAAATTCAGGTTACCAAAATCTAGAGAATGTTTTAGACAGACATTTCTAAAATATAATTATTCTTAAAAGAGTGTCTCTGAAAACTCCTATCTCTTTTACATTTTCTTTGAGTTTTTTTTTTTTTTTTTCTTTCCTAGAGGTACTTTGCTGCTGAGTCACTTCAGTCCTGTCCGACTCTGTGTGACCCCATAGAAGGCAGTCCACCAGGCTCCCCCATCCCTGGGATTCTCCAGGCAAGAACACTGGAGTGGGTTGCCATTTCCTTCTCCAATGCAGGAAAGTGAAAAGTGAAAGTGAAGGCGCTTAGTCGTATCTAACTCTTAGCGACCCCATGGACTGCAGCCTATCCAGGTTCCTCCATCCATGGGATTTTCCAGGCAAGTATACTGGAGTGGGGTGCCATTGCCTTCTCCGAGAGGTACTTTGCTGGTTGACAAACTTGTAACAGATATAAAAATATAAAAATATTTAACTTATAATAAACCTAGGCACAATGAAAATACTCTGCCTAATGACCCTCGACATATCTACATTAGATTAGCAAACAAACATTAATACTGGATTTTTAATATTGAATATTTCCCAGTTCACGAGAATATGAAATTCATTTAGTTTAATTTCACTTGTACTTAGAATTGTCTGATTTGCAAGTGTTTACTTTCCTTTAGGCCAATTAAATTAGAACTCATTTAGAACTTCAGCATTAAAAAAAAAAAAAAAAGAGTGCACACTGAGATATACATATATCCAGACAATAGACAGAGACCTCATAGTTTCCTGCCTGAGACTTAAAACATCTCTTTGACCCTCTTTGTTTGTTTGTTTGGCTTGAAGTTCTGATTTGCCCAAGGCTGAGTCAGGTCTAAGGCAAAGTGGACAGTGTATTTCAAGGACACGGAAAGGCCTAACTTCAAGCTTTGCTCTAGGCAGGACTTTTAACAAGAGAGTTGTTTTTAAATGCAAATGAAAAAACAGCCAGTTTTGCAGTTTCCAAGGGAAAGAAAATTTCATTTTAACCAGTTTTCTCCAGAGTCTAAAGAATATCACGGCCATCCTGTGTCAAAAGTCATCTTTCCTTTGTGTAGTCTTAGTTTTATAGCTAAAATATAGACCAACTAATGTTCAAATTGACTCAGATTTTTCAGCTGATAAAAATTTTGGACTGCCACTCTGGTGGGAGGTGATGTCTTTGGAACATCAGAAGAATCTGAAGGGTTAAGGGAATTTGCAGGAGTGGGGGAAGCTTGGTCCTTCCCAGACCTGAGAAACAGGAGTAGTCAGAAGGGAATTTTTTAGGATGTTCAGGAGTGGGGGAAGCTTGGTTCCCTCTCCACCTGGGAGATCAGCTTCCTTAGAAGGGGACTCTTCAGAATGTTAGGACAGTTTTTGATCCTTCAGGCTTTTGAATATAGAAGAAAGAGCTGGACCAAAGGGAACCTCAGAATCCTTTCCTAGAGATCATATGGATATGAACGGCCGAGTAGGGGTCATCTAGGAAATCTGATGGAGAGACACAGAGAGGGACAGGAGACAGGGAGGCAACAGAACAGAAGGAAATTTGGAGTCCTTTCCCGTCTTTTGGCAAAACCTAGTGTGCCACTCAGAGGCCATTTCTGGGGCTCCCCCATTTGTATTGGAGCCAGGCCTTTTGGAGGGTCAAACTTTTCCAGTTTCTGACAATGTAGCCAAGGGTTGAGAATGAGAGAGCCTCCTGGGATATAACAGAAACCACTCTTAGCCTACCTACCATAGAATGGGAGTACTGAGAGTCACTGGCTGACAGAAAGGCGTCCCTTTTCCCCCAGTGGTCTCTCCGAGTGACTAATGGCACAGAACGGCCGATTGACCCAACAGTCGTGTCCCACAGTGTGAGGTGACCGCTGAGAACCCTGCAGCTAAGTCATCACGTGACACGGGCAGAGATAGACAGAGATTCCCTGCAGCAACCTGGTGACTCACCATTTGGTGATTCCCTCAAAAGAGAAGGCACTCTTGGGATGGCTCAGAGGCAACACCCAGGCTCCTGTAAATCAGCCCGGGAAAAAGGGAAAGAAGTGAAAGCGACAGGGAAGAAGGCTGAGGAATCCGCTGTACAATATATCCGGGAGGCGGTGGCCAGGTGAAAATGGTCTCTGTTTGGCCTCAACCACTATGTTCCTGACACGGTGGAAGGAAGTTGTCGTGCTGGGGGTGGATGCCCTTGAAATAACGCAAAATCAGTAATGGTGCTCTTATACCTTTTGGCACATATTTTATCAAACAGCCATTAAATAGCAGAGCTTAAACTTTACTTCAGTTTATTTAGATTTTAACTAATGAAATTTTAACTAATGACAGATTCACAGGGACAGCTCTAAGAAAAGGTGAGAGAAGTTTTTGTAACTGTAAAGAATACTAAAGACAAGAAAAGTTTCATTCACTCAGTCATGTCCAATTCTTGTGACCCCATAGATTCTAACTTGCCAGGTTCCTTTGTCCAAGAAATTCCCAAACAGGAATACTGGACTGGGTAGTCATTGCCTTCCACAGAGTTCTTCAAAAAAAACTAAGCAAAAAAAAAAAAAAAAAGAAGAAGAAAAGAAAATTGATCAAGTCATGCTAATATTTTCATACATACAGTCCAGTTCAGTTCAGTCGCTCAATCATGTCCACCTCTTTGGGATCCCATGGATCCCAGGGCTTCCTGTCAGTCACCAACTCCCGGAGCCTAGTCAAACTCATCTCCACTGAGTACAGACATACACTCAAATAGGGCTATATACTCATTAGGAGGAAGAGAGAAAAAGTTTCCTGTCACTAAACTCAGGTAATTATGAATGGATTAAAAATGTGCTGTAGTTTTAATACATTTTAAAATGCAGCAATGAGCTGTATTTTAAATTTTAATACAGTTGAGCATAGATTAGGACTAATAAGATTCTTGTGAACATTTTGGAAAATACAAAGCTGTGATGAGACTCTGTGATGTGAGCATGGAGTGTACTGGAAAAGATCAGGCCTGGGCTTGGGATGAAAACCGCCACTCCTCAAACCCAGTATCTCTGCTAAACACAGGTGAGTGTTCAAGTCAACTGGAGAAAAACAAATTCATAGCATGGGAATCTCACAGAAACACCTAAACCGGTGAACATGAGTCATGGAGTAAGAAGTACATGGAGGAATGCATTATCATTGCATGGGTATTTTGGCACTATTATGGAAACTATGATCTCAATCTATCATTAAAACATATTAGTTTGGGCAGTTTGTGATGCTCCAGTGACTAAGACTCTGAGATCCCAATGCACAGAGCTCTGGTTCTTTCCCTGATCAGGAAACTGGATCCCACATGTTGTAGCTAAGAGTTTACATGTCACAATCAAAGAAGCTGAAAATTACGAGGATGACTGAAGATCCTACCTACCACAACGAAGAACCAGGGCAGCCGAATAAGTAAATACTTTTAGAATGTGTCATAAGCAAATTTCACTTTATATATGCCTTTCCTGATCTGTGGCCTAATTTTGGAAGGACTGATGCTAAAGCTGAAACTCCAATACTTTGGCCACCGCATGTGAAGAGTTGACTCATTGGAAAAGACTCTGATGCTGGGAGGGATTGGGGGCAGGAGGAGAAGGGGACGACAGAGGATGAGATGGCTGGATGGCATCACCTGCTCCATGGACATGAGTTTGGGTGAATTCCGGGAGCTGGTGATGGACAGGGACTCCTGGCGTGCTGCGATTCATGGCGTCGCAAAGAGTCGGACACGAAGGAGCGACTGAACTGCACTCAAGTGAACTGAACTACATTTAAGTAGCTAGTTTCACTTATCGATAGAGCGCAGTCTCTGCAACGTTTTTATTTCTGAAACTTTTCTGAAGAACTGTGGACCACTGAGTTCACTCTGTAAGGACAATCTGTAACTCCGGTTCTAACGAGCTGAAGCTGCATCCGTATGTAAATTCATACAGCATTTCCCCTACTTCACGATGATCCTAACACCAGACCACATCCCAGTGGGGATCTCTGGTACCAGTGCCTCCCCGTGTTGATCTCGCACAAAGGGCATATAGTGAACAACTCAACGTCACTAATTCATTTCGAGAATTCATCATGCTCTAGAGAAAGCCGAGATACAGAACAATGGATGGAGGCTCTGGGATTTAACGGAGAAGTTAATCTAAAGAGCAGTTCTTCACTATTATAAGAAAAAAAGGGGGAAATAAGAAGGCAACACCAAATCCCCCAGGGAGAAAACTTAGACTCAGAGAACTAAAGGTTTGCAGGTTCTCAGTCCAGGCATTTCCGGAGGAAAAGCAGACACATTCCCAGACCCGGGACAGGACACTTACCTGAGAAGCTGCCATTTCCTCCTCTTCTTCCTGCTGCCGTGAGTCTTTCCTGGGGATGTTATTTCAAAAACTCACATCCACAGCTTGAGAAAATACCTTCGAAGGCATCCACATAGCTCTTTCACCTGCAACTGATGAAGTGAAACTGAAGAAAGAACCTTCCTGTTTCCCCCGCCGTTTTCTGAGCCTTTTTTTCGCTTTCCTTCCAGAACTGTAGGCGGCAATCAAGACTAATCTGATATGCTAATCACATTTGGTGTTTGGTGCTTACCTTTGGTGCACTCTCTTTGCAGACCACCCCTGAGAGCTCTCCTTTCTTTTTGCATTACTGAGAACAGGTCACAGTACAATTCACGGGAGACTATGCACCCGACCACTGGGCTAGCTGACACACATTATGAGGGTTTTGAAACACGGCGGGTGAAGACCCCATTTAGGAGCCCTGCGCTGCAGCCTCACACTCCGCACTCCTGAGACCTCTCTGGAGCTGAGGATTAGGGCGGGAACTTCGAGAAAGAAAGGTTGCTGGGCTGCTTGCCTGGGGAGGGGCTCTTTCTCGGATGGGTGTGGCCCTATGTCTCCTCTGCCTGAGCCCTTGGGGGAGGGGTGGTGGGGAATGCGTGCTTGGCGGGAATCACCTGGGGGCCTTGGGTTCCTGCAAAGCTTTGTTCTCAGAACTCTTCCCAAAGATGCCTTCCCTTTATCTGCTATGTCTGACTCTTTGCCACCCCATGAACTGTAGACCGCCTGGCTCTTTTGCCAATGGGGACTCTCCAGGGAAGAATACAGGAATGGGTTCCATGCCGTCCTCCAGGGGATCTTCCTGACCCAGGAATGGAACTCACCTCTCTGGTGTATCCTGCATTACCAAGCGGTTCTTGACCGCTAATGCCACTTTGGAAGGCACAGGAGACCCTGAGTACTTAGGGCTTTTTCACTGCCCTCTGCAGCCTGAGGAAACATGTTTCACAAAATGATTTGCACTGTGACCACCTGTCTGCAGGCAAGGGACCTCCAACTTCAGAGACGCTGAGGCTGAAAGTGTTTCCATTGTTGCAGAAACGAAGCACCGCACTCGGAGAGTTGGATTACTCGGGTTTATTATCCGGGCGGGCCCTAAGAACATAACACTCAGAGCTCTGAGCCCCAAACAAAGGGATTACAGAGTTTTTATACTTGGGCAGGCATGATTAAGAGTGTTTGCAGATTTGCAGGGGCTAGGGCAATTGCAAGGAACACAACAAGGGGGAGTGAGATAAATTCCAGTTCCTAGTATTTTGAGTCCCCACTTTTTGAGACCTATGTGATTAAGGCTTGCAAAGAGCAAACTGAGTTATGGAGGCAGAAGGAGCAGGAAGTTATGTAAAAATTTGACATTTTCCTCTTCATTGGCCCCTCTTGATGCTTCTATCACTCATTGCAGAAAGCATCATCTCATGTTCGATAGGATATTCAGAGCTCCAGGTCAGTTAGGAGACTATACTGAGCTATTAACATTTGCAACTTTCTGGATTCGAGAGGTTATGAACTGGGTAATATCTCTGAGAACACAAGGGGCAAACAAAAGCACCTCTAAGAACATGAACAGAGGACCGGTTAAAGGGAGAAGCCATGATGCCCAGCTCCAGATATTGTTCCAATTACTTCAGGAATTTTCTAGTTCCTCGCTGCTTTTCATGATTCATTCCCTTAGCTGTTAGGCCATGTCTCTTACTATTCCTAATTGGTTTATATAAAAGCAGCATTCTTCATTCAAGAAGAGGCAGAGGCCTGCCTTTTCAGCTGTCAATAGGTCTAGCCCTCTCCTATTCTGTAAAGCCACCTCAGCCAAAGAATCCAGCTGGTCCTGTAAGGCCACTAAAGATGTGGCTACTCTCTCAATGTCGTCTCTGTGTTGTAGCTACGTGTTCTGGGAAACGAACTCACTCAGAAAGACAATGCAGATAGTGTAGTGCAGTTTATTACACAGGTGGGCTCAAGGCAGAGTCTCCTCTTACCCAAGCACCCCAACCAGTTTTTGTGAAAGACTTACATACCCTATGTGTATAAGGTTCCCTGAAACTAGTCTGAACAAAGGAAAAAGAAAGATACAATCAAAGTTAACCCGCAATCATATGCCTTAAGCCTAGGTCGTTAACAGTCGACAATTATCAATAGGCCTGTGGTCATACCCCAGTAATCATAATAGAACATATGATTCTATTCAGTTACACAGATAATTAGGACATTCTTTTAGGTCACAGAGAGCCCTGGGCCTCTTCCTTCCAGAGGGCCTGGTTTTCTAGTGGATATTTCATTTCCATAGATATTGGGCATATAGCTCAAGGTCCACAGTCCAGGCCAAGATGGAGTCCTGCTTTCAAGATAGAGCGTGTTCTGTTTCCTCCTTCATGTGAAGTCCTTGGATAGTATATGGTAGAAGGTGATTGATGAAGCAATCCTCCTGTTCCAATACTTATCCCAGCCAAAATTTTGGAGCCAAAGTAGGGGATAAACTGGATGGGTCTTTTTGACCGCAAGTGTGCTGTCAGAGGCACCGTGAGAGTCTGGTTGTTAGGGCCAATATTCATCTGGGGAGTGAGGAAAGCTAAGGTGCAGATACCCATCCACTGATTGGGAGACATAAGTAAGCATCTGTCCCACAAACCAAGAAAAGGCCTTGATGGAGGGGCACCATATTATGTCTGTGTGAAGAAGAGTGGGCAACTCACCTTTTATAGTTTGATTATATTTGTCCCAGGCTAAATTGACTACAGCTTCAGTTCTTCCATCATTTTTAAATCATCTGGAGCCTTTTGAGTTAACTCAATTGCCCTTAAGACTTGCCCTTGTAAGGGTGGATCTTTACGAGTTCCCAAGGCTGCTGCAATATTTCATGTTACTGGTGAAGCTAAATACCGTGGAGTTCCTAAGGATGAGCAAAGCCAGCAATCCCTGGCCAGCTGGGGGATGGTGTCCTTTAGAACGTGAAGAGTTGCACTGAGAACCTGGTACAGATGAAGGTCTAAGGGGGAGTTAACTCTGTAACCTCGGTCGTACTGCCAACAGGCAGAGGCTGATTTTTAAGGGCAAAGTTGGTCCGTGATTTCATTTGTCTGCATTATTGTCCCTGTCCAGTAGGTTTTTCCATTTATTTGGCAGACAGACAGCTGTTCTGTATTGTAACATCTACGTGGCATTTGGGGGTAGACGGAGGCCCAGGAGCATGATGGCAATGCCATGGTGTCGGGATGCCCCTGGGGTTTGGTTCCTCTGGTTGGGAAAAGGTAGCGGCAGTGGGAGACATAACTGGGAAACATTTTTGGCACCAGGACCCTGGATATACATCACCTGATCAGAAAGACAGTAAGTGATCTGCCTATAGGATAGGCTATCTATACATTGTTCTAGCTGATGGTTGAATAGGCGATTTTCCAAGGGTTGACCTTAATGTTGACAGGTGCGTGATGGAGAAGGAAGGGCTCCATCTGTTACGGCAAGGGACAGCAAAAGGCTCCAAAGCAGCCTGCACATAACAGGTAACTGAGCACAAGCAAAGGGTTTTCTCCCCATCTTTGGGTGGTCACCACTATAGCAACTGAGCCTATCGTGAAGGGGGGTCAGCTATACTGTGAGCAATTTAGATAGTAGGGAGAGTCGATCATAAGAAACATCTAATTAGAATGAAGCTTGCCACTACAGTGAGATAACAGACAGCTAACCGCAGCTTCTGACCCAAATCCTACACTTGCGCTGTGACTGAAGCTAGTCCTGTAGTGAACAGCACAGCAGTAATACCAATCAGGGATAGAGGCCAGGGTTGACAATAGAAATCCATTAATATCTGGATAGCCAGATCCTCAAGCTTCTGCTGAGCGTTGATCAGCGAGCTGCCGCAGTGTGGCTGGAGCACGGCTGAGGAATCCTCAAGCGTCTGCCGTGCGTGGACTAGTCAGCTTCTGGAGCGACTAGAGCAGGGCTCAGCGTCTCTGGTGAGTGAGGGCTCTTGTTTTTGGAACCAGACCTTGACGGGAAATCTGGGGTCCTGAACTGTTTTCTAGCTGTCCTCATCACAGGAAGTTGCTGCCTTCTTGACTCTGGTGAGGTGGATCCAAGAGATGATGCCTGTAACTTTAACAGCAATATGATTGCCCAGACAACCATGTGAGGGCCTGTCCCAACTAGCTGACTTGGTCATTTTCTTCCAATACTCAACCCTTACCTCATCTCCTGGCTGGTAAGCATGAACCGAATTGCCCAAAGGAATGGGTGCCCTTTCTAGGGTTCTCAGGCGATATGGTGGAAGATTTGTCCCAGGATCGGAAGGTGTTGGGGCACCTCCAGGTGAGCTAGTTGTTGGGGGCTTCCCTTGAGTTTTCCTGTCACTGGGGGTTTCTCCCATATAAGATCTCAAAGGGAGAATAGCCTAAGGACTTAGGGTGCATCGGGCTTGGAGTAGATTGGGGGTAACATGTCGACCCAAGAAAACTGGTCTCCTGACAGACTTTAGCTAATGTAGGGCTGAGGGTACAGTTCATGCCTTCAACTTTTCAAAGCCGCCTCTGGTCCACTAACAGCTACTGTTGCCAAAGGAAGAAACCTATTGCACTTCCAATCTGAGTAACCTTTAACTTCAGATACTCATGGAGCTAGAGCTCCATCTAGCTTCCTGACTTTCCATACCTAGCGAGGCTAGGCACTTCCTGACTACCAATCCAAGCTGGAGAACTAAGTAACACTACACAGTAATGGCATAGATCACAAGCCCCTTGAAAGTCTAGGATCTGGCAGATTGGTTAATAGTTCTAGTTCCCAAGAAATCATGAAATGATCAGAGACTGGAAAGTTTGACCAAGAAATGAGAGTTCGATCCACACGCTTTGCCCATTTCTAGTCATTGCCCGAAGGAGACACTGGGTGCCTCTTGGCATGGCATGTTGGTACAGGTTTCTGCCATAGCCATATGAGGTCACCGAGGAACTGCAGAGCAAGGCTCCTCAGTTGATTCACGCAAGGTATCTCATTCATTCACACAAGCACACTGTAGAGCTAGTGAAGTATAGCAAAAGACATGTTCCCTAGCAGTACAAAGAACTACAGCTCCATGCATCCTCACCTTGTCCTGAAGAGTCCCGGAAGAGCCCCCAAGATGAAAGGTTGTTGCTGAACCAAGAAACAAGCCTGGATTCTTGGCCTCCTGAGGAGAAGAATTCTATTCGGAGCCAGAGACGAGGCTTAATAGTTTAGAGTTTTTGCATAATAGTTTTATTAAAGTATAAGAAAGAGAAAGTTTTTGACATAGACATCAGAAGGTGGCAGAAAGAATGCCCCCTCGCCAGTGTTAGCAATGGGGTTATATACTTTTAATTAGTTATTACAGTGAATCAAAACAATATCCAAAGGTTGTAAAAACCTCACTAGATCCACTGCAATATTTTACATTGTAAGATAGCACGATTGGCCAGAATATTTTTTTCCCAGAGACTGTCCTCAAGCAGGATATACGATTGTTATATAATCCTCAGAAATGTAGAGGGGAAAAAAACAAAACAAAGCTTTTTTCCTTTTTTCCTCCTTGAGAATTCCAGATCCTTCTCTCCTGGCAGACCCCCGGACTTAAAAACCTACCTAGAAATTGACTCTCTCGGTGGGATTGAAGGGGGTCTGTGAATAGACCCTGGGGTTCAGCAAGACTGCTGGTCTCAAGTAAGGTGGTCATCTCATGCAGGTGCTCATAGGACTGCTGGTCTGAGTTCAGGGAAGTGCAGGCTGCCTGCTCCCAGACAGATGCTGAGGCAGCAACAGCATGGAGCAGTTTAGGGAAACTGTCAACAATACTCTGTATCATCCTTCTTATTAGAATCGTCAGTGTCCAAGTAGTTACAAAATGGGAGAGGAGATACAACAAAGAAGTGAGGGAATGTATATGAAGTTATGAGAAGTTTAAAGCCAGTGAGTCAAGTAATTCCACACATGACATCTCTCTGCTACCAAACAGTTCGTTGTGGTCTCCTCACTACAGCCTTAAATAAGGTGGGAGAGGTTACTGTTGGTGGTGGGTTAACATTTCCATCATTACAATCAACCGAAACACGAAAAGCCATTCACTTTTATTAATTACCATGTATTAATTGCACACATAGTTGAAATAAAACCTTTTACAATCCACGGCATGATCCATGATTAAGCACAGATCAAAAGTACAGAGAAAGATATTCATTTCTCTGTTATAATGATGTGAGACTTGTGATTTTTATGGCTTACCAAACAAAGGCTAGGAAGCACTTAGCAAGCATGGTATACACTAATTCCATGCCTTTTCCAGGAAGAGTTTCTAATACATTTCGAGGTTATCACAAAAGCTGTGTTTATTTCAACAGTGTCAAGGAATAATCATGACCTGTGTTGAAATTATAAAGATACATCAATATTGCAGTGAACTGTCATTGTGTTCTTCTTAAAATCAAGGATATTACTATTGAAACCTTACAACCGACTTCTGCTTACTTTACAACATGGAAAGATTCAATGATCACTACATCATGGCAACATCCAGACATTTCACATCAATGCCAAACACGTCCATTTAGATGGTCATTGTCCATTTTACAGTACGGTATCCTTCATCTTCTAATGGAGGATAGATAGAAATGGTTGCAACACAATATAAAAGGCTAATCTTTAATAAACCATCAAAAATCTGTCTACAAACACACTAGAAACAAAGCATAGTATGGATGATTTGAGGGCTTAATAACATTCACTTCAAATTATCTCAAATCACGTCATTATTAACAAGCATACATACATTACTAAGAATTGTAACTTTCTCACCATCAACCTTCTTCTCATGATTTATGCTAATATATCCACTTTCTATGTGTTTTAACTATGGAGTACTCACTACAGTCATTCTCCTTCAGAGAAACTTCAGAAAAGAGGACTGATGAAATGACTTCTATTAGGCAATCTCTGATATTTACTTCGATTTAACTTTTGATTAAATGCCTTTCTACATATTCGCTACATCATCTCCATAGGCTTCTCGTATAAACTCTTGTGTTTTCTGATGCACATTTAGGGAAAATCTCTTCCATCACTTGTGCCATTACTAGCGTTTCTGTCTAGTGTGTGTTCTCAGATGTTTAGAGAGATGATCACTCCGACTAAAAGCTTTGCCACATGCTGTGCATTTATAAGGTCTCTCTCCAGTATGAATTCGCTGGTGTGTAGAAAGCGTTGAGTAGCGACCAAAGGCTTTGCCACATTCAGTACATTTATAAGGTCTCTCTCCAGTGTGCACTCGCTGATGTTGAGTCAGCAATGAGCGACGATGAAAGGCTTTGTTACAGTCTTTACATTTATGAGGTCTCTCTCCAGTATGAATTCGCCAATGTTCAGTAAGTGTTGAGTTGCAAGTAAAGGCTTTGCCACATTCAACACATGAATATGGTTTCTCCCCAGTATGTATTCGCTGATGTTTAGTAAGCCTAGAACGCATAATAAAAGCCTTGCCACATTCTGTACATTGATAACGTCTATCCGCCCTATGAATTCGCTGATGATGACAAAGGTCCGAACTCGTAAAAAAGGCTTTGCCACATTCTTTATATTTGTATGGTTTCTCCCTAGTATGGATTCGATGATGTACAATTAACTTTGAATGACAAATAAAGGTTTGGCCACCCTGTGTACAATGGTAAGTTTTCTCTCCAGTATGAATTTGCTGATGTTGGGTAAGATGTGAGCTAAGGATAAAGGTTTTGATACGTTCTTTACATTCATAAGGCCTCTCTCCAGTATGAATTCGCTGATGTTTCATAAGATGTGAGGGCAGAAAAAAGGCTTTGTTACACTCTTTACATTTATAAGGTCTCTCCCCAGAATGAATTCGCTGATGTCGATTAAGAAGTGAGAGTCTATGAAAGGCTCTGTTACATTCTTTGCATTTATAAGGCTTCTCTCCAGTATGAATTCGCTGATGATAGGTTAGATGTGAGGAACAGACAAAGGCTACACTACATTCTGTACATTTATAAGGTCTCTCTCCAGTATGAATTCGCTGATGTTCAGTAAGACTTGAACTGTAAGGAAAGACTTTGCCACATTCTGTACATTTATAAGGTTTCTCTCCAGTGTGAATTCGCTGGTGTTGAGTAAGATGTGAACGACGGTTAAATGCTTTGCTACAATGTGTACATTTGAAAGGTTTCCTTCCTGTATGGATTTTCCTATGTTTACTTAGATTGGATGCTTTACTGAAGACATTCCCACATATATTACCCTTGTTTTCTTTCTGTGGATTCTGAACAGTCTGCTGTTGAATAAGTTCTGAAGACTGATTAGAAACCTTACCATATTCACGACAAGTCCTCTCGTCACTACAAGTACTCTTATCTAGAGAAAAACCTGCCATTTGATCAAAGGTATTTCTAAATGTCTTACTTTTAGAATCCTTGTTTGAAGACTCAGGTCCCCAATGTTTCATAAGGGTTGAGTCTCCTTCAACCGTAGACCCAGTTTCACTGCCTGAATACCTTCTCACTCCACCATAAATACTCCGGTAATTATTGGAGCTGGAGCTCTTCCTTAAGGCCTGACTCATTTTATTATACATGGAAAGCTCCTGTGTATTAACCATATCATGGTATGTACTGAACAATGATGGCTGGATGGCATCTCTTCCATTATCATCAACATTATACATCTTGGAATGGAGAGAAAATATCTTTTGTGGGAAGAAAAATGACCCCCTCCTCATGTTTCCCTCAAATTGATTAAATTGTGAGTTTGTCCTCTCATTGTTAAATTGTAGGTATTCAGACATGCTTGAATGCATGTTTAGTCGAAGACTACCTTCAGAATTGTCTGAATGAGTATTTGCAGTAGAGACTAGATTACCTTTCAGATTTTCCATGTTCCCTTTTAGAGAACAAGTATGTTTCAAAAAAGGAGGGACATCTTTTCTTAAACACCTACATTTCTCAGTCGACGTTGAAGACTGAACTTGGTGTTTTTCCCATTTTGGCACACGTTGATCATTTATTTTTCCAGTAACATTAGCATTACGTATAACTGTCTCCATTTCTTTATGTCCATATAAACATCCTCTCTGTCTTTCATTTACCCTCGTATATTCCCAGTCTTTCAATAAATTTAGGTTTCGGAGGTGAAATGTTTGACATATTCTTAGGTTGGCTTTGGGGAATACACCTTCTAATGCTGGATTCTTCGGCATCAAATCCTGGGTATCTTGTGGAGACACACCTGAAAGATACCAAATAACAAGTAATTGTCCCTGCTCTTCTCAGTGAATCTCTTTAAAGATTAGAGAAAATTGATGACCATCGCTAGTTTAAAAGTAAAATAGAGACCGAAGGATCAAGATGCCAGAGGCTTAGGCAGATGTGGAGCTCATCTCTCTCTCCACAAATGAATGAGAAATGGAACAATTCTCACAGAGCCCAGCTGAACACTAGCAGAGGCCCTTGGAAATCTGAAAAGACAAGAAAGATTCCTGCTGAGCTACGTAGGACAAACGAAAGAGGAGAGCAGGAAGAAGGAAAAGGAAGAGGAGAGAAATTGGGTTGGGGCCTGCAACCCTGTGGGGAGATGAAAGTGAGGAGAGATCTCCATATCCCGGGAAGCCCCTCACTGGGGGAGCTCAGTCTGGACAGAAGGAGAGCCTCATTCTCTGTGGGAAGAGAACACAGCAACCAGCGTGTGGCAGCAGGACAGAGTGAGACCTGCACACAGGGTACTGACCTCAGCCTTGCCCATCCAGCCTTAGAGGCTTTTCCACCAATGTAGACAAGAGCTGGGTGCTGAAAGGTGGGGTTTGGAGAGCAGATTGAGGCAGATGACTGCTGTTGGCTGTGAGGAAATAGCATGAAGTGATGGGAGTGAGGGAGGAGCTCTGAAAAGGTGATGATTGTGGTTGAAGCCTGAACCACCAGAGAGCAGAGCGCCATTGGTGAGTGATGCCCAATCAGGAAGCCCATTGCATCCCTTGTCCCTTAGACCGGCCCGTGCTCAGCAGGGACTATGAAGAACTCCACCCATGTAGGTCATTTGATCCCCCAGCCATGGCCTCCCCCGTGGACTTCCTCCACAATCAACAGACCCCTGTGCTCCGGGGCAGCATCAAGAGCAGAACCTGTGAGTTGGCCACACGCACAGATGGAGGTGAAAGTACAGCTGAACCTCAGGGATTAAGAAGAAAAGATGAAACCTCTCCTCCCAGCAACACAAGCCATGGTCTTACACTCACAACCGGCTTTGTAACCTTAGCCCCTACGGAGCATCTGAATCAAATACCAGGGCTCTCTCATTCATGGCAGGTGTAGCTTTGGCAGCTGTAAGCTTTGTGGGCTCCCACACAAAGGGGCTGGGCCAGGACAGAGCCTGAGCTGCCCCATAACACCACAGTGGCTCCAGCTCCACGTTGAATGCAATCCCAGGACCTGACTTCACTGAATCTATGCTGGTGAACTTGTGAAAACAACATCTGAGAGATAACAGGGCCACGGGCCATCATGCCCTCGGTTAGGGTGGGGCCAAGAACAGTGCCAACACTACATAACATGAGAGCTTGCAGAATGCAGGAGAGGGCACAACAGGGCACACCCTGAGGTGAACATCCCCACAAGAGTAATACTTAGTGACTTCTCTCCCAGTGCGTGTGCTCCAGTCCCAGCAGCGTGGTACCACAGATCAGAATCACAGCTAAGAATCAGATCTGGGGGCTCTATACCACCACGCAGGGAGCAGGCACCACCAAAAAGAGGGCAGTAACACCCACAGAACAAGGGAACAACAGCCCTGAATATGCCTGGCGGGCTCTGGTCACAGTGACCACCATCAAAGCACAGATCAAGAGAGGATAAGGGCACAAACGTCTGGACCAACCTCACCCACCAAGGGACAGATACCAGAAGGAAGACTAACTAGGTTCCTGAACCCGTCAAAACAGAGACCACAAACAGGACGCTGGACAAAATGAGATGGCACAGAAATACGTTATAGGGGAAGAAACAAGATGAAAACCCCCAAGGACCACTGAATTAAGAGGTGATAGGCAATCTAATGATTAATTCTTGCTTTTAGTCATCTTAAGTGGAGACACCAAACACTCACTTTCAGAAATCCTAGGTGCCATGAATTTTTAATTCCACTTCTTCCCACACATGTTTCTGAGAATGGCCTATTAGATGTTTCAATCTACAAATCATAAGTGATAGTGACAGAGAACTAACCAGAAACAGAGGACACATAGGGAAATGTCCGAGGAAGCTGAAAACAAATAAGAGAAACTTAATACAGTACTAGTTTTAAGAAATTAAAAAAGAAGAGGGACTTTAAAACTATGATTGAAACAGGGAAGTCTACTCATTGCTCTGTGGGACCTAAATGGGAAGGAGATCAATAGAACAGTAAAGACTAGAGATCTCTTTAAGAAAAATAGATATACTGGGAATATTTCATGCAAAGATGGGAAGAATAAAGGACAGAAACGGGATGGACCTAAAAGAAGCAAACGATATTAAGAGAAGGTGGCAGGAATACATTGAAAAACTATACAAAAAAAAGATCTTAATGACTGAGATCACCACGATGGTACAATCACTCACCTAGTAACGGACATCCTGGCATCCAAAGTCAAGTCGGCCTTAGAAGGCATGACGACCAAAAAGCTAGTGCACGTGATGGAACTCCAGCTGAGCTATTTGAAGTTAAACGATGATAGTGCTAACGTTCTGCACTCGATAAGCCAGCAAATTTGGAAAACTCAGCAGTGGCCTCAGGACGGGAAAAGGTCAGTTTTCATTCCAATCACAAAGAAAGGCAATGCCAAAGAACGCTCAAACTACTACACAATTTCCCTCATTTCAAACAGTAGCAAAGGCTCAAAATTCTCCAAGCCAGGCTTTAACAGTACATGAACCCAGAGCTTCCAGCTCTTGAAGCTGGATTTAGAAATGGCAGAGGAACCAGAGATCAAATTGCCAGCATCCCTTGGATCATATATAAAGCAAGAGAGTTCTGGAAAAACAACTACATCTGCTGTATTGACTACACCACAGCCTTTGATTGTGTCGATCACAAGAAACTGGAAAATTCTTTAAGGGATGGGAACACCAGACTACATTACCTGCCTCCTGAGAAACCTGTATGGATGTCAAGAAGCAACAGTGAGAACTGGACATGTGACGACGGACTGATTGCAAATGGGGAAAGGAGTACGTCAAGGCTGTATATTGTCAGCCTGCTTATTTAATTTATATGCACAGTACATCATGTGACATACCGGGTTGGATGAAGCACAAATTGGAATCAAGATTTCAGGGAGAAATATCCATAATCTCAGATATACAGATGACACCACCCTTATAGCAGAAAGCGAAGAGGAATTGAGGAGTCTCTTCATGAAACTGAAAGTGGGTGGAAAAGGTGGCTTCAAACTCAACCTTCAAAAAACGAAGATCACGGCACCGGTCAGGTCATTTCATCGCAATCGGTGGGAGAAACAGTGGAAACAGGGAGAGACTTTATTTTTGGGGGTTCCTAAATCATTGTAGATGGTGACCAAAGCAATAAAGTCAAAGAGCCTTCCTCCTTGGAAGAAAAGCTATGACCAACCTAGGCAGCATGTTAAAAAGCAGAAACATTACTTTGCTGACAAAGGTCCATCTAGTCAAAGCCATGGTTTTTCCAGTAGTCATGTATGGATGTGAGAGCTGGACCATGAAGAAAGCTGAGCACCAAAGAATTGATGCTTTTGAACTGTGGTGTTGGAGAAGACTCTTGAGAGTCCCTTGGACTGCAAGAAGATCACACCACTCCATCCTAAAGGAAATCAGTCCTGAATATTCATTGGAAGGACATGGTGAAGCTGAAGCTCCGATACTCTGGCCACCTGATGTGAAGAACTGACCCACTGAGAAAGACCCTGATGCTAGCAAAGATTGAAGATGAGAGAAGGGGACAACAGAGGATGAGATGGTTGGATGCATCGTGGACTCAATGGACATGAGTTTGAGCAGTTTCTGGGAGTTGGTGATGGACAGGGAAGCCTGCCTTGCTGCAGATCATGATCGCAGACTCAGAATTGACTGAGCCGCGGAACTGAATGGACATGTATAATTGATTCTTTGCTGTATAGGAGTACAAAATTGGAAAACAGCTATTTTCCAATTAGAACTTTTAAAAAATATTTCTTTATATAATTTAAAAATTATCATAGTTTCAATCAACCATTAATAATATAGTGGAAAATGTGCTAAGATTTTATGTCAATTTATTTTAAAATTCTATGATGTAACAAAATAACGTATTTTAGCATGTTAGAATTGGGGAAATCCACTAAAGATATTTAATATGAGATCATATAAGGAAAAGAGAAACTTTGAAGTCAACTTGAGATGTGCATTCTTTCATTGTCACGAGGTTTGGCTTTCTGCAGTGAAAAATTACTTGAATTTGAAATGTATTTAGAAGGTCCTATGTGTCGCTCCCAGAGGATAGGAAATTATAAACCAGAGAACAAAAACATATCCCCAGTATTGCTAGAAGTTTGGCAGTTTGTCTACCAATCCACACACATTTCTGTCTAGAGGTAGAAGGAAACTTTAAAAGGACTGTCATGCAGTTACTCAGAAATGGGCAGAGTTTTCCTAGGGCCCCACGAAATTGAAGAGCAATGAATGAATGCAGTTTGTCACAACCCAAGAGGAGAGGTTTAGGTCACACTGTAATGGAGTAAAGTAATCACCGGAGATAAATTCATGAATGATTTAAGATACAGAATGGGGCAGGTGATACATTTCTATGATAGTAGCAGACACACACCCAGGTTTCTGAAAACCATTTCCACTGAAGCATATCTTCCAAAACCATGTGATGAAGGATGAGTTCCTCCCTGCTCCTTGGACCTCTCATCTGAGTCATCATCTCCAACCATTCATACCTACCTGGGTAAATGGCTGTTGTCCCCATTCTCCTTATATTCCTGGGATCGTCTAATTGCTCCAGAAAGGTGACCAGGTCCAGCTTAGAGACAAGCCCTATTTATCAGAGAAAGAAATATTTGTGTTGTTAGAGATTCGAATCCAATATGTATTCAGGTGAGATGAGAACACATTTTGTTCTAGAAAACGATTTCCTTAAATACTTTATTCAAAGCAGCTATACAATACTAACACACACCTAACATCAGATCCTGAGATTCTGGTCAAGTAGTACTAAGGCAAAAGTAAGTAGTGTCAATGTGAAATTAAGAGAGGGTACAACTATTTAATACCACAGAACTTACACAATTACCACGAACCTAGAAGGAAGGAGGCAGAGTACATCAAGGAAGAAAAACGATTCATCATGAATCATCCCCTTTTTTTCTAAACTCACAAATACCCATTTTTGCCCTAGAAAGCAGATATCTGAAACTACTGTGGGAAGCAGAACATTTCAGAAGACATTCTTGACATGACGGAACTAAAACCCAGTGAGTAGATAAGGGATTCTGGAAGGCAGTTATCCTCACCCAAGGAGGCCAGGTTCCCGTAGTTCTCTAACATCACGTCCCTGTACAATTCCCGCTGACCGAGGTCCAGGCATTCCCACTCCTCTTGAGTGAAGTCTATGGCCACATCCTGGAATGTCAGCCGTCCCTGAAATACAAAATACAGATTCCAGTAGGCCGTGGGAAGTCTTCCTTATGTGATCCAAGATGAAAACGGCAAGTTCAGAGTCCTGGTCGTGCTTTAGTGGCTTGGCTGGTATTGCAAAATATATTTTTGACACAGTACTCCTTTCTACCCAATTTCTAATGTGAAAAAAGAGGATGAGTGATGATCCACAAGCCATTAGAGAAACTACTCTCATCTGAAAGAGCAATTATAAAATAATCAGGGCAGCATGAGCATATTTATTCTTCAGTGTTCTGCTCGTGTGACATAGTATAAAATGTTTATCAAAGAAACAGGATTTTTTTTTTTAATGTATTCTTAACCAAGAGTTCTGAAGTGGGGCCAAAGTGCCACATTTTTAGCAAGGTTATTTGAGTTAGTAATGTTGAAAATTCTGCTCGATGAATGAGGATTTTGAACCCCAATGAAACAGAATACTAAGGTAAGAATTCATACTTAAGTTGGAACTTTGTTTTACAGACTTCAACAGGTCTAATAAGATAGTAACCTTTTTGGGGTCTGGGGTCGTGTTGGAAAAGAATTTCCAGACTTGAGACAAAATGAGAGGGAAGTACAGTTTATTAGAATGGGGGATGCTGTTAGAAGAGCAGGACAGCTCAAATGAGAACGGATGTTGAACAGGGGTCCTTAGTCCACTCACAGCCAGGGTACAAGGAGTGGGATAGGGGTCTTGAGGATCATTTGCTGAATGGATGAGGCACATGTACTGGGTGGGAGAAGAGTAAGAAAGACAATTTCTCCTTATGGGGTAGGAGGGGAGACCGTTTATACTGCTCAGGAGGACCTGAAATCCATCAACAGTTACAACATGGGGGAGAGAAAGATGCTAAGGGTGTTGTTTTTTGGTTCCTGCATTCCGAGACCCTCCTTGGTTTTATCTGCTCTTTAGTCCCTGGGTCACCACATATCTCCCTCTTTATTTTAGGACCAATTCTTCGGCCCTTGTTGATACCCTGCTCCCGTCTATCTACCCACTTCCCTTCTCACACATTTGGGAATCCAGTTTCAAGGAAAAGAGGGCAAAGACCACTCCGGCTTCTTCAGGCTGAACAGAGGCGCCATGGGGCTCTGGGTTCCCTTTGCCTACTCTGTCACGGAGCATTTATGGAGGGAGATGAGGGTCCATGGAATGATAAGGTGACTTGTTTCATCATTGTCTAGGTGTTGGTCAGGGAATATTCTTGTAGGACCACTTGGAAACTTGTGGTATTGTAGAAGAAACAAACTGTACAAGAAAGTTAAAGGTACATGGGCCAAAGATGAAGAGAAGTACAAAAGCTGCTCAGGGGCTAGCCAGGAAAACCAGGACTGGACATTGGTTCGTGACGTTAGTGTTTCTCTAGGTACGAGAAGAAGCCAGAATCGGGGCTGATAAAATCTTTACCTGAAAACATCTCACTCTTGGAAGGCCAGTTCTGGGTTTTTCCCAGAGCAGAGTAGCTTATTTCTGATCTCTACTCTGAACTCCTTTTGCAGGGTGTTGAAAATCAGGAGCTTACAGTAATCATGAAATCATCTTTGTAGAGACAGCTGGCAGAGTCCAGTCAGCAGGGTCCCTTCATGGCCACATATTTGACCATGTTCTGGGGGCATTTCTTGGCCATTGTGTCCTGCGGCACTGGGAAGGCTGATTCCCAGGTCTAGGGAAGGATCCATTGATAGGCCACTCAATGTGCTGTTTCTAGAGCAGGCCTTGTGAGTAGCAAAATCTCTGGACCATACCTCTCTAACAAGCCTCTTGAACTAGGAAAATATTCCCTTTTCTTCCTTCTTCCCATATCTAGAGTTACATTATTACAATCATTGATAGCATGTGGAGCTGCATATCAGCATTTTATCACAGGCTCAGCCACACATTGAGTAACATAAGAATCAATGCTCTGAAACAAGCGTCATAGAAAATGATATAGCTAGAGCTAGCAGTTATTAGTCAGAACTAAGTAAGAAGGAAAGGTCAAGAACTTTCATTAGGTAGAGCCCAGTATACTCCAGGTCATCTGACTTGCCTTGTTAAATGACTAGCCAGATGGTAATCTCCTGCTTGTATATCACGGAGCATCTATTCTTTATCTGAAGATTGCTTACTGAGATTAGCTTTAGAAACAAACTTAGAGTATCCTTTTTATTTTTAATTTTTTTGTTGTTGTCAAATGGTCCTTTATTTTTTTTTTTTTTCCTTTGCAGTCCTTAACTAGCGGGGCGCTCCACTGCGCCACTGTTGATATCATCTATGATGTCATGAGGGTGGCGGCCATCAACAGTGCAGCCCACAGACTGGGCGGTCCCCAGGATCTCTTTAATGGTTCTAGAAAGTTCTCTAGCTAGAGACCGATTCCGCATCTGCCGGGCAATGTTGACAATCTCATCAAAAGTAATGTTTCCACTGTGCTTAATGTTTTTCTGCTTCATTCTGTCCCTTGGTGGTTCCTTGAGGGCTTTGATGATCAGGGCAGAAGCAGAAGGTACCACCTCAATCTGGGCTTGTCTGTTCTGGTCAGTTTCATTGTAATCCTCAGACCCTTCCAATCACCAGTTGCCTTGGCGATATCATCACCAACTTTTTTTGTAGACAGACCCAGAGGGCCAATCTTGGGGGCCAGGGCAGATGTGGCACCGACTTCCCCACCGGTGCACCTCAGGTACACGACTGTTATCTCGCTGGGGTCGAACTTAGGCGGCATGGTGGAGGCGGCTGGTGTCAGACGAACCCGGATTCGGGACGACCAAAGCAAGTTGCACCTTTGCCTCCTCCCAGCCGAAAGCCGAAAAAGCTAGCGTATCCTTTTTAATAACACAATTAAATCTTTTAGAAATATAAGATAAGAAGGAACTACCTCAGAAGTGAATCTTAGTGAACACTAGACTTTAATTAACAAAACTAGAAACTTGCTTTAGCAATGAAAAAAAGTTAATATTCAGTGAAACATAATTTTTCCATTATGAGGGCATTAACCCTGTAGCCAGGGAAGGCTTTAACCCATCAAATAAAAATGAGGTTTGTCAGGGAGCCCAGAAAAGCCAGGCAGCCATGTTGGATTTCCCATAGCCCTGACTCTTTGATTTATAGCTATTATTCACCCATTTTTAATTCCCGATTAACAAGCAGACCATGGCCATGTTTTAAGGACATCAGGATGGCAAAAGTCTAAGCATGAGGGGTTATTTTTGTAGAAGAAAAATGAGCTTTGTCTACATGTACCATAATCTTAAGGAATGCTTATTTACTTTACCAAAGTAACAAAAGATTTTAAAAATGAACATAAATCACTTAAAGGGAAAGAAATTCATAATCTCTTATTGAAAGCTGCATTCTAAGAAAACTTTGTTCTATTAACATAGAGATTCGACTAAATTCCAGTCTGAATTGTTTATTGGTTAACCTTAGAAAAATCTTTTCCATAAATCATGAAGTCACAGTATTCTTACAAAGGCATCGGAGTGAAACCATAGAAGGCATGTTTAAATCTGATTAAACTGCAGTTGACAGTGTACCTGGTCATTGCTGTGACTCGTAACACATTCACAGGATAAGTAGAATTATAGTTGACCACATTTAATTAGGGCATATCAGATCTATGGTGACTTCCCTGGTGGCCCAGCAGCTAAGACTCTGAACTCCCAAGGAAGGGGACCCAGGTTCGAACCCTGGTTGGGCAAGTAGATACTGCATGCTGCAACTAAGATCTGGCGCGGCCAAACAAACAAATATCTGGGTTTCCCTGGTGGCTCAGACGGTAAAGCGTCTGCCTGCAATGCGGGATACCTGAGTTCGATTCCTGGGTCGGAAGGCCGCCTGGGGAAGGAAATGGCAATGCATTCTAGCAGTCTTGCCTGGAAACTCCCATGCACGGAGGAGCCTGATAGGCTACACCCCATGGGGTCGCAAAGAGTCGGACACGACTGAGTGACTTCACTTCACTTCACAGATCTATATGAACTCACATAATTTTAAGATATCTATATTAGTAACATCCACCATACAGCATAATATGAGGAGATCTGTCACCCCTTCAACAGTACTTCCCATGTAATGTAACATGTCCAGTGAACCCAGGTAGTTTAATAGCTCCCTGGGATGTCTCAGGGGCCCTCTGAAGCATTCCAAAGTCAGCTAGAAGTCAAGTTATTTAGGAAGTTTTGTGGACAAATTTCAAAAGGGGTTATAACACTCAGTCAGATACAATCATATAGATCACTGGGAGACTATATTCACTTAGCCAAAGTAACAAAGATTTCAAAGGTAAACAGAACTGATCCCTTCAGAGGTAAAGACACTTAAAATCCAGTATCAAAGGCAGCTCAACATCTCAAGAAAACTTGTATTTCTGCACAAAACTCTTCCCTTGGGGTCCACTTTCCATAAAATATTCTTACCACTTTCTGTACACATGACTTTGTTCTCCCATCCTGAAACTGCCACCTGTAAGTCAGATCTATTTCCTTTTCCCTTCATAAAATGTAATTTCATCCCTCATACCTTCTTTAGTGAAAATACACATCCTACTTTCTTAAAGCAATCAAGAACTTAAGCATTCTATAGATTGGTGAACATAAGTACCAGTGATAATTTTTATAAAAAAATTTCTAGAGAACATCTCAGGATCGCATCAAGCATTATTCATGAATAGTCCAAAATCTCTACTATCTCTGTAAAAGGAACTTAGTCCTCAGTAATGAATGATTCAGGATCTTATTTTATTTGAAAATGACCTAGCTAGTCAATAAACTTCCGTCAGTTAGTGTAGCACAGCCCCAGAAATTCAGGTTACCAAAATTTAGAGAATGTTTTAGAGGGACATTTCTAAAATATAATTATTCTTAAAAGAGTTTCTCTGAAAGCTCCTATCTCTTTAACATTTCCCTTGAGGTTTTTTTTTTTTTCTTTCCTAGAGGTACTTTGCTGCTAAGTCACTTCAGTCGTGTCCGACTCTGTGCGACCCCATAGACGGCAGCCCACCAGGCTCCCCTGTCCCTGGGATTCTCCAGGCAAGAACACTGGAGTGGGTTGCCATTTCCTTCTCCAATGCATGAAAGTGAAAAGTGAAAGTGAAGTCGCTCAGTTGTGTCCAACTCTTAGCGACCCCATGGACTGCAGCCTACCCCATGGAGGAACTCCATCCACGGGATTTTCCAGGCAAGTATACTGGAGTGGGGTGCCATTGCCTTCTCCGAGAGGTACTTTGCTGGTTGACAAAGTTGTAACAGATATAAAAATATAAAAATATTTAACTTACAATAAACCTAGGCACAATGAAAATACTCTGACTAATGACTCTTAGACATATCTACATCAGAGTAGCAAACAAACATTAATACTGAATATTTAATATTGAATATTTCCCGGTTCACGAGAATATGATATTCATTTAGTTTAATTTATCTTGTAGGTAGAATTGTCTGATTTGTAAGTGTTTCCTTTCCTTTAGGCCAATTAAATTAGAACACATTTATCACTTCAGCATTAAAAAGAAAAAAAAGAGCACACACTGAGATATACCTAAATCCAGAAAATAGACAGAGATTTCATTGTTTCCTGCCTGAGATTTAAAACGTCTTTGACCTTCTTTTTTGTTTGTTTGTTTGTTTGGCTTGAAGTTCCGATTTGCCCAAGGCTGAGTCAGGTCTAAGGCAAAGTGGACAGTGTATTTCAAGGACATGGAAAGGCCTGACTTCAAGCTTTGCCCTAGGCAGGCCTTTTAACAAGCTAGTTGTTTTTAAATGCATATACAAAAAGAACCAGTTTTGCAGTTTCCAAGGGAAAGAAAATTTTATTTTAACCAGTTTTCTCCAGAGTCTAAAGAATATCAGGGCCACCTTGTGTCAAAAAGTCATTTCACAATCAGTCATTTCGCAGTCAGAATGGCTGTGATCCAAAAGTCTACAAATAATAAATGCTGGAGAGGGTGTGGAGAAAAGGGAACCCTCTTACACTGTTGGTGGGAATGCAAACTAGTACAGCCACTATGGATAACAGTGTGGAGATTCCTTAAAAAACTGGATATAGAACTGCCCTATGATCCAGCAATCCCACTGCTGGGCATACACACTGAGGAAACCAGAAGGGAAAGAGACACGTGTACCCCCGTGTTCATCACAGCACTGTTTATAATAGCCAGGACATGGAAGCAACCTAGATGTCCATCAGCAGATGAATGGATAAGAAAGCTGTGGTACATATACACAATGGAGTATTACTCAGCCATTAAAAAGAATACATTTGAATCAGTTCTAATGAGGTGGATGAAACTGGAGCCTATTATACAGAGTGAAGTAAGCCAGAAGGAAAACCACCAATACAGTATACTAATGCATATATGTGGAATTTAGAAAGAGGGTAACAATAACCTTGTGTACGAGACAGCAAAAGAGACACTGATGTATAGAACAGTCTTATGGACTCTGTGGGAGGGAGAGGGTGGGAAGATCTGGGAGAATGGCATTGAAACATGTAAAATATCATGTATGAGACGAGATGCCAGTCCAGGATACTGGATGCTTGGGGCTAGTGCACTGGGACGACCCAGAGGGATGGTATAGGGAGGGAGGAGGGTTCAGGATGGGGAACACATGTATACCTGTGGTGGATTCATTTTGATATTTGGCAAAACTAATACAATTATGTAAAGTTTAAAAATAAAATAAAATTAAAAAACAAACAAACAAACAAACAAACAAAAACCAAAAAGTCATCTTTCTTTTCTGTAGTCTTAGGTTTATGGCTAAAATATAGACCAACTAATGCTCAAATTGACTCTGATCTTTCAGCTGATAAAAATTTTGGACTGCCCCTCTGGTGGAAAATGATGTCTTTGGCCCATCAGAAGAATCTGAAGGGTTAAGGGGATTTGCAGGAGTGGGAGAAGCTTGGTCCTTCCCAGGCCTGAGAAACAGGAGTAGTCAGAAGGGAATTTTTTAGGATGTTCAGGACTGGGGGAAGCTTGGTTCCGTCTCCACCTGAGAGATCAGCTTCCTTAGAAGGGGATTGACAGTTTTTGATCCTTCAGGCTTTTGAATATAGAAGAAAGAGCTGGACCAAAGGGAACCTCAGAATGCTTTCCTAGAGATCCTGTGGATATGAAAGGCCGAGTAGGGGTCATCTAGGAAATCTGATGGAGAGACACAGAGAGGGACAGGAGACAGGGAGGCAACAGAACGGAAGGAAATTTGGAGTCTTTCCCGTCTTTTGGCAAAACCTAGTGTGCCACTCAGAGGCCATTCCTGGGGGTCCCCCATTTGTATTGGAGCCAGGCCTTTTGGAGGGTCAAACTTTTCCAGTTTCTGACAATGTAGCCAAGGGTTGAGAATGAGAGAGCCTCCTGGGATATAACAGAAACCACTCTTAGCCTACCTACCACAGAATGGGAGTACTGAGAGTCACTGGCTGACAGAAAGGCGTCCCTTTTTCCCCAGTGGTCTCTCCAAGCGACTGATGGCACAAAATGGCCGAGTGACCCAACAGTCGTGTGCCACAGTGAGAGGTGACCGCTGACAACCCTGCAGCTAAGCCACCAGGTGACACGGGCAGAGAAAGACAGAGATTCCCTGCAGCAACCTGGTGACTCACCATTTGGTGATTCCCTGAAACCTGGAAGGCACTCTTGGGATGGCTCAGAGGCAACACTCAGGCTCCTGTAAATCAGTCCAGACCCAAAAGGGAAAGAAGTGAAAGTGACAGGGAAGAAGGCTGAGGAATCCGCTGTACAATATATTGGGGAGGCGGTGGCCAGGTGACAGTGGTCTCTGTTTGGCCTCAACCACTATGTTCCTGACACGGTGGACGGAAGTTGTCATGCTGGGGGTGGATGCCCTTGAAGTAACGCAAAATCAGTAATGGTGTTCTTATACCCTTTGGCATATATTTTATCAAACAGTCATTAAATAGCAGAGCTTAAACTTTAATTCAGTTTAGGTACTTTAGATTTTAGCTAATGAAATTTTAACTAATGACAGATTCACAGAGACAGCTCTAAGAAAAGGTGAGAGAAGTTTTTGTAACTGTAAAGAATACTAAAGACAAGAAAAGTTTCATTCACTCAGTCATGTCCAATTCTTGTGACCCCATAGATTCTAACTTGCCAGGTTCCTTTGTCCAAGAAATTCCCAAACAGGAATACTGGACTGGGTAGTCATTGCCTTCCACAGAGTTCTTCAAAAAAACTAACCAAAAAAAAAAAAAAAAAAAAAAAAGAAGAAGAAGAAGAAGAAAAGAAAATTGATCAAGTCATACTAATATTTTCATACATACAGTCCAGTTCAGTTCAGTTGCTCAATTGTGTCCACCTCTTTGGGATCCCGTGGATCCCAGGGCTTCCTGTCAGTCACCAACTCCCGGAGCCTAGTCAAACTCATCTCCACTGAGTACAGACATACACTCAAATAGGGCTATACACTCATTAGGAGGAAGAGAGAAAAAGTTTCCTGTCACTAAACTCAGGTAATTTTGAATGGATTAAAAATGTGCTGTATTTTTAATACATTTTAAAATACAGCAATGAGCTGTATTTTAAATTTTAATACAGTTGAGCACAGATTAGGACTAATAAAATTCTTGTAAACATTTTGGAAAATACAAAGCTGTGATGAGACTCTGTGATGTGAGCATGGAGTGTACTGGAAAAGATCAGGCCTGGGCTTGGGATGAAAACCGCCACTCCTCAAACCCAGTATCTCTGCTAAACACAGGTGAGTGTTCATTTTCCAAAGCAGAAAGAAAGAAAGAAGGCATGAAGTTACTCCATTAATTGGGACAGTTTAGGTACATCCCTCACTTATTCTTTCCAAGACACTTGTTTAAGTCAAAAGGAGGAAAACAAATTCATAGCATAGGAAACTCACAGAAACACCTAAACCATTGAACATGTCATGGAGTAAGAAGTACATGGAAGAATGCATTATCATTGCATGGGTATTTTGGCACTATTATGGAAACTATGATCTCAATCTATCATTAAAAAATATTAGTTTGGGCACTTCGTGATGATCCAGTGACTAAGACTCTGAGATCCCAATGCACAGCGCTCTGCTTCTTCCCTGATCAGGAAACAGGAACCCACATGTTGTAGCTAAGAGTTTACATGTCACAATCAAAGAAGCTGAAAATTACGAGGATGACTGAAGATCCTACCTCCCACAACGAAGACCCAGTGCAGCCGAATAAATAAAGATTTTTAAAATGTGTCATAAGCAAATTTCACTTCATATATGCCTTTCCCGATCTGTGGCTTAATTTTGGAAGGACTGATGCTAAAGCTGAAACTCCAATACTCTGGCCACCGCATGTGAAGAGTTGACTCATTGGAAAAGACTCTGATGCTAGGAGGGATTGAAGGCAAGAGAAGGGGACGACAGAGGATGAGATGGCAGGATGGCATCACCTGCTACATGGACATGAGTTTGGGTGAATTCTGGGAGTTGGTGATGGACAAGGAGGCCTGGCGTGCTGAGATTCATGGGGTCGCAAAGAGTCGGACACGACTGAGCGACTGAACTGCACTCAAGTGAACTGCACTACTTTTAAGTAGCTAGTTTCACTTATCGATAGAGCGCAGTCTCTGCAACGTTTTTATTTCTGAAACTTTTCTGAAGAACTGTGGACCACTGAGTTCACTCTATAAGGACAATCTGTAACTCCGGTTCTAACGAGCTGAAGCTGCATCCGTATGTAAATTCATCACAGCATTTCCCCTACTTCACGATGATCCTAACACCAGACCACATCCCAGTAGGGATCTCTGGTACCAGTGCCTCCCCGTGTTGATCTCGCACAACGGGCATTATAGTGAACAACTCAACGTCACTAATTCATTTCTAGAATTCATCATGCTCTAGAGAAAGCCGGGATACAGACAATGGATAGGAGGCTCTGGGATTTAACGGAGAAGTTAATCTAAAGAGCAGTTCTTCACTATTATAAGAAAAAAAGGGAAAAATAAGAAGAAGGCAACACCAAATCCCCCAGGGAGAAAACTTAGACTCAGAGAACTAAAGGTTTGCAGGTTCTCAGTCCAGGCATTTCCGGAGGAAAAGCAGACACATTCCCAGACCCGGGACAGGACACTTACCTGAGAAGCTGCCATTTCCTCCTCTTCTTCCTGCTGCCGTGAGTCTTTCCTGGGGATGTTATTTCAAAAACTCACATCCACAGCTTGAGAAAATACCTTCAAAGGCATCCACATAGCTCTTTCACCTGCAACTGATGAAGTGAAACTGAAGAAAGAACCTTCCTGTTTCCCCCGCCGTTTTCTGAGCCTTTTTTTCGCTTCCTCCGTTCCAGATCTGTAGGCGGCAATCAAGACTAATCTGATATGCTAATCACATTTGGTGTTTGGTGCTTACATTTGGTGCCTCTCCTTGCAGACCACCCCTGAGAGCTCTCCTTTCTTCGTGCATTACAGAGAGCAGGTCACAGTACAATTCACGGGAGACTATGCACCCGACCACTGGGCTAGCTGACACACATTATGAGGGTTTTGAAACATGGCGGGTGAAGACCCCATTTAGGAGCCCTGCGCTGCAGCCTCACACTCCGCACTCCTGAGACCTCTCTGGAGCTGAGGATTAGGGCGGGAACTTCGAGAAAGAAAGGTTGCTGGGCTGCTTGCCTGGGGAGGGGCTCTTTCTCGGATGGGTGTGGCCCTTCACCGCCTCTGCCTGAGCCCTTGGGGGAGGGGTGGTGGGGAATGCGTGCTTGGCGGGAATCACCTGGGGGCCTTGGGTTCCTGCAAAGCTTTGTTCTCAGAACTCTTCCCAAAGATGCCTTGCCTTTAGCGTGCTAAGTCTGACTCTTTGGCACCCCATGAACTGTAGCCCGCCTGGCTCTTTTGCCAATGGGGACTCTCCAGGGAAGAATACAGGAATGGGTTCCATGCCGTCCTCCGGGGGATCTTCCTGACCCAGGAATGGAACTCACCTCTCTGGTGTATCCTGCATTGCCAAGCGGTTCTTGACCGCTAATGCCACTTTGGAAGGCACAGGACACCCTGAGTACTTAGGGTTTTTTCACTGCCTTCTGCAGCCTGAGGAAACATGTTTTCACAAAATGATTTGCACTTTGGCCACCTGTCTGCAGGCAAGGGACCTCCAACTTCAGAGACGATGAGGCTGTAAGTGTTTCCATTGTTGCAGAAACCAAGCACAGCACTGGGAGAGTTGGAGAACTCGGGTTTATTATGCTGGCGGGCCCTAAGAACATAACACTACGAGCTCCGAGCCCCAAACAAAGGGGTTACATAGTTTTTATACTTGGGCAGGCATGATTAAGAGAGTTTGCAGATTTGCAGGGGCTAGGGCAATTGGAAAGAACAGAACAAGGGGGAGTGAGATAAATCCCAGTTCCTAGTATTTTGAGTCCCCAGTTTGAGACCTACGTGATTAAGATTTTGCAAAGAGCAAGCTGAGTTACAGAGGCAGAAGGTGTAGGAAGTTATGTAAAAATTTGACATTTTCCTCTTCATTGCCCCCTCTTGATGCTTCTATCACTCATTGCAGAAAGCATCATCTCATGTTCGATAGGATATTCAGAGCTCCAGGTCAGTTAGGAGACTACACTGAGCTATTAACATTTGCAACTTTCTGGATTCGAGAGGTTATGAACTGGGTAATATCTTTGAGAACACAAGGGGCAAACAAAAGCACCTCTAAGAACATGAAGAGAGGACCGGTTAAAGGGAGAAGCCACGATGCCCAGCTCCAGATATTGTTCCAATTACTTCAGGAATTTTCTAGTTCCTCGCTGCTTTTCATGATTCATTCCCTTAGCTGTTAGGCCATGTCTCTTACTATTCCTAATTGGTTTATATAAAAGCAGCATTTTTCATTCAAGAAGAGGCAGAGGCCTGCCTTTTCAGCTGTCAATAGGTCTAGCCCTCTCCTATTCTGTAAAGCCACCTCAGCCAAAGAATCCAGCTGGTTCTGTAAGGCCACTAAAGATGTTGCTACTCTCTCAATGTCGTCTCTGTGTTGTAGCCACGTGTTCTGGGAAACGAACTCACTCAGAAAGACAATGCAGATAGTGTAGTGCAGTTTATTACACAGGCGGGCTCAAGGCAGAGTCTCCTCTTACCCAAGCACCCCAACCAGTTTTTGTGAAAGCCTTACATACCCTATGTGTATAAGGTTCCCTGAAACTAGTCTGAACAAAAGGAAAAAGAAAGATACAATCAAAATTAACCCTCAATCATATGTCTTAAGCCTAGGTAGTTAACAGTAGACAATTATCAATAGGCCTGTGGTCATACCCCAGTAAGCATAATAGAACGTATGGTTCTATTCAATTACACAGATAATTAGGACATTTTTTTAGGCCACAGAGAGCCCTGGGCCTCTTCCTTCCAGAGGGCCTGGTTTTCTAGTGGATATTTCATTTCCATAGATACTGGGCATATAGCTCAAGGTCCACAGTCCAGCCCAAGATGGAGTCCTGCTTTCAAGATAGAGCCTGTTCTGTTTCCTCCTTCATGTGAAGTCCTTGGATAGTATATGGTAGTAGGTGATTGATGAAGCAATCCTGTTCCAATACTTATCCCAGCCAAAATTTTGGAACCAAAGTAGGGGATAAACTGGATGGGTCTTTTTGACCGCAAGTGTGCTGTCAGAGGCACCGTGAGAGTCTGGTTGTTAGGGCCAATATTCATCTGGGGAGTGAGGAAAGCTAAGGTGCAGATACCCATCCACTGATTGGGAGACATAAGTAAGCATCTGGCCCACAAACCAAGAAAAGGCCTTGATGGAGGGGCACCATATTACGTCTGTGTGAAGAAGAGTGGGCAACTCACCTTTTATAGTTTGATTATATTTGTCCCAGGCTAAATTGACTACAGCTTCAGTTCTTCCATCATTTTTAAATCATCTGGAGCCTTCTGAGTTAACTCAATTGCCCTTAAGACTTGCCCTTGTAAGGGTGGATCTTTAAGAGTTCCCAAGGCTGCTGCAATATTTCATGTTACTGGTGAAGCTAAATACCGTGGAGTTCCTAAGGATGAGCAAAGCCAGCAATCCCTGGCCAGCTGGGGGATGGTGTCCTTTAGAACGTGAAGAGTTGCGCTGAGAACCTGGTACAGATGAAGGTCTAAGGGGGAGTTAACTCTGTAACCTCAGTCATACTGCCAACAGGCAGAGGCTGATTTTTAAGGGCAAAGTTGGTCCGTGATTTCATTTGTCTGCATTATTGTCCCTGTCCAGTAGGTTTTTCCATTTATTTGGCAGACAGACAGCTGTTCTGTATTGTAACATCTACGTGGCATTTGGGGGTAGACGGAGGCCCAGGAGCATGATGGCAATGCCATGGTGTCGGGATGCCCCTGGGGTTTGGATCCTCTGGTGGGGAAAAGGTAGCAGCAGTGGGGGACATAACTGGGAAACATTTTTGGCACCAGGACCCTGGATATACATCACCTGATCTAAAAGACCGTAAGTGATCCGCCTATAGGATAGGCTATCTATACATTGTTCTAGCTGATGGTTGAATAGGCGATTTTCCAAGGGTTGACTGTAATGTTGACAGGTGCGTGATGGAGAAGGAACGGCTCCATCTGTTACGGCAAGGGACAGCAAAAGGCTCCAAAGCAGCCTGCACATAACAGGTAACTGAGCACAAGCAAAGGGTTTTCTCCCCATCTTTGGGTGGTCACCACTATAGCAACTGAGCCTATCGTGAAGGGGGGTCAGCTATACTGTGAGCAATTTAGATAGTAGGGAGAATCGATCATAAGAAACATCTAATTAGAATGAAGCTTGCCACTACAGTGAGATAACAGACGGCTAACCGCAGCTTCTGACCCAAATCCTACACTTGCGCTGTGACTGACGCTAGTCCTGTAGTGAACAGCACAGCAGTAATACCAATCAGGGATAGAGGCCAGGGTTGACAATAGAAATCCATTAATATCTGGATAGCCAGATCCTCAAGCTTCTGCTGAGCGTTGACCAGAGAGCTGCCGCAGTGTGGCTGGAGCAAGGCTAAGGAATCCTCAAGCGTCTGCCGTGCGTGGACTAGTCAGCTTCTGGAGCGACTAGAGCAGGGCTCAGCGTCTCTGGTGAGTGAGGGCTCTTGTTTTTGGAACCAGACCTTGACGGGAAATCTGGGGTCCTGAACTGTTTTCTAGCTGTCCTCATCATAGGAAGTTGCTGCCTTCTTGACTCTGGTGAGGTGGATCCAAGAGATGATGCCTGTAACTTTAACAGCAATATGGTTGCCCAGACAACCATGTGAGGGCCTGTCCCAACTAGCTGACTTGGTCATTTTCTTCCAATACTCAACCCTTACCTCATCTCCTGGCTGGTAAGCATGAACCGAATTGCCCAAAGGAATGGGTGCCCTTTCTAGGGTTCTCAGGCGATATGGTGGAAGATTTGTCCCAGGATCTGAAGGTGTTGGGACACCTCCAGGTGAGCTAGTTGTTGGGGGCTTCCCTTGAGTTTTCCTGTCACTGGGGGTTTCTCCCATATAAGATCTCAAAGGGAGAATAGCCTAAGGACTTAGGGTGCATCGGGCTTGGAGTAAAGCTTGGGGGTAACATGTCAACCCAAGAAAACTGGTCTCCTGACAGACTTTAGCTAATGTAGGGCTGAGGGTACAATTCATGCCTTCAACTTTTCCTGAGCTCTGAGGCCTGTAAGACGTGTCAAGCTTCCATTTGAGTCCCAGTGTGCAGGATAAAGTTTGGATTACCTGAGACACAAAAGCTGGCCCATTGTCAGACCCTATGGAGAGAGGCAGCCCATAACTCAGGATCATGTCTCTTTACAGGGCCTTTGCCAGTTCTCGTACCTGTTCAGTGCACGTGGGGTAGGCTTCAGCCCATCCCTAGTAGGTGTACACTACCACCAGGAAATCCTTAGAGCCCCTATAGGGCTTGACATCAGTAAAGTCCACTTCTAGATCTTCAGAGGGCAGTGTCCCAACGGTCAGCACCCCTGGGTTGTGTCTTCATCCTTGGCTGGCATTGTTCTGGGCACAAGTCACACAGTTAGGACTGATCTGAACACACAGGGCTGGGAGCTTAGAAACGAAATAGTAGCGGTCCAGTAAGCTCCCCAGCGCACTTTTTTCTAAACAAGTTTTCTTATTATGTTGTTTTACCAGCTAGATTTCTGTATTGCTGGAGACAAAGAGTCTTTGGTCTGGGAGTCTCCAGCAGCCCTCCTTTTCTTTTATTCTTCCTTCATTTACAGCCCATTGATCTTCTTCCTTGGTATATCTCGGGGATGGAGGCAATTCTGGTGCCATGAGGACTGTAAACATGCACTCGGGGCCCACTGTGGGGCTCCGTTGGGTTGCCACCTCCTTGGCAGCCTGGTCAGCCAACTAATTCCCTTTGGTGATTGGATCAGTTCCTTGCTGATGGCCTTTACTATGGATGACTGCGACTTGGGAAGGCTTCCTGAGTGCTTCTAACAGCTGAAGGATTTCTTTTTTGTTTTTTAATCTCCTTTCCTCCCGCTGTCAATAGTCCCTTTTCTTGATAAAGGGCTCCATGTACATGTAAGTAGCAAAGGCATACCTTCCCTGGGTGTAGATGTTGACTTCTTTCCCTTCGTGTGCTCAGTGCCAAGGAGAGTGCACAGAGTTCCGCCCGCTGTGCTGCCCACCCTTGTGGCCCGGCCTCTGCCTTCCTATCTCGTCAGTTGCTGTTACGCCAGAGCCTGCTTTGTGCTGCCCATCTTGGATGAAACTGCTTCTGTCAGTGAACAGGTCCAGTTCTGGGTTCTAGAAGGGAATGCCCATCAGGTGCAGCCTGCTCGAGTAAATCTCAACTATGTGCTCCTCACAGTTACGATCGGGGTTCCTATTCCGTAGGGAAAAAGTGGTGGGGTTCAGTGTCGGCACAGTCTCGAGTTGGACCCGTGGGTTCTTGCAAAGCAGTTCTTGATAGTGAATCCTCCTGGAGTTGGCCAGCCACTTGTGTGCCCTTTCATCAGGGCAGTAACAGGATGGGGAACCTTTGCATTTACATTTGGTCCTAGTGTAAGCTTACCTGCTTCTCTGGCCAGAATCACAGTGGCAGCTAATGCCCGGAGGCATTGCGGCCGTCCCGTGACCACTGGATCCAGTGCTTTGCACAGGCATGAGACTGGGCGCAGATTGGCCCAACTGCATGTGTGAGGATCCCCAGTTCAGTGTGATTTTTTTCATGTACAAAGAGGGTCAAGTCCCATGTCTCATCTGGCAGCCCTAATGATGGAACGCTCCTCAGTTCAGTTCAGTTCAGTTCAGTTGCTCAGTCATGTCCAACTCTTTGCGACTCCATGAATCGCAGCACGCCCGGCCTCCTTGTCCATCACCAACTCCCAGAGTTCACTCAGACTCACGTCCATTGAGTCGGTGATGCCATCCAGCATTCTCATCCTCTGTCGTCCCCTTTTCCTCTTGCCCCCAATCCCTCCGAGCATCAGAATCTTTTCCAGTGAGTCAACTCTTCGCATGAGGTGCCCAAAGTACTGGCGTTTCAGCTTAAGCATCATTCCTTCCAAAGAAAACCCAGAGCTGATCTCCTTGCAGTCCAAGGGACTCTCAAGAGTCTTCTCCAACACCACAGTTCAAAAGTATCAATTCTTTGGTGCTCAGCCTTCTTCACAGTCCAACTCTCACATCCATACATGACCACTGGAAAAACCAGAGCCTTGACTGGACGGACCTTTGTTGGCAAAGTAATGTCTCTGCTTTTGAATATGTTATCTGCTGCTGCTGCTAAGTCGCTTCAGTCCTGTCCGACTCTGTGCGATCCAATAGATGGCATCCCACCAGGCTCTGCTGTCCCTGGGATTCTCCAGGCAAGAACACTGGAGTGCCTTGCCATTTCTTTCTCCAATGCATGAAAGTGAAAAGTGAAAAGTGAAAGTGAAGTCGCTTAGTTGTGTCCCACTCTTAGCGACCCAGTGGACTAGAGCCTACCAGGCTCCTCCATCCATGGAATTTTCCAGGCAAGAGTACTGGAGTGAGGTGCCATTGCCTTCTTCGGAATATGTTATCTAGGTTGGTCATAACTTTTCTTCCAAGGAGTAAGCGTCTTTTAATTTCATAGCTGTAATCACCATCTGCAGTGATTTTGGGGCCCCAAAAATAAAGTCTGACACTGTTCCCACTGTTTCCCCATCTATTTCCCTTGAAGTGATGGGACCAGATGCCATGATCTTCGTTTTCTGAATGTTGAGCTTTAAGCCAACTTTTTCACTCTCCTCTTTCACCTTCATCAAGAGGCTTTTGAGCTCCTCTTCACTTTCTGCCATAAGGATGGTGTCATCTGGATATCTGAGGTTATTGATATTTTTCACAGTGATCTTGATTCGAGCTTGTGCTTGGGTTTTTATTGAGACCAAGGCAACCCTTCCTGGGGTGGTGGTGGGGGTCGGTTCCCTGACTTTCAGTTTGTTCAGTGGGAGTTCCGGGTATGGGGCCAAAGGAGGAAGACAGGAGGGAGCTGAAGGTTTCACAGTCAAGTCTATACTCTTAGGACATTAGTCCGGCATACCTCGCAGAGAGAAAAAGGCCAACACATATGCTACTTCTACCCATGTCCCCTGTTTTCTACAGAACCGGTCTAATTGTGAAACAGTAGTATAATTCAGAGACCCTCCAACCGGTCACCGTTTGCCATCCTCCCACGGATACCGTGGCCATGCAGTATCACATAGGAAGATCAGGCGTGTCTTCTTTAAGCTCTGGGGATCAAATCTATCCCAATTTTTCAGGATACAGTTCAAAGGAGTGAGGCTTGAATTGTTAGCTCCCATCTATAGGAGAGAAAAAAGGAACAAGCACCATACCAGAGGCATCCCTCCTTGCTCTAGAGAGGGGTGTAGACAGACGTTACACCAAAGCTTTCCTTTCCTGGTGGGACTTAGTCTGTCCCTAACAACGCAGGGGCCGTACTTGTCCCTCCTGGTTCTACCACCAAGATGGGCTGGAGATGCACCAGGGGTAGACCTGATGGCATCTCAGACTTATGCCCAGTTACTCACCATTAAAACCTTGCTTGCCTCTGATGCCACCTGGGGTGCAATCAGAGTAACCTTCAGGAATGCCTCCCAAGCTAAGACCGCTTTGGGAAACATTCGTCACCTGAGTGCGTGTGCACAACCCTGAGTATATTCCTGACCACAGTAAGACCAAACGATACGAACATAAAGCTGAGATGTCCCTTCCGAGCATCACCACACCAGTATGAGCGATAGCAAAAGAGATGGGCAACGGCTCGCCAGTGAGGAAAAACTGATTTTTGTTCTCATTAGGGCCAGTCTTTCCAGTTCATTCTCACAGATTCCACAGAAAGAATAAGGAGTCGGGACAAAAGCTACTGGAAAGCCGCCTCTGGTCCACTAACAGCTAGTGTTGCCAAAGGAAGAAACCCATTGCACCTCCAATCTGAGTAACCTTTAACTTCAGATACTCATGGAGCTAGAGCTCCATCTAGCTTCCTGACTTTCCATACCTAGCGAGGCTAGGCGCTTCCTGACTACCAATCCAAGCTGGAGAGCTAAGTAACACTACACAGTAATGGCATAGATCACAAGCCCCTTGAAAGTCTAGGATCTGGCAGATTGGTTAAGAGTTCTAGTTCCCAAGAAATCATGAAGTGATCAGAGACTGGAAAGTTTGACCAAGAAATGAGAGTTCGATCCACACACTTTGCCCATTTCTAGTCATTGCCCGAAGGAGACACTGGGTGCCTCTTGGCATTGGCATGTTGGTACAGGTTTCTGCCATAGCCATATGAGGTCACCGAGAACTGCAGATCAGGGCTCCTCAGTTGATTCACGCAAGGTATCTCATTCATTCCCACAAGCACACTGTAGAGCTAGTGAAGTATAGCAAAAGACATGTTCCCTAGCAGTAGAAATAACTACAGCTCCACGCATCCTCACCTTGTCCTGAAGAGTCCCGGAAGAGCCCCCAAGATGAAAGTTTGTTGCTGAACCACAAAAGACGCCTGGATTCTTGGCCTCCTGAGGAGAAGGATTCTATTCGGAGCCAGAGACGAGGCTTAATAGTTTAGAGTTTTTGCATAATAGTTTTATTAAAGTATAAAAAAGAGAAAGTTTTTGACATAGACATCAGAAGGTGGCAGAAAGAATGCCCCCTCGCCAGTGTTAGCAATGGGGTTATATACTTTTAATTAGTTATTACAGTGAATCAAAACAATATCCAAAGGTTGTAAAAACCTCACTAGATCCACTGCAATATTTTACATTGTAAGATAACACGATTGGCCAGAATATTTTTTTCCCAGAGACTGTCCTCAAGCAGGATATACGATTGTTATATAATCCTCAGAAATGTAGAGGGGAAAAAAACAAAACAAAGCTTTTTTCCTTTTTTCCTCCTTGAGAATTCCAGATCCTTCTCTCCTGGCGGACCCCCGGACTTAAAAACCTACCTAGAAATTGACTCTCTCGGTGGGATTGAAGGGGGTCTGTGAATAGACCCTGGGGTTCAGCAAGACTGCTGGTCTCAAGTAAGGTGGTCATCTCATGCAGGTGCTCATAGGACTGCTGGTCTGAGTTCAGGGAAGTGCAGGCTGCCTGCTCCCAGACAGATGCTGAGGCAGCAACAGCATGGAGCAGTTTAGGGAAACTGTCAACAATACTCTGTATCATCCTTCTTATTAGAATCGTCAGTGTCCAAGTAGTTACAAAATGGGAGAGGAGATACAACAAAGAAGTGAGGGAATGTATATGAAGTTATGAGAAGTTTAAAGCCAGTGAGTCAAGTAATTCCACATATGACATCTCTCTGTGCTACCAAACAGTTCGTTGTGGTCCCTTCACTACAACCTTAAATAAGGTGGGAGAGGTTACTGTTGGTGGTGGGTTAACATTTCCATCATTACAATCAACCGAAACACGAAAAGGCATTTACTTTTATTAATTACCATGTATTAATTGCACACATAGTTGAAATAAAACCTTTTACAATCCACGGCATGATCCATGATTAAGTACAGATCAAAAGTACAGAGAAAGATATTCATTTCTCTGTTATAATGATGTGACACTTGTGATTTTTATGGCTTACCAAACAAAGGCTAGGAAGCACTTAGCAAGCATGGTATACACTAATTCCATGCCTTTTCAAGGAAGTTTCTAATACATTTCGAGGTTATCACAAAAGCTGTGTTTATTTCAACAGTGTCAAGGAATAATCATGACCTGTGTTGATATTATAAAGATACACCAACATTGCAATGAACTGTCATTGTGTTCTTCTTAAAATCAAGGATATTACTATTGAAACCTTACAACCGACTTCTGCTTACTTTACAACATGGAAAGATTCAATGACCACTACATCATGGCAACATCCAGATATTTCACATCAATGCCAAACACCTCCATTTAGATGGTCATTGTCCATTTTACAGTACGGTATCCTTCATTTTCTAATGGAGGATAGATAGAAATGGTTGCAACACAATATAAAAGACTAATCTTTAATAAACCATCAAAAATCTATGTCTGCAAACACACTAGAAACAAAGCATAGTATGGATGATTTGAGGCTTAATAACATTCACTTCAAATAATCTCAAATCACGTCATTATTAACAAGCATACATACATTACTAAGAATTGTAACTTTCTCACCATCAACCTTCTTCTCATGATTTATGCTAATATATCCACTTTCTATGTGTTTTAACTATGGAGTACTCCCTACAGTCATTCTCCTTCAGAGAAACTTCAGCAAAGAGGACTGATGAAATGCCTTCTATTAGGCAATCTCTGATATTTACTTCGATTTAACTTTTGATTAAATGCCTTTCTACATATTCGCTACATCATCTCCATAGGCTTCTCGTATAAACTCTTGTGTTTTCTGATGCACATTTAGGGAAAATCTCTTCCATCACTTGTGCCATTACTAGCGTTTCTGTCTAGTGTGTGTTCTCAGATGTTTAGAGAGATGATCACTCCGACTAAAAGCTTTGCCACATGCTGTGCATTTATAAGGTCTCTCTCCAGTATGAATTCGCTGGTGTGTAGAAAGCGTTGAGTAGCGACCAAAGGCTTTGCCACATTCAGTACATTTATAAGGTCTCTCTCCAGTGTGCACTCGCTGATGTTGAGTCAGCAATGAGCGACGATGAAAGGCTTTGTTACAGTCTTTACATTTATGAGGTCTCTCTCCAGTATGAATTCGCCAATGTTGAGTAAGTGTTGAGTTGCAAGTAAAGGCTTTGCCACATTCAACACATGAATATGGTTTCTCCCCAGTATGTATTCGCTGATGTTTAGTAAGCCTAGAACGCGTAATAAAAGCCTTGCCACATTCTGTACATTGATAACGTCTATCCGCCCTATGAATTCGCTGATGATGACAAAGGTCCGAACTCGTAAAAAAGGCTTTGCCACATTCTTTATATTTGTATGGTTTCTCCCTAGTATGGATTCGATGATGTACAATTAACTTTGAATGACATATAAAGGTTTGGCCACACTGTGTACAATGATAAGTTTTCTCTCCAGTATGAATTTGCTGATGTTGGGTAAGATGTGAGCTAAGGATAAAAGTTTTGATACGTTCTTTACATTTATAAGGCCTCTCTCCAGTATGAATTCGCTGATGATAGGTTAGATCTGAATTTTGAATAAAGGCTTTGTTACAGTCTTTACATTTATAAGGTCTCTCTCCAGTATGAATGCCCTGATGTTGGGTAAGATGTGAGCGATGGATAAAGGTTTTGTTACATTCTTTACATTTATAAGGCCTCTCTCCAGTATGAATTCGCTGATGATAGGCTAGATTTGAGTACTGACTAAAGGATTTGTTACACTCTTTACATTTATAAGGTCTCTCTCCAGTATGAATTCGCTGATGTTTAGTAAGATGTGAGCGCCGAATAAAGGCTTTATTACACTCTTTACATTTATAAGGTCTCTCCCCAGAATGAACTCGTTGATGTTGAGTAAGAAGTGAGCGACTAAGAAAGGCTTTGTTACATTCTTTACATTTATAAGGCTTCTCTCCAGTATGAATTCGCTGATGATAGGTTAGATGTGAGGAACAGACAAAGGCTACACTACATTCTGTACATTTATAAGGTCTCTCTCCAGTGTGAATTCGCTGATGTTCAGTAAGACTTGAACTGTAAGGAAAGGCTTTGCCACACTCTGTACATTTATAAGGTTTCTCTCCAGTGTGAATTCGCTGATGTTGAGTAAGATGTGAACGACGGTTAAACGCTTTGCTACAATCTGTACATTTGAAAGGTTTCCTTCCTGTATGGATTTTCCTATGTTTACTTAGATTGGATGCTTTACTGAAGACATTCCCACATATATTACCCTTGTTTTCTTTCTGTGGATTCTGAACAGTCTGCTGTCGAATAAGTTCTGAAGACTGATTAGAAACCTTACCATATTCACGACAAGTCCTCTCTTCACTACAAGTACTCTTATCTAGAGAAAAACCTGCCATTTGATCAAAGGTATTTCTAAGTGTCTTACTTTTAGAATCCTTGTTTGAAGACTCAGGTCCCCGATGTTTCATAAGGTTTGAGTCTCCTTCAACCGTAGACCCAGTTTCACTGCCTGAATACCTTCTCACTCCACCATAAATACTCCGGTAATTATTGGAGCTGGAGCTCTTCCTTAAGGCCTGACTCATTTTATTATACATGGAAAGCTCCTGTGTATTAACCATATCATGGTATGTACTGAACAATGATGGCTGGATGGCGTCTCTTCCATTATCATCAACATTATACATCTTGGAATGGAGAGAAAATATCTTTTGTGGGAAGAAAAAAGACCCCCTGCTCACGGATCCCTCAAATTGATTAAATTGTGAGTTTGACCTCTCATTGTTAAATTGTAGGTATTCAGACATGCTTGAATGCATGTTTAGTCGAAGCCTACCTTCAGAATTCTCTGAATGAGTATTTGCAGTAGAGACTAGATTACCTTTCAGATTTTCCATGTTCCCTTTTAGAGAACATGTATCTTTTAAAAAAGGATGGACATCTTTTCTTAAACACTTATACTTCTCAGCAGACGTTGAGGACTGAACTTGGTGTTTTTCCCAATTTGACGCACGTTGCTCATTTCTTTTTGCAGTAACATTAGCATTATGTATACCTGTCTCCATTTCTTTATGTCCATATAAACATCCTCTCTGTCTTTCATTTACCCTTGTATATTGCCTGTCTTTTATTAAATTTAAGTTTCCGAGGCGAAATGTTTGACATATTATTAGGTTGGCTTTGGGGAATACATCTTCTAATGCTGGATTCTTCGGCATCAAATCCTGGGTATCTTGTGGAGACACAGCTGAAAGATACCAAATAACAAGTAATTTTCCCTGCTCTTCTCAGTGAATATCTTTAAAGATTAGAGAAAATTGATGACCATCGCTAGTTTAAAAGTAAAATAGAGATCGAAGGATCAAGATGCCTGAGGCTTAGGCAGATGTGGAGCTCATCTCTCTCTCCACAAATGAATGAGAAATGGAACAATTCTCACAGAGCCCAGCTGAACACTAGCAGAGGCCCTTGGAAATCTGAAAAGACAAGAAAGATTCCTCCTGAGCTACTCAGGACAAAAGGAAGAGGAGAGCAGGAAGAAGGAAAAGGAAGAGGAGAGGAAGTGGGTTGGGGCCTGCAACCCTGTGGGGAGATGAAAGTGAGGAGAGGTCTCCATATCCCGGGAAGCCCCTCACTGGGGGAGCTCAGTCTGGACAGAAGAGAGCCTCATTCTCTGTGGGAAGAGAACACAGCCATCAGCGTGTGGCAGCAGGACAGAGTGAGACCTGCACACAGGGTACTGACCTCAGCCTTGCCCATCCAGCCCTAGAGGCTTTTCCACCAATGCAGACAAGTGCTGGGTGCTGAAAGGTGGGGTTTGGAGAGCAGATTGAGGCAGACGACTGCTGTTGGCTGTGAGGAAACAGCCTGAAGTGATGGGAGTGAGGGAGGAGCTCTGCAAACGGGATGCTTGTGGTCGGAGCCTGAACCACCAGAGAGCAGAGCGCCATTGGTGAGTGACACCCAAACAGGAAGCCCATTGCATCCCTTGTCCCTTAGACCGGCCCCTGCTCAGCAGGGACTACGAAGAACTCCACCCATGTAGGTCATTTGATCCCCCAGCCATGGCCTCCCCCATCGACCTCCTCCACAATCAACAGACCCCTGTGCTCTGGGGCAGCCTCAGGAGCAGAACCTCTGAGTTGGTCACACACACGGATGGAGCTGAAAGTACAGCTGAACCTCAGGGATTAAGAAGAAAAGATGAAACCTCTCCTCCCAGCAACACAATCCATGGTCTTACACTCACAACCGGCTTTGTAACCTTAGCCTCTACGGAGCATCTGAATCAAATACCAGGGCTTTCTCATTCATGGCAGGTGTAGCTTTGGCAGCTGTAAGCTTTGTGGGCTCCCACACAAAGGGGCTGGGCCAGGACAGAGCCTGAGCTGCCCCATAACACCACAGTGGCTCCAGCTCCACGTTGAATGCAATCCCAGGACCTGACTTCACTGAATCTACGCTGGTGACCCTGTGAAAACAACATCTGAGAGACCACAGTGCCACGGGCCATCATGCCCTCGGTTAGGGTGGGGCCAAGAGCAGTGCCAGCACTACATAACATGAGAGCTTGCAGAATGCAGGAGAGGGCACAACAGGGCACACCCTGAGGTGAACATCCCCACAAGAGTAATACTTAGTGACTTCTCTCCCAGTGCGTGTGCTCCAGTCCCAGCAGTGTGGTACCACAGATCAGAATCACAGCTAAGAATCAGATCTGGGGGCTCTATCGCACCACGCAGGGAGCAGGCATCACGAGAAAGAGGGCAGTAACACCCACAGAACAAGGGGACAACAGCCCTGAATATTCCCGGCGGGCTCCAGTCACAGTTACCAGCATCAAAGCACAGATCAAGAGAGGATAAGGGCACAAACCTCTGGACCAACCTCACCCACCAAGGGACAGATACCAGAAGGAAGACTAACTAGGTTCCTGAACCCGTCAAAACAGAGACCACAAACAGAACGCTAGACAAAATGAGATGGCAAAGAATTAGGTTATAGGGGAAGAAACAAGATAAAAACCTCCAAGGACCACTGAATTAAGCGGTGATAGGCAATCTAATGATTAATTCTTGCTTTTAGTCATCTTAAGTGGAGACACCAAACACTCACTTTCAGAAATTCTAGGTGCCAGTGATTTTTAATTCCACTTCTTGCCACACATGTTTCTGAGAATGGTCTATTAGATATTTCAATCTAAAAATCATAAATTATAGGGACAGAGAACTAATCAGAAACTGAAGACACATAGGAAAATGTCTGAGGAAGCTGAAAACAAATAAGATAAACTTAATACAGTACTAGTTTTAAGAAATTAAATAAGAAGAGAGACTTTAAAACTATGATTGAAACAGGGAAGTCTACTTATTACTCTATGGAGACCTAAATGAGAAGGAGATCAATAGAACAGTAAAGACTAGAGATCTCTTTAAGAAAAATAAAGGTACTGGGAATATTTCATGCAAAGATGGGAATAATAAAGGACAGAAACGGGATGGACCTAAAAGAAGCAAAAGATATTAAGAGAAGGTGGCAACAATACATGGAAAAACTATACAAAAAAAAAAAAGATTTTAATGACCAAGATAACCACAATGGTATAATCACTCACCTAGTAACGGACATCCTGGCGTCCACAGTCAAGTCGGCCTTAGAAGGCATGATGACCAACAAAGCTAGTGTGGGTGATGGAACTCCAGCTGAGCTATTTCAAGTCCTAAAAGATGATAACGCTAATGTTCTGCACTCGATAAGCCAGCAAATTTGGAAAACTCACCAGTGGCCTCAGGACAGGAAAAGGTCAGTTTTCGTTCCAATCACAAAGAAAGGCAATGCCAAAGAACGCTCAAACTACTACACAATTTCCCTCGTTTCAAACAATAGCAAAGGCTCAAAATTCTCCAAGCCAGGCTTTAACAGTACATGAACCAAGAGCTTCCAGCTCTTGAAGCTGGATTTAGAAATGGCAGAGGAACCAGAGATCAAATTGCCAGCATCCCTTGGATCATATAAAAAGCAAGAGAGTTCTAGAAAAACAACTACATCTGCTGTATTGACTACACCACAGCCTTTGATTGCGTGGATCACAAGAAACTGTGGAAAATTCTTAAAGAGATGGGAACACCAGACTACGTTACCTGCCTCCTAAGAAACCTGTATGCATGTCAAGAAGCAACAGTGAGAACTGGACATGTGACAACGGACTGATTGCAAATGGGGAAAGGAGTACGTCAAGGCTGTATATTGTCAGCCTGCTTATTTAATTTATATGCACCGTACGTCATGTGACATACCGGGTTGGATGAAGCACAAATTGGAATCAAGATTTCAGGGAGAAATATCCATAATCTCAGATATACAGATGACACCACCCTTATAGCAGAAAGCGAAGAGGAATTGAGGAGTCTCTTTATGAAACTGAAAGAGGGTGAAAAAGGTGGCTTCAAACTCAACCTTCAAAAAACGAAGATCATGGCACAGGTCAGATCGTTTCATCGCAATCGGCAGGAGAAACAGTGGAAACAGTGAGAGATCTTATTTTTGGGGGTTCCTAAATCATTGTAGATGGTGACTACAGCCATGAAAGTAAAAGACCCTTCCTCCTTGGAAGAAAAGCTATGACCAACCTAGGTAGCATATTAAAAAGCAGAAACATTACTTTGCTGACAAAGGTCCATCTAGTCAAAGCTATGGTTTTTCCAATTCTTATGTATGGATGTGAGAGCTGGACCATGAAGAAAGCCGAACGCCGAAGAATTGATGCTTTTGAACTGTGGTGTTGGAGAAGACTCTTGAGAGTCCCTTGGACTGCAAGAAGACCACACCTCTCCATCAGTCCTGAATATTCATTGGAAGGACATGGTGAAGCTGAAGCTCCGATACTCTGGCCACCTGACGTGAAGAACTGACCCACTGAGAAAGACCCTGATGCTAGCAAAGATTGAAGATGACAGGAGAAGGGAACGACAGACGATGAGATGGTTGGATGTATCTTGGACTTGATGGACATGAGTTTGAGCAGGCTCTGGGAGTTGGTGATGGACAGGGAAGCCTGGCCTGCTGCAGATCATGATCGCAGACTCAGAATCGACTAAGCCATGGAACTGAACTGGTATGTATAATTGATTCTCTTTGCTGTATAAGAGTACAAAATTGGAAAACAGCTATATTCCAGTTAGAACTTTAAAAAAAGACTTTTTATATAATTTAAAAATTGCCATAGTTTGAATCAACCATTAACAATATAGTGGAAAATGTGCTAAGATTTTATGCCAATTTATTTTAAAATTCTATGACGTAACAGAATAACATTATTTTAGCATGTTAGAATTGGGGCAAATCCACTAAAGATATTTAATATGAGATCATATAAGGAAAAGAGAAACTTTGAAGTCAACTTGAGATGTGCATTCTTTCATTGTCACGAGGTTTGGCTTTCTGCAGTGAAAAATTACTTGAATTTGAAATGTATTTAGAAGTTCCTATGTGTCGCTCCAAAATTTATTTTTCTGGGCTCCAACATCTCTGCTGATGGTGACTGCAGCCATGAAATTAAAAGATGCTTACTCCTTGGAAGGAAAGTTATGACCAACCTAGATAGCATATTCAAAAGCAGAGACATTACTTTGCCAACAAAGGTTCGTCTAGTTAAGGCTATGGTTTCTCCTGTGGTTATGTATGGATATGAGAGTTGGACTGTGAAAAAGGCTGAGCGCCAAAGAATTGACGCTTTTGAACTGTGGTGTTGGAGAAGACTGTTGAGAGTCCCTTGGAGTGTAACGAGATCCAACCAGTCCATTCTGAGGAGATCAGCCCTGGGATTTCTTTGGAAGGAATGATGCTAAAGCTGAAACTCCACTACTTTGGCCACCTCATTGGAAGAGTTGACTCATTGGAAAAGACTCTGATGCTGGGAGGGATTGGGGGCAGGAGGGGAAGGGGACGACAGAGGATGAGATGGCCGGATGGAATTACTGATGCGATGGACGTGAGTCTGAGTGACCTCCAGGAATTGGTGATGGACAGGGAGGCCTGGCATGCTGCAATTCATGGAGTTGCAAAGGGTTGGACACGACTGAGTGACTGATCTGATCTGATCTGATGTGTCGCTCCCAGTGGATAGGAAATTATAAACCAGAGAACAAAAACCCATCCCCAGTATCGCTAGAAGTTTGGCAGTTTGTCTACCAATCCACACACATTTCTGTCTAGAGGTAGAAGGAACCTTTAAAAGGACTGTCATGCAGTTACTCAGAAATGGGCAGAGTTTTTCTAGGGCCCCCAAGAAATCGAAGAACAATGAATGAATGCAGTTTGTCACAAGCCAAGAGGAGACTTTTAGTTCACACTGTGGTGGAGAAAAGTAATCACTGAAGATAAATTCATGAATGATTTAAGAGACAGAATGGGGCAGGTGATACATTTCTATGATAGTAGCAGACACAAACTCAGGTTTTTGAAAACCATTTTCACTGAAGCAAATCTTCCGAAACCATGTGATGAAGGATGAGTTCCTCCCTGCTATTTGGACCTCTCATCTGAGTCATCATCTCCAACCATTCATACCTACCTGGGTAAATGGCTGTTGTCCCCATTCTCCTTATATTCCTGGGATCGTCTAATTGCTCCAGAAAGGTGACCAGGTCCAGCTTAGAGACAAGCCCTATTTATCAGAGAAAGAAATATTTGTGTTGTTAGAGATTCATCAGTATCGAATCCAATATGTATTCAGGTGAGATGAGAATGCATTTTGTTCTAGAAAACGATTTCCTTAAATACTTTATTCAAAGCAGCTATACAATACTAACACACACCTAACATCAGATCCTGAGATTCTGGTCAAGTAGTACTAAGGCAAAAGTTAAGTAGTGTCAATGTGAAATTAAGAGAGGGTGCAACTATTTAATACCACAGAACTTTCACAATTACCACTAAACTAGAAGGAAGGAGGCAGAGTACATCAAGGAAGAAAAACGTCACCAGCATAACGATTCATCATGAATCATCCCCTTTCTTTCTAAACTCAAATACCCATTTTTGCCCTAGAAAGCAGAGATCTGAAACTACTGTAGGAAGCAGAACATTTCAGAAGACATTCTTGACATGACGCAACTAAAACCCAGTGGGTAGATAAGGGATTCTGGAAGGCAGTTATCCTCACCCAAGGAGGCCAGGTTCCCGTAGTTCTCTAACATCACGTCCCTGTACAATTCCCGCTGACCGAGGTCCAGGCACTCCCACTCCTCTTGAGTGAAGTCTATGGCTACATCCTGGAATGTCAGCCATCCCTGAAATACAAAGAACAGATACCAATAGGCCGTGGGAAGTCTTCCAAATGTGATCCAAGATGAAAACGGCAAGTTCAGAGTCCTAGTCGAGATTTAGTGCCTTGGCTTGTATTACAAAACATATGTTTTACTCAGTACTCCTTTCTACCAATTTCCAATGTGAACAAAAGAGGATAAGTTATGATCCACAAGCATTAGAGAAACTATTCTCATCTGAAAGAGCAATTATAAAATAATCAGGGCAGCATCAGCATATTTATTCTTCAGTGTTCTATTTGTGTGACACAGTATAAATTGTTTATCAAAGAAACAGGAATTTTTTTTTTTTTTTAATGTATTCTGAACCAAGAGTTCTGAATTGGGGCCAAAGTACCACATTTTTAGCAAGGTTATTTGAGTTAGTAATGTTGAAAATTCTGCTCAATGAATGATGATTTTGAACCCCAATGTAACAGAATACTAAGGTAAGAATTCATACTTAAGTTGGAACTTTGTTTTACAGACTTCAACAGGTCTAATAGGATAGTAACCTTTCTTGTGGTCTGGGGTCGTGTTGGAAAAGAATTTCCAGACTTGAGACAAAATGAGAGGGAAGTACAGTTTATTAGAATGGGGGACGCTGTTAGAAGAGCAGGCCAGCACAAATGAGAACGGATGTTGAACAGGGGTCCTTAGTCCACTCATAGCCAGGGTACAAGGAGTGGGATAGGGGTCCTGCGGATCATTTGCTGAATGGATAAGGCACCTATACTGGGTGGGAGAAGAGAAAGAAAAATACTTTCTCCTTATGGGGAAGGAGGGGAGACCATTTATACTGCTCAGGAGGACCAGAAATCCATCAACAGTTACAACATGGGGGAGAGAAAGATGCTAAGGGTCTTGTTTTTTCATTCCTGCATTCCAAGACCCTCCTTGGTTTTATGTGCTCTTTAGTCCCTGGGTCACCACATATCTCCCTCTTTATTTTTAGGGCCAATTCTTTGGCCCTTGTTGATACCCTGCTCATGTCTAACTACCTACCCATTTCCCTTCTCACACATTTGGGAATCCAGTTTCAAGGAAAAGGGGGCGAAGACCACTCCAGCTTCTTCAGGCTTAACAGAGGCGCAATGGGGCTCTGGGTTCCCTTTGCCTACTCTGTCACAGAGTATTATGGAGGAGGGAGATGAGAGTCCATGGAATGATAAGGTGACTTGTTTCAGCATTGTCTAGGTGTTGGTCAGGGAATATTCTTGCAGGACCACTTGGAAACTTGTGCTATTTTAGAAGAAACAAACTGTACAAGAAAGTTAAAGGTACATGGCCCAAAGATGAAGAGAAGTAGAAAAGGTGCTCAGGGGCTAGCCAGGAAAACCAGGACTGGACATTGGTTCGTGACGTTAGTGTTTCTCTAGGTACGAGAAGAAGCCAGAATTGGGGCTCAAAAAATCTTTACCTGAAAACACCTCACTCTTGGAAGGCCAGTTCTGGGATTTTCCCAGAGCACAGTGCCTTATTTCTGATCTCTACTCTGAACTCCTTTTGCAGGGTGTTGAAAGTCAGGAGCTCACAGTTATCATGATGTCATCTTTGTAGAGACAGCTGGCAGAGTCCAGTCAGCAGGGTCCCTTCATAGCCACATATTTGACCATGCTCTGGGGGCATTTCTTGGCCATTGTGTCCTGCAGCACTGGGAAGGCTGATTCCCAGGTCTAGGGAAGGATCCATTGATAGACCACTCAATGTGCTGTTTCTAGAGCGGGCCTTGTGAGTAGCAAAATCTCTGGACCATACCTGTCTTACTAGCCACTTGGTCCAGGAAAATATTCCCTTTTCTTCCTTCTTCCCATATCTAGAGTTACATTACTACAATCATTGATAGCATGTGGAGCTGCATATCAGCATTTTATCACAGGCTCAGCCACACATTGAGTAACATAAGAATCAATCCTCTGAAACAAGCTGCATAGAAAATAATATAGTTATAGCTAGCAGTTATTAGTCAGGACTAAGTAAGAAAGTTATGATCAACCTAGACAGCATATTCAAAAGCAGAGACATTACATTGCCCACAAAGGTCCGTCTAGTCAAGGCTATGGTTTTTCCTGTGGTCATGTATGGATGTGAGAGTTGGATTGTGAAGAAGGCTGAGCGCCAAAGAATTGATGGTTTTGAACTGTGGTGTTGGAGAAGACTCTTGAGAGTCCCTTGGACTGCAAGGATATCCAACCAGTCCATTCTGAAGGAGATCAGCCCTGGGATTTTTTTGGAAGGAATGATGCTAAAGCTGAAACTCCAGTACTTTGGGCACCTCATGCGAAGAGTTGAGTCACTGGAAAAGACTCTGATCCTGGGAGGGATTGGGGGCAGGAGAAGAAGTGAAGACAGAGGATGAGATGGCTGGATGGCATCACTGACTCGATGGATATGAGTCTGAGTGAACTACGGGATTTGGTGATGGACAGGGAGGCCTGGCGTGCTGCGATTCATGGGGTCACAAAGAGTCAGACACGACTGAGAGACTGATCTGATTTGATCTGAAGTAAGAGTGAAAAGTCAAGAACTTTCATTAGGTAGAGCCCAGTATACTCCAGGTCATCTGACTTGCCTTGTTAAATGACTAGCCAGATGGTAATCTCCTGCTTGTATATCACGGAGCATCTATTCTTTATCCGAAGATTGCTTACTGAGATTAGCTTTAGAAACAAACTTAGAGTGTCCTTTTTAATAACTGAATTAAATCTTTTAGAAATATAACATAAGGAACTATCTCAGAAGTGAGTCTTAGTGAACACTGACTTTAATTAACAAAACTAGAAACTTACTTTAGCAGTGAAAAAAAGTTAATATTCAGTTAAACATAATTTTTTCATTATGAGGGCATTAACCCTGTAGCCAGGGAAGGCTTTACCCATCAAATAAAAATGAGGTGTGTCAGGGAGCCGGGAAAAGCCAGGCAGCCATGTTGCATTTCCCATAGCCCTGACTCTTTGATTTACAGCTATTGTTCACCCATTTTTAATTCCCTGATTGACAAGCAGACCATGGCCATGTTTTAAGGACATCAGGATGGCAAAAGTCTAAGCGTGAGGGGTTATTTTTGTAGAAGAAGGATGAGCTTTGTCTACATGTACCATTATCTTAAGGAATGCCTATTCACTTTACCGAAGTAACAAAAGATTTTAAAAATGAATATAAATCACTTAAAGGGAAAGAAATTCATAATCTCTTATTGAAAGCTACATTCTAAGAAAACTTTGTTCCATTAACATAGAGATTCGACTAAATTCCAGTCTGGTACAAGCTTACCAGATAGCAAACAAGACTTGTTTATTGGTTAACCTTAGAAAACACTTTTCCATAAATCATGAAGTCGCAGTATTCTTACAAAGGCATCAGAGTGAAACCATAGAAGGCATGTTTAAATCTGATTAAACTGCAGTTGACAGTGTAGCCTGGTCATTGCTGTGACTTGTACCACGTTCACAGGATAAGTAGAATTATAGTTGACCCCATTTTATTAGGGCATATCAGATCTATGGTGACTTCCCTGGTGGCCCAGCAGCTAAGACTCTGAACTCCCAAGGCAGGGGACCCAGGTTCGAACCCTGGTGGGGCAACTAGATCCTGCATGTTGCAACTAAGATCTGGCGCGGCCAAATAAATAAATATTTGGGCTTCCCTGGTGGCTCAGACGGTAAAGCGTCTGCCCGCAATGCGGGAGACCTGGGTTCGATTCCTGGGTCGGGAAGGTCGCCTGGGGAAGGAAATGGCAATCCACTCTAGCACTCTTGCCTGGAAAATCCCATGGACCGAGGAGCCTATAGGCTACACCCCATGGGGTCACAAAGAGTCGGACACGACTGAGTGACTTCACTTCACAGATCTATATGAACTCACATAATTTTAAGATATCTATATTTGTAACATCCACCATACAGCATAATCTGAGATTTATCAACCCTTCAACCATACTTCCCATGTAACTTTACATGTCCAATGAACCCAGGTAGTTTAGTAGTTCCCTGGGATGTCTCAGGGGCCCTCTGAAGCATTCCAAAGTCAGCTAGAAGTCAAGTCATTTAGGAAGTTTTGTGGACAAATTTCAAAAGGGGTTATAACACTCAGTCAGATACAATCATATAGATCACGGGGAAACTATTCACTTAGCCGAAGTAATGAAGATTTCAAAGGTAAACAGAACAGATCCCTTCAGAGGTAAAGAAACTTAAAATCCAGTATCAAAGGCAGCTCAACATCTCAAGAAAACTTGTATTTACGCACAAAACTCTTCCCTTGGGGTCCACTTTCCATAAAATATTCTTACCACTTTCTGTACACATGACTTTGTTCTCCCATCCTGAAACAACCACCTGTCAGACCTACCTCCTTTTCCCTTCATATAATGTAATTTCATCCCTCATACCTTCTTTAGTGAAAATACACATCCTACTTTCCTTAAGCAACCAGGAACTTAAGCATTCTATAGATTGGAGAATATAAATACCAGTGATAATTTTTATAAAAAAATTTCTAGAGACCATCTCAGGATGGCATCAAGCATTATTCATGAATAGTCCAAAATCTCTACTATCTCTGTAAGAGGAAGTTAGTCCTCATTAGTGAATGTTTCAGAATCTTATTTTATTTGGAAATGACCTAGCTAGTCAATAAACTTCCATCAGTTAGTGTAGCACAGCCCCAGAAATTCAGGTTACCAAAATCTAGAGAATGTTTTAGACAGACATTTCTAAAATATAATTATTCTTAAAAGAGTTTCTCTGAAAGCTCCTACCTCTTTTACATTTTCTTTGAGGTTTTTTTTTTTTTTCTTTCCTAGAGGTACTTTGCTGCTAAGTCACTTCAGTCGTGTCTGACTCTGTGCGACCCCATAGACGGCAGCCCACCAGGCTCCCCCGTCCCTGGGATTCTCCAGGCAAGAACACTGGAGTGGGTTGCCATTTCCTTCTCCAATGCAGGAAAGTGAAAAGTGAAAGTGAAGTCACTCAGTCGTGTCCGACTCTTAGCGACCCCATGGACTGCAGCCTACCAGGTTCCTCCATCCACGGGATTTTCCAGGCAAGTATACTGGAGTGGGGTGCCATTGCCTTCTCCGAGAGGTACTTTGCTGGTTGACAAACTTGTAACAGATACAAAAATATAAAAATATTTAACTTATAATAAACCTAGGCACAATGAAAATACTCTGCCTAATGACTCTTAGACATATCTACATTAGATTAGCAAACAAACATTAATACTGGATATTTAATATTGAATATTTCCCAGTTCACGTGAATCTGAAATTCATTTAATTTAATTTCTCTTGTAGTTAGAATTGTCTGATTTGCAAGTGTTTATTTTCCTTTAAATTAGAACTCATTTATCACTTCAGCATTAAAAAAAAAAAGAAAAAAAAGAGCGCACACTGAGACGTACATAAATCCAGACAATAGACAGAGATTTCCTAGTCTCCTGCCTGAGATTTAAAACATCTTTGACCCGCTTTTTTTGTTTGTTTCTTTGTTTGGCTTGAAGTTCTGAGTTGTCCAAGGCTGAGTCAGGTCTAAGGCAAAGTGGGCAGTGTATGTCAAGGACACGGAAAGGCCTAACTTCAAACTTTGCCCTAGGCAGGCCTTTTAACAAGCTAGTTGTTTTTAAATGCATATACAAAAAGAACCAGTTTTGCAGTTTCCAAGGGAAAGAAAATTTCATTTTAACCAGTTTTCTCCAGAGTCTAAAGAATATCAGGGCCATCCTGTGTCAAAAAGTCATCTTTCCTTTCTGTAGTCCTAGTTTTATAGCTAAAATATAGACCAACTAATGCTCAAATTGACTCGGATCTTTCAGCTGATAAAAATTTTGGACTGCCCCTCTGGTGGGAAGTGATGTCTTTGGCCCATTAGAAGAATCTGAAGGGTTAAGGGAATTTGCAAGAGTGGGAGAAGCTTGGTCCTTCCCAGGCTTGAGAAACAGGAGTAGTCAGAACGGAATTTTTTAGGATGTTCACGAGTGGGGAAGCTTGGTTCCCTCTCCACCTGAGAGATCAGCTTCCTTAGAAGGGGATTCTTCAGAATATTAGGACAGTTTTTGATCCTTCAGGCTTTTGAATATAGAAGAAAGAGCTGGACCAAAGGGAACCTCAGAATCCTTTCCTAGAGATCCTGTGGATATGAAAGGCCGAGTAGGGGTCATCTAGGAAATCTGCTGGAGAGACACAGAGAGGGACAGGAGACGGAGGCAACAGAACGGAAGGAAATTCGGAGTCTTTCCCTAGTGTGCCACTCAGAGGCCATTTTTGGGGGTCCCCCATTTGTATTGGAGCCAGGCCTTTTGGAGGGTCAAAATTTTCCAGTTTCTGACAATGTAGCCAAGGGTTGAGTATGAGAGAGCCTTCTGGGATATAACAGAAACCACTCTTAGCCTACCTACCATAGAATGGGAGTACTGAGAGTCACTGGCTGACCAAAAGGCGTCCCTTTTTCCCCAGTGGTCTCTCCGAGCGACTGATGGCACAGAATGGCCGAGTGACCCAACAGTCGTGTCCCACAGTGAGAGGTGACTGCTGAGAACCCTGAAGCTAAGTCATCACGTGACACCGGCAGAGATAGACAGAGATTCCCTGCAGCAACCAGGTGACTCACCATTTGGTGATTCCCTGAAACCTGGAAGGCACTCTTGGGATGGCTCAGAGGCAACACCCAGGCTCCTGTAAATCAGTCCAGATCAAAAGGGAAAGAAGTGAAAGTGACAGGGAAAAAAGCTGAGGAATCTGCGTTACAATATATACGGGAGGCGGTAGTCCAGGGACAATGGTCTCTGTTTTGCTTCAACCACTATGTGCCTGACATGGTGGACGGAAGTTGTCTTGTCCCAATAAAAACTCAGGACTTCAAAGCTTGAGTGAGCTTCTTTGGCTGGCAATACTGTTTCCTGTCACACTGATATGCCAGGAGGGCAATGGGTCCCTTGGGATGATCATTATGGGTAAGTTCAAACAAACCCGTTCAGAAGTTAAGAAGCTTATCAAGTCTTAGAAGCTTATCAAGTCCAAAGAAGCAGCATTTCAGAAAAGAGAGACAGAACAAACACGGACTGTGCCTCTTACCTTGGAACGAGTCATTTCTGACTCCTTGCTTTCCTCTTCCTCTGGGATTCCTTCTCAGGTAACATCAGTCTTGGGAACCCCTGAATGTTGAAAATAGGCTGTTCAATACTTAGAAAAACGCACCGAGCTCCCTGTAACACAGCCCCACACAGAGGGAGGATCTCAACAGGCACAAAACACAATCCTCTACGGCCACGGACACAGCAGGGATTCTGGAACACAGAATCAAACGAGGTGTTTTTAGTTTTATTCTTTTCTTCAGAACTCGCGGCCCTTCCTGTGAAAACCACACGTTCTAGGCTGACCCTCCCCTTCAAACCTTAAGCGAGACCCTGACCAAACTCCATACAGAGTTGGAGTGGATCAGGGACCTAGGGGTTGGGCAATGCACGACTTTAAGCAGCGGTCTCTACAAGTTAGAAGGCAGAACTGCCAGAGAAGGACATGGACTCTGCTGCTAAGTCACTTCACTCATGTCCGACTCTGTGTGACCCCATAGACGGCAGCCCACCAGGCTCTCCCGTCCCTGGGATTCTCCAGGCAAGAACACTGGAGTGGGTTGCCATTTCCTTCTCCAATGCAGGAAAGTGAAAAGTAAAAGTAAAGTCGCTCAGTCATGTCTGACTCTTAGGGACCCCATGGACTGCAGCCCACCAGGCTCCTCCATCCATGGGATTTTCCAGGCAAGAGTACTGGAGTGGGGTGCCATTGCCTTCACCGACATGGACTCTAGAACGGTATTAACAGGAAGCGGACGTGAGCCCCAGGGACCCGGCAGCTAAGCTAACGGATTTCAGAACTTCTCACGGCTATGCGAGGACACACTGGAGATGGGAAAATGGGGACGGTAGTTTGAACGTCCACAGAAACCCCGGAAACCCACGTGTGAAGGACAGCAGGCTGTGGGACTAGGAAATCCGGATTTTAAACAAACAAACAAACAAACTCACCAGAACTCTCGGTCGCTCATTTAAACTCAATTCCGGGTCTGCAGGATACTGCGCACGCGCGGGCGGAACATCCAGTACAGAGTAAGGTGAGTGCGCTACGCCGCGGCCAACGAGAGGCGACGTTGGGACGAGGCCGGAAGCGCAGGTACGTAGGGGCGGGGCCAGTGGGGACGGAGCCTTGCCTCCCCTCACCCCCGCCCCTGTGAGTTTTGGGTCTGTTGGTCGATCCGTTCGGCTGTGCTTCCTTTCTCTGCCTTTTGATGCCTTTAAATCTCTTCGATTTTCTCTGGAGCAGAGCTGCTTCCTGCCTGTTCTAAGTTAGTGTTTCACACAACTTAAGGCAAAAGAGAAGAATTTTGAGAGCTGCCTCTATGGGAAGCCGAGATGTTTTCAGCAAGTTGAAAAACGAGGAAAATTCAAAAGCCCTTTGTGTAAGTGTGTGAAGATGGGTGTCTCCTCAGTGACGAAAAGTAGAATGTAATCACTCAGATGATCCATTGGGAGGAAGCATCAGTAATTGTAACCAGAGACCTGCTTACAACAGGGCAGCTGGCTTTTCTCTTCGGAACTGATTCGGGAAAGGAAGAGGAAGACCGGAATCCAACATTGTCGTTTATAACGTAACCACAGAAATGACATACCGTTACTCCTAACAGAATCTGTTGATACACAGATTGTCTCTGTTAATTGTTGTTGCTGCTGCTGCTGAAGCAACCAATTGCCCTGCTTCTTCCAGGACTGAACAGGTTTCCAAAAAGCAGGACTTTTTGTGCTAAAAGTGGGCACGAAACGAGGCAAATGGGACGCGTGGATCACATCGACTGCTCTGCACTTAGCTTCCCAAACACCCTCCCCCACTATTGGCTTTCTTTCCTAACCGCCTCCTCTTCGCCCAGTCCTTGAAAGGATAATCTGGAGAAGAACTAACACAAGACAGGAAAAAGTGAGAGGCCCACAGACAATTGTATCCCAAGAGAGTACAGGTTTGTCTTTAAATGTGGTATTAGCAACTTCCCTGGTTGTCCAGTGGTTAAGACGCTGTGCTTCCACTGTAGGTTATGTGGGTTCAATCCCTGGTGGGGGAGCTATGATCTCAGAGTTGACAATTTAATCATTTCGTACACAGAAAGCATTAATCGTTACAATATAAAGGAAAATATATTTCGAGTTAATAAGTTACTTATTAAAGAAAATGTGTTTAGGAGCTTCCCTGGCATTCCAATGGTTAAGACCCCACCTTCCGATGCAGAATTGCGGTTCCTTCCCTAGCCGTGGAACTAAGGTCCCACATGCTTTGGGGTGTGAACAAAAATGAAAAGAAAATATGTTTCTTAAGTATCTGTGAGTGGGGACAAAGTCTAAGTAGAGGATATACTGATTTTCATGATAAAAGTATTAGTAGGTCAAATGTCACAGTTCTCTGCTGGAACCTCTGGTTCTGAATATGACTTTGGTCACGAAGAACTAGGAGAATATTCTCTAGGGAGTTGGCACTAAGGTGTACCTGCTATTGCAGACTACAGTGGAAATTATGCGGGAATTTCTATCTATCATTGAACCCTAACTATAAACAGGTTATTTGCCTCAAGATACTTTTTGAGAAGTCCTAAGACATTTCAGACAATGAGGTATGAAAATTTCACCTTTGTAAAATGACAGATGGAGAAATTCTTGAAAATCCCTCGCAGGTGCTTTGGCTCCATTTCTCTACTCATGAAAATAACTCATTTTTGGTAGAAACACGTCTCATGGATACAAACTATACAAGCCGACACATGAATTCCCTTCCTTTGTCAGACCTCAGTATTTACTACTGCTTCCATGTGAGTCCCTGTCTGTCTCTAGGGACCAAAGGGACTAGAACCTTCCTCAAGCATTTCAAGAGTCCCTTTGGAGATGATCGGTACAAACTTTTAATTGTTGTTTTTTCATTAGCAACTGAGCAATAAAGGTTTTCACAAACAATCTCAGTTCCCCAAGCCTGTCTCACATCGCAGCTACAGGTGTAAAGATAATTGCAGTTCTGAGGGGACGTGAGGTACACAATCACAAACCCATATCTAGGGGTCTGGCTGCCTCCCTCCTTGTCACAGGAGCAGCTTGCCATGACCAGCACCCTGAATCTAGTGTCTGGGCAATGCGAGGACATCAAGTGAGTGTTTTCTGTTCCAGCCTGAGAGCGAGAATCTGCAAAAAACAGGTGCTTCAGGGAGTCTGGGTTGATGACCATACAGGAAAAAGGAAGTCTTTTGGGTCAAAATAATCTAGTGCCAAAGCAGCACTGGAAGGAGGAATAATTCAAAAATTAAATGGAGCTATTAAAGAGAGATTAGGTGCTACCAGATGTCAGCTGCCAATGCTTCCTAGTGTATCTTAGTGTAATTCTTTTTGAAAAATATTTATTTGGCTGTACTGGATCTTACTTGTGGCATATGGGATCTAGTTCCCTGATCAGGGATCAAACCTAGGCACCTCCCCCCAATCCCAACAACGCCCCCCCGCCCCCCCCCCCCCTCCCCGCACCCTCGCCCTCTCTGCAGCTAGCATTGAGAGTGAGCTGCCTTAGTCGCTGGACCACCAAGGAAATCACAGTATAATTTTTGTGACAGTGGTTGTTATTGTAGAATCCAAGCGATATGAAACCTGGTGTTTAATGTAACTAATGACAGGAGTTGCAGAGATATATGTGAAATCATAGAGTACCTTACAGAAATCATACATTTCTAGGGTTACTATATGTGTGCCAAGAGCACCTCCATGATTAATAAAAATAAATCTATAGGAATGATCTTTTATAGAAACAGTGTATACAGTTGACAATTGTGTGCTTAGTCCATCAGTCGTGTCTGACTCTTTGCAGTGCCATGGACTGTAGCCAGCCAGGCTCATCTATCCATGAAAGTCTCCAGGCAAGAATAGTAGAGTGGGTAGCCATTTCCTTCTCCAGAGGATCTTTCCGACCAAGGGATCAAACCCTGGTCTCCTGTATTGTAGGCAGGTTCTCTACCATCTGAGCTACCAGGAAGTGGTAGAAATACCTTCTCTAACTGTGGAATTTATAAAGTGCTTAACAGAGACATTGTTTCCTATTGAAAACATCTGATTTGGGTCAGACCATTTTCCAAAAGAAACTTCAGAAATGGGTTTCAGATGGAGGCTATCAGGCATAAAAGCATAGTGTGTCCTATTCTCTGATTTGAAAATATTCTCAAAATTTATAGTTGTATAACTATATTTTACAAAGTAAAAATCACTTTTTCGATATGTCATTTTCTTTAAATGTGATATATTAATGTTTCAGAAACCTTGACTTCCACTTAATACTTTTAATGTCACATTAATTAACAGATCAGTTTATGATTGGGAATTAGTCATGTTTATTTTTTATGTCACATCAGTTTACCACACATTGTTATTTCTAAGTATCATAGTTTAGGTTATAATCTTCCATGACTGGTAGATGTTTATGCAATTCCTGTCAAAAAACCAATTAGTATTTCTGTCACCAAGCAAGTAAAAAGCTTAGAATGCATTTGAAAAACAAAATTTGTCAAAAAATTTTTTTAATATTTTAAATTTTTATTTTTTAATTGAAGGGTAATTGATTTACAGAATTTTATTCTGTCAAACCTCAACATGAATCAGCCATAGGTATACATATATCCCCTCCCTCTTGAACATTCCTCCCATCTCCCTCCCCCACTGCATCCCTGTAAGTTGGTACAGAGCCCCTATTTGAGTTTCCTGAGACATTCAGCAAATTCTCACTGGCTACCTATTTTACATGTGGTAATGTAAGTTTCCATGTTACTCTCTCTATACATCTCACCCTCTCCTCCCCTTTCCCCATGTCCATAAGTGTATTCTCTATGTCTGTTTCTCCATTGCTGCCCTGCAAATAAATTCTTTCATACCATCTTCCTAGATTCATGAAGTGGGGAGGTGTCAGGTATACTGTGAGCGATTTACATAGTAGGGAGAATTGATCATAAGAAACATCTAATTAGAATGAGGCTTCCCAGTACAGTGAGATACCAGACAGCTAACCGCAGCTTCTGACCCAAATCCCAGTCCTGGGGTGCGACTGATGCTAGCCTTGTAGTGAAGAGCACTGCAATAATACCAATCAGGGATAGAGGCCAGGGTTGACAATAAAAATCCATTGATATCTTGATAGCCAGATCATCAAGCTTCCACCGTGCTTTGACCAGCCAGCTGCCAGAGTGTGGCTGGAGCAAGGCTGAAGAATCCTCAAGTTTCTGGAGTGACTAGAGCAGAGCTCAGCGTCTTTTGTGGGTGAGGGCCATTGTTTATGGAACCAGACCTTGATGGGATTTCCGGGGTCGCTAACTGTTTTTCAGGTGTCCTCATTACAGGAAGCCACTGCCTTCTTGACTCTAGTGTGGTGAATCCAAGGGATGACGCCTGTAACTTTAAGAGCAGTAGGGGTTGCCAGGACAACCGTGTGAGGGCCTGTCCCAACTGGCTAACATGGTTCCTTTTCCCAATCTTTAACCCATACCTCATCTGCTGGCTGATTGGGATGAACCCAATTACCCAAAGGAATGGATGTCCTTTCTAAGGTTTCTCAGGTGATATGATGGAAGACTTTTCCCTGGATCTGGAGGTGTCGGGACATCTCCAGTTCAGCTAATTGTTGGGGGTTTCCCTTGAGTTTTCCTATCACTGGGGGTTTTCTCCCATATAAGATCTAAAAGGGAGAATAGCCTGAGGACACAGGGTGCATCAGGCTTGGAGTAAGCCTTGGGGGTAACATGTCGACCCAAGATAACTGGTCTCCTGACAGAGTTTAGCTAATGTAGTCCTAAGGGTACAATTCATACATTCAACTTTCCCTGAGCTCTGAGGCCTGTAAGCAGTGTGAAGCTTCCATTTTAGTCCCAGTGTCCAGGATAAAGTTTGGATTATTTGAGACACAAAGCTGACCCATTGTCAGACCTTATGCAGAGAGGCAGCCCATATCTCTGGATAATGTCTCTTCACAGGGCCTTGGCCAGTTCTCGTACCTGTTCAGTGCACATGGGGTAGGCTTCAGCCCATCCCGAGTAGGTGTACACTACCACCAGGAAATACTTATAGCCCCTGTAGGGCTTGACTTCAGTAAAGTCCACTTCTAGATCTTCAAAGGGCAGTGTCCCAACTGTCAGTACCTCTGGGTTGGGTCTTGGTCCTTGGCTGGCGTTGTTCTGAGCACAAGTCACACAGCTAGGACTGATCTGAACACACAGGGCTGGGAGCTTAGAAACGAAATAGTAGCAGCTCAGTAAGCTCTCCAGCAGTTTTTCCTAAACAAGTTTTCTCCTGATGTTGTTGTGCCAGCTGGATTTCTATATTGCTGGAGACAAAGAGTCGTTGGTCTGTGAGTTTCCACCAGCCCTCCTTTTCTCTTATTCCTCCCTCGTTGAGAGCCCTTTGATCTTCTTCCTTGGTATACCTAGTGGACAGAGGAGTAAGGCTTGCTGTCCAAGGGACTCTTGCTGTGCCAAGAGGACCTTAAAGATGGACTCAGGGCCCACTGTGGGGCTCGGTGCAGAAACAGTGACAGACTTAATTTTGGGGGGCTCTGAAATCACAGCAGATGGTGACTGCAGCCATGAAATTAAAAGAGGCTTGCTCCTTGGAAGAAAAGTTATGACCAACCTAGACAGCTTGTTAAAAAGCACAGACACTACTTTGCCAACAAAGGTCCATCTAGTCAAAGCTATGGTTTTCCAGTACTCGTGTATGGATGTGAGAGTTGGACTATAAAGAAAGCTGAGTGCTGAAGAACTGATGCTTTTGAACTGTGGTGTTGGAGAAGACTCTTGAGAGTCCCTTGGACAGCAAGGAGATTCAACTGGTCCATCCTAAAGGAAATCAGTCCTGAATATACATTGGAAGTAATGATGCTGAAGCTGAAGCTTCAATATTTTGGCCACCTGATGCGAAGAACTAACTCATCAGAAAAGATCCTGATGCTGGGAAAGATTGAAGGCAGGAGAAGGGGACAACAGAGGATGAGATGGTTGGATGGCATCACCCACTCAATGGACATGAGCGTGAGTAAACTCTGGGAGTTGGTGATGGACAGGGAGGCCTGGTATGCTGCAGTCCATGGGGTTGCAAAGAGTCAGACATGACTGAGCGACTGAACTGAACTCTGTTCTAAGGATTCGAATTGCATCCAAATGTTAAGTCATCACTGCATTTCCCAACTTCCCTAAAATCCCAACACAAAACTATATACCAATTAGGAGTTAGGATAGGAATGACTCCCCTTGTTGGCTGTCACAGAGTATTTTCAACAGTTGAAAGTCACTAATTCATGTTAAGAATTCATCATGCTCCACAGAAAGTCAGGATACAGACAATGGAGCAAAGGCTCTGGGACACAAGAAGTAGTCTAAAGGGCAGGTCTTCACTATTATAAGAAGAAAAGGAAGAAAATAAGATGATAACAAACACCCCAGGCAGAAAAATTAGGAGCAGAGAACTAAAGGCTTGCAGATTCTCATTCGGGCATTTCAGGAGGAAAAGCAGACACAGCCCCAGACCCGGGACAGGATATTTACCTGAGAAGCTGCCATTTCCTCCTCTTCTTCCTCCTGCTCTGCATCATCTCTGGGGATGTTATGCTGCAAATGCACATCTGAGTTTTGAGAAAATACCGTTGAGAGCATCAACACAGCTCTTTAACCTGCAACCATTGCACCTACAGACAGAAGGACCTTGAAAAGCTGAGAAGACCGACCTCTCCTGTCCTCTGTCTCAGGAGAGATTCAGGAGCAATCACGTCCTACTTGGAGACCAGCCTGTGAACTTATTTCTTGATTGTTCTTTTATTAGAGAGCTCCTAAACCTCTGCTCACACAGATGACATGAGCTGACTGACTTCCCTGGTCCAAATCCAGCTAGATCAACCCTGCGGCTTCTCCTTGGACTGAAGCCAGGCCTCAGCTCTCACAAATTGACCAGAAGCCACACCCTGAACCCGGGCCTCCCCTTAGAATCCCCTGGAGCACTTCCTACAAAGCACACTGATGCTCCACAGGACCAAGAGAGAACTCTGTGGGGAGGGCACTGGTGGCTTACCATTGGCCACATGATCCTGATGGACACCACTTGGCTAAAGATTCTTTCTGAACCATTTCAGTGAATAGAAATCCCTGGAGTTCAGGTCCCCACTCTAAGAGGATATGACTCTGCAGGTCTACAGTGGGGCCATGAAATGAGTCTTTAGCAAGTTCCCTGTTTTTTCTGATGTTTCTTCCCCCAAACCCACATTCAGGAGCCCTGAGGTCAAGTCCTCACACTCACCACACCTGAGACCTCTCTGTAGGGGAGGATTTAAGGGGGAATTTCTGAGAGAGGTCAAAGCTAGAATCAGGCAGAGAAAGTACTTGGGGTTCAGCCTTTATACATGACCCTGGGTGAAGTGCTCTGGGTTCCCCAGGCTGAGTGTGGATTTCTCCATTCAAACCAAGACAAGCAGGATTCTGGTGAGCTTTGTCAGGGTGTCATTGAAGGGGGCCTGTGAAGTAGAACCTGAGGTTCCACAAAACCGCTGATCTCAAGGAAGGGGTCACCTAGTGCAGGTGCTCACAGGACTGACTGGTGTGAGTTCAAGGACCTGCAGGCTGCCTGCTCCCCAGTCAGATGCTGAGGCAGCAAAATCAAGGAGCAGCTCAGGGAAACTGTCAACAAAGCTCTGTATTGTATACAACAATACTCTGTATAATCCTTTTAGAATCATCACTGTCTGAGTAGCTACAAAATGGGAGAGGAGATACAACATAGAAATGATGGAAACTATATGAAGGTACGAAAGGTTTAAAGCCAGCAAGTAAACTAATTTCCACATATCCCATCTCTCTGTGCTACCAAATACTTTATGGTCTCTTCACTACAACCTTAAATAAGGTGGGAGAGGTTAATGGTGGTGGTAGATTAAACACTTCATTCATTACAATCAACTGAAACCCTAAAAACCATTCACTTTTATTAATAACCATGTATTAATTTCACACATAGTTGAAATAAAACCTTTTACAAATTACATACAGATGAGAAGTACAAAGAAAGATATTCATTTTCTCATATAATGATATAAAGATTGTGATTTTTACTGCTTACAAAACAAAGCCTAGGAAACACTTAGTAAACATGATATACACTAGTTACATGCCTTTTCCAGGAAGGGTTTCTAATACATTTCTAGGTTATCACAGAAGCTGTCCTAACATTGTCAAGTAATATTCATGACTTGTGTTGATATTATAAACATATATCAATATTGCAGTGAACTGTCATTGTGTTCTGCTTACAAATCAAGTGATATAACTATTGAAAATTTAGAACCACCTTCTGTCTTACTTTAATACATGGAAAGATTCCATGATCACTTACATCATGGCAACTCCAGGGATATTTCACATCAATGACAAACACCCCCATTTAGATGGTCATTGTCCATTTTACATTACAGTATCCTTCATCTTCTAATGGAGAATAGAGAGAAATGGTTTCAACACAATATAAAAAGGCTAATTTTTGAAGCATAAACCATCAAAAACCTATGTTTTCATTCACACTAGAAATGAAAAACATTATGCATTATTTGAGCATTGAATTACATTCATTTTGGTTTTCAAATAATCCAAATCATGTGATTATAAACAAGGATACATTGCTAATAATTGTAACTTTTGAATCATCAACCTTCATCTCATGATACACGCTAATATATCCATTTTCTATGTGTTTTAACTATGGATTGCTCTCTACAGTAATTCTTCTTCATAGAAACTTCAGAAAAGAGGATTGATGAAAAGCTTTCTAGTATGTAGTCTCTGATATTTATTTAATTTTGATTTTTTATTAAATACCTTTCTACATATTTGTGACATCATTTCCACAGGTTTCTTGTATAAACTCTTGTGTTTTCTGATGCATGTTTAGGGGGCATCACTTGTTCCATTACTAGGGTTTCTCTCCAGTGTGTGTTTTCAGATGTTTAGTGAGATGACCATTATGACTAAAGGCTTTGCCACATTGTGTACATTTATAAGGTTTCTCTCCAGTATGAACTTACAAATGTGTAGTAAGAATTGAGTTCTGATTAAAGGCTTTGCCACATTCTGTACATTTATATGGTCTCTCCCCAGGATGGATTTGCTGATGTTTAGTAAGACTAGAACTGTTAATAAAGGCCTTGTCACATTCTGTACATTTATAACGTTTGTCCCCCATATGAATTCGGTGATGTTTAGAAAGATCTGAATTCGTATAAAAGGCTTTGCCACATTCTGTACATTTGTATGGTTTCTCCCCAGTATGGATTCGATGATGTGCAGTTAGAGTTGAACTTCGAATAAAGGTTTGGCCACATTCTGTACAATGATAAGGTCTCTCCCCAGTATGAATTCGCTGATGTTGAGTAAGAATTGAGTTGTGATTAAAGGCTTTGCCACATTCTTTACATTTATAAGGTTTCTCTCCAGTATGCATTCGCTGATGTTGAGTAAGACTTGAGTTCTGATTAAAGGCTTTGCCACATTCTGTACATTTATAAGGTTTCTCTCCAGTATGAATTCGCTGATGTTGAGTAAGATTTGAGTTCCGATTAAAGGCTTTGCCACATTCTGTACATTTATACGGTCTCTCCCCAGTATGGATTTGCTGATGTTTAGTAAGATATGAACTTGTAATAAAGGTTTTGCCACATTCTTTACATTTGTATCGTTTCTCCCCAGCATGGATTCGATGATGTTCAGTTAAAGTTGAACTCCGAATAAAGGTTTGGCCACATTCTGTAAAATGATTAGGTCTCTCCCTAGTGTGAATTCGCTGATGTTCAGTAAGACGTGAGCAACGGATAAAGGCTTTGTCACAGTCCTTACATTTATAAGGTTTTTCTCCAGTATGAATTCGCTGATGTTCAGTAAGATATGAACATCGGATAAAAGCTTTGCCACAATCTTTACATTTATAAGGTTTTTCTCCAGTATGAATTCGCTGATGCTGAGAAAGTGTTGAGTTGCGATTAAAGGCTTTGCCACATTCCGTACATTTATAAGGTTTCTCTGCAGTATGCATTCGCTGATGCTGAGTAAGAAATGAGTGACGGATAAACGCTTTGCTACATTCTGTACATTTATAAGGTTTCTCTCCAGTATGAATTCGCTGATGTTGAATAAGACTTGAATTGTAAATAAAGGCTTTGCCACATTCTATACATTTATAAGGTTTCTCTCCAGTGTGAATTCGCTGATGTTGAGTAAGACGTGAACGACAGTTAAACGCTTTGCTACAATCTGTACATTTGAAAGGTTTCCTTCCTGTATGGATTTTCCAATGTTTACTTAGATTGGATGACTTACTAAAGACTTTCCCACATATCCTACACTTGTTTTCTTTCTGTGGATTCTGAATAGTCTGCTTTTGAATAAGTTCTGAAGACAGATTAGAATTTTTACCATATTCACTACAGTTATAAGTCTTCATTCCAGTATGAGTACTCTTACATAGAGGAAGACCTGATATCTGATAAAAGGTATTTCTACATTTATTACTTTTAGAATCCTTCTGTGAAGATTCAGTTCCCTGATATTTCATAAGGTTTGAGTCTCGTTCAACTTTACACCCAGTTTCATTGCCTGAATACCCTCTTACTCCATCATAAATACTCTGGTAATTATTGGGGCTGGAGCACTCACTTAAGGCCTGACTCATTTTATTACACATGGAAAGTTGTTCTGTATTAACCATATCATGATATGTATTGAACAGTGATGGTTGGGTTATATCTCTTCCATTATTATCAACATGATACATCTTGGAATGGAGAAAAAATATCTTTTGGGGGAAGAATAATGACCCCCTGCTCACGGATCCCTCAAATTGATTATATTGTGGGTTTTCCCCCTCATTGTTAAATTTCTGGTGTTCAGACACGCTTGAATGTTTGTTTAATCTAAGCCTATATTGAGAATTTTTTGAACAAGTATTTGCAGTGGAGACTAGATTATCTTCCAAATTTTCCACGTTTCCCTTCAGAGAATATGTATGTTTCAAAAAATGACATAAATCTTTTCTTAAAATCTTATACTTCTTGGCAGATGTTGAAGACTGAAATTGGTGTTTTTCCCAGTTTGACTCATGTTGCTCATATGTTTTTGCAGTAATGTTCGAATTATGTGTAACTGTCTCAATTTCTTTATGTGCATATCCTCTCTGTCTTTCATATGCCCTCATATATTCCCAGTTTTTCATTAAATTTAAGTTTCTGAGGTGAAATCTTTCATATATTTGTAGGTTTGCTTCTGAGGATAAATCTTCTAACCCTGGATTTTTTGGCATCAAATTCTGGGTATCTTGTGGAGACATAGCTGAAAGATACCAAGTAATAAGTAATTTTACCTACTATTCTCAGTGAACATCCTTAAAGATTTAGAGAAAATTGGTGAACTCTTCACTTGTTTAGAAATTAAAAAAATAAAAAAATAAATAAGATAGAACACCACCAACAACATAGGATAGAATAAAAATAAAATAGAGATGGAAGGATCAAGGTGCCAGAAGACTAGGCAGACATGGCTCCACAATCAAATACATCAGAAATGGAACAAAATGCACAGATCGCAGCTGAACACTAGCAGAGGCCCTTGGAAATCTAAAAGAACAAGAATGGGAACAAGAACAATTTCTGCTTTGCCAGGTAGGACAAGAGAAAACAAGGGAAAGGAACAGGAAAGAAGTGGGATGGGACTTCCAACTCTCGGGGGATCAGGAGAGGAGAGGTCTCCACACCTGGGGAAGCTCCTCACTGAGGGGGAGAGCCCAGCTGGGACAGAAGGGAAGCCTCATTTTCTATGGGAAAAGAACACGGCAAGAGTCAGAGGTAGCAGGACAGAGTGAGACCTCTACACAGGGTACTGACCCCAGCCCTGCCCACAGTCTGAGAGGGTGTCCACTGCTGCAGACAAGGGCTGGGTGCTGGAATGTGGGGTTTGAAGAGCAGACCCAGGCAGAGGACTGCTGTGGGCTGTGAGGAGACATCCTGAGGAGATGGGAGGGAGGGAGTAGGTCTACACATGGGAATGCATGTGGAGGAAGCCTGAACCACCATAGCGCAGAGCGCCATTGGTGAGTGATGCCAAAGAAGAAGCCCATTGCAGTCTCTCTCCCTCTGTGCTGGCCCCTGCTCACCAGGCACTAGGAAGGGCTCCTACTGAGGTGGACTCTACTGAGCCTCCATCCACTATCTTCTACCATGTATTTCCTCCACATATCATAGACTCCTGTGCTCTGGGACAGCCTTAGGAACAGCCACGTGTGGGTGGGCCAATTGTACAGGTGGAGGGAAAGCACAGCTGAACCCGAATAAGGAAAAAAAGCTGAAATCTCTTGTATCAGCTACACAAACCATGCTTTTATACCCACAACTGGCTTTGTAACTTCACCCCTACAGAGCATCTGAATGGACAACCAGGGCTTCCCCAGTCATGGCAGGTGTAGCTTTAGCAGCTGTAGCCTTTGTACAGATATACAAGAGGGCAGGGCCAGGCCAGAGTCTGAGCTGCCTCTACTGCACCACAGCGGGTCCAGCTCCATGATGAATGCAATTCTGGGACCTGAGTTCAGGGGATCTATGCTGGTGACCTGGTGAAAACAACATCTGAGAGACACCAGGGCCATGTCCCATCATGCCCATGGTTAAGGTGGGGCCAAGGGCAGTGCCAACCAGGGTCACACGAGAGCTCGCACAAGGCATGAAGGTGACACACAGGGCACACCCCGAGGTGAACATCCCCAGAGGAGCAATCCTCAGTGGCTTCTCTCCCAGTGGGTGTGCTCCAATCCCACCTGCCTCGACCACAGATCACAATCACAGAAACAGATCTGGGGGCTCTGTTCCACCAACTAGGGAGCAGACCCCACCATAGACAGGGCAGTGACGGCCACAGAGCAAAGGGGAAGCTCCCCTCGATATCCAGCACAGGCTTGGGTCACAATAACATCAAACAAAATCCCCTTCAAGGGGATAAGGGCACAAGTCTCTGGACCAACCTCACCCCCAGGGGACACACACCAGAGCAAGAGCAACTAAGATCCTTCAGCCTGCAGAACGGAAACCACAAGCACAGAAAATGTGACAAAATGAGAGGACAAAGAAGTATGGTTTAGAGGAAGGAGCACGATTAAAAGCTACAAGAACCACTAAATGAAGAGGAGACAGGCAAGCTAATGATTAGTTTTGCTTTAAGTTGTATTAAATGGAAACACTGAACATTTTCAGACATACTAGAATCCTTTAATTCTTTAGGCCACTTCTTACCACATGTGTTTTTATTTGAGCATGTTTTATTAGATGTTTCAATCTAAAAATAAATGATATTGATGCAGATTTAATCAGAAAGTGATGACATGAAGGAAATGGCAACCTATCCCAGTATTCTTGCCTGGAGAATCCCAAGGACAGAGGAGACTCTTGACCTACAGTCCATGGGGTTGCAAAGACTTGCACATGACTGAGGTCCAAGGAGCGGTGGCTGCATGGGTGCAGAAGGGCGGAGAGGAGCTACTCCACGTTCAAGGTCAAGAGGGGCGGCGGTGAGGAGATACCCCTCATCCAAGGTAAGGAGCAGTGGCTGCGCTTTGCTGGAGCAGCCGTGAAGAGATAGCCCACGTCCAAGGTAAGAGAAACCCAAGTAAGAAGGTAGGTGTTGCAAGAGGGCATCAGAGGGCAGACACACTGAAACCATACTCACAGAAAACTAGTCAATCTAATCACACTAGGACCACATCCTTGTCTAACTCAATGAAACTAAGCTATGCTAGGTGAGGCCACCCAAGACGGGTGGGTCATGGTGGAGAGGTCTGAACAGAAAGTAGTCCACTGGAGAAAGGAATGGCAAACCACTTCAGTATTCTTGCCTTGAGAACCCCATGAACAGTATGAAAAGGCAAAATGATAGGATACTGAAAGAGGAACTCCCCAGATCAGTAGGCACCCAATATGCTACTGGAGATCAGTGGAGAAATAACTCCAGAAATAACTCCAGAAAGGATGGAGCCAAAGCAAAAACAATACCCAGCTGTGGATGTGACTGGTGATAGAAGCAAGGTCCGATGCTGTAAAGAGCAATATTGCACAGGAACCTGGAATGTCAGGTCCACGAATCAAGGCAAACTGAAAGTGGTCAAACAAGAGATGGCAAGAGTGAATGTCGACATTCTAGGAATCAGCAAACTGAAATGGACTGGAATGGGTGAATTTAACTCAGATGACCATTATATCTACTACTGCGGGCAGGAATCCCTCAGAAGAAATGGAGAAGCCATGATGGTCAACAAAAGAGTCCAAAATGCAGTACTTGGATGTAATCTCAAAAACGACAGAATGATCTGTTTGTTTCGAAGGCAAGCCATTCAATATCACAGTAATCCAAGTCTATGCCCCAACCAGTAACACTGAAGAAGCTGAAGTTAAATGGTTCTATGAAGACCTACAAGACTTTTTAGAACTAACACCCAAAAAAGATGTTCTTTTCATTATAGGGGACTAGAATGCAAAAGTGGGAAGTCAAAAAACACCTGGAGTAACAGGCAAATTTGGCCTTGGAATATGGAATGAAGCAGGGCAAAGGCTTCACAGCAAACACCCTCTTCCAACAACACAAGAGAAGACTCTACACATGGACATCACCAGATGGTCAACATCAAAATCAGATTGATTATATTCTTTACAGCCAAAGATGGAGAAGCTCTATACAGTCAGCAAAAACAAGACCAGGAGCTGACTGTGGCTCAGATCATGAACTCCTTATTGCCAAATTCAGACTGAAATTGAAGAAAGTAGGGAAAACCACTACACCATTCAGGTATGACCTAAATCAAATCCCTTATGATTATACAGTGGAAGTGAGAAATAGATTTAAGGGACTAGACCTGATAGATAGAGTGCCTGATGAAGTATGGATGGAGGTTCGTGACATTGTACAGGAGACAGAGATCAAGACCATCCCCATGGACAAGAAATGCAAAAGAGCAAAACAGCTGTCTGAGGAGACCTTACAAATAGCTGTGAAAAGAAGAGAAGCGAAAAGCAAAGGAGAAAAGGAAAGATATAAGCATCTGAATGCTGAGTTCCAAAGAATAGCAAGGAGAGATAAGAAAGCCTTCCTCAGCAATCAATGCAAAGAAATAGAGAAAAACAACAGAATGGGAAAGACTAGAGATCTCTTCAAGAAAATTAGAGATACTAAGGGAACATTTCATGCAAAGATGGGCTCGATACAGGATAGAAATAGTATGGACCTAACAGAAGCAGAAGATATTAAGAAGAGGTGCCAAGAATACACAGAAGAACTGTACAAAAAAGATCTTCACGACCCAGATAATCACGATGGTGTGATCACTGACCTACAGCCAGACATCCTGGAATGTGAAGTCAAGTGGGCCTTAGAAAGCATCACTACTAACAAAGCTAGTGGAGGTGATGGAATTCCAGTGGAGCTATTCCAAATCCTGAAAGATGATGCTGTGAAAGTGCTGCACTCAATATGCCAGCACATTTGGAAAACTCAGCAGTGGCCACAGGACTGGAAAAGGTCAGTTTTCATTCTAATCCCAAAGAAAGGCAATGCCAAAGAATGCTCAAACTACCACACAGTTGCACTCATCTCACACGCTAGTAAAGTAATCTCAAAATTCTCCAAGCCAGGCTTCAGCAATACGTGAACCGTGAACTTCCAGATGTTCAACCTGGTTTTAGGAAAGGCAGAGGAACCAGAGATTAAATTGCCAACATCTACTAGATCATCGAAAAAGCAAGAGAGCTCCATAAAAAAATCTATTTCTGCTTTATTGACTATGCCAAACACTTTGATTGTGTGGATCACAATGAACTGTGGAAAATTCTGAAAGAGATGGGAATACCAGAACACCTGATATGCCTCTTGAGAAACCTATATGCAGGTCAGGAAGCAATAGTTAGAACTGGACATGGAACAACAGAATGGTTCCAAATAGGAAAAGGAGTACTTCAAGGCTGTATACTGTCACCCTGCTTATTCAACTTCTATGCAGAGTACATCATGAGAAACGCTGGGCTGGAAGAAGCACAAGCTGGAATCAAGATTGCTGGGAGAAGTATCAATAACCTCAGATATGCAGATGACACCACACTTACGGCAGAAAGTGAAGAGGAACCAAAAAACCTCTTGATGAAAGTGAAAGAGGAGAGTGAAAAAGTTGGCTTAAAGTTCAACATTCCGAAAACGAAGATCACGGCATCTGGTCCCATCACTTCATGGAAAATAGATGGGGAAACAGTGGAAATAATGTCAGACTTCATCTTTTGGGGCTCCAAAATCACTGCAGATGGTGACTGCAGCCATGAAATTAAAAGACGCTTACTCCTTGAAAGGAAAGTTATGACCAACATAGATAGCATATTCAAAAGCAGAGACATTACTTTGCCAACAAAGGTCCGTCTTTCCCAGTGGCCATGTATGGATGTGAGAGTTGGACTGTGAAGAAAGCTGAGCGCTGAAGAATTGATGCTTTTGAACTGTGGTGTTGGAGAAGACTCTTGAGAGTCCCTTGGACTGCAAGGAGATGCAACCAGTCCATTCTAAAGGAGATCAGCCCTGGGTGTTCTTTGGAAGGACTGATGCTAAAGCTGACACTCCAGTACTCTGGCCACCTCACGCGAAGAGTTGACTCATTGGAAAAGACTCTGATGGTGGGAGGGATTGGGGGCAGGAGGAGAAGGGGAGGACAGAGGATGAGATGGCTGGATGGCATTACCAACTCGATGTACGTGAGTCTGAGTGAACTCCGGGAGTTGGTGATGGACAGGGAGGCCTGGCGTGCTGCGATTCATGGGGTCACAAAGAGTTGGACGTGACTGAGTGACTGAATTGAATTGAATGACTAACACTTTCACTTCTGGTTCTTTGTCCTGGGTTTCTGACATTCTGGACTAATTCTGTTCTCAGTTGTCACCAAATGTAATACATGTACAGTAAATAATCTCTTTGCTGCCTTAGTTGAAGAAAAAAAAAAAGTGAGGGCATATAAGACAAAGTTTGGAGACACTGATAAGAAACAGGGTAAACTTAATAGTAATTAAATAAGAAATGAATCTTTAAAAATATGGTTGGAACTCTATTCAGTGGTCTGTGGAGATCTAACTGGGAAAGACATCTAAAAAAGAGTAGAGCGTCTTTGCTGTATAGCAGCACAACATTGTAGAACAGCTATACCCCAATAAGACCGTTTTTAAAAAAATTCTTTATATAATCTACAAATCATAATTCTTTGCAACAACCATTAAAAATATGGTGGAAAATGTGTAAGTTCTTATGCCAATTTATTTGAAAATTCTTTCAATTAATTGAATATATTAAATTATTTTAGCATTGAGGAATTGTGGCAAATACACTTAACATATTTAACATGAGTTCATATAAAGAAAAGAGAGACTTTGAAGTAAGCCTGAGATTTGCATTCTTTCATTTTAGGGAGGTTTTCCTTCATGCAGTGAAATTATTTGAGTTTAAATTTTATACGGTCGTATTTGTAGCTTTCAGTGTTTTAGAAATTGTAAGTCAGAAACAAATGTGTCCCCACTATTCCTCGAATTTTGGCAGTGTGTCTACAACTCCACTCACACGCTTTTGTCTCAAAGAGTAGAAGCAAACTTTCAAAGGAGTGTCACAGAGTTATTCAGAAATGTGTTTTCCTCTGACCCCTAAGAAATCAAACAGCTGTCAATTCATGCAGGTTGTCACAGATCAAGAAGAGAAGTTCAGTTCTCACTGTGAATGAGGAAACTAATCACTGGAGGTGAATTCAGAAATGATTCAACAGACAGAATGGGGCAGGCAATATCTGTCTATCACAGCAACAGAAATAAATTCAGAATTCTCCAAATCATTTCGACTGAAGCAGATCTTCCCAAACCACATGACAAAGCATGATTTCCTCACTGATCCTTGGACCTCTCACCTGAGTCATCGGCCCCATGTATTCACATGTACCTGTGTATATGGCTGTTGTCTCAACTCTCCTTATATTCCTGGGATACTTCATTTGCTCCAGAAAGGTGACCAGGTCTGGCTTAGAGACCACAAAACCTGCTTATCAGAAAAAGAAATATTATTTTTTGCTAGAAGATTCTTCAGTTTCCAATATAATACATATTGGTGAGAAGAGAAAGTGTGCTTAATACAGCCTAGAGAATGATTTCCCCAAATACTTTACTGAAAGCAGCTTTATAATACTAACAAATACATAAAGAACAGATCCTGAGATTCTGGTCAAGTACCACTAAGGCAAAAGTAAGTAGTGGACATGTGATTTGAAGAGGAGGGTACCGCTATTTAATACTATGAAACTTATACAATTACCACTAAGCTAGACTGAAGGAGGCAGACTACATCAAGGAAGCAAAAGGTTACAATCATATTGAATCATAAAGCCTTTTTTCTAAACTCATAAATTCCCATTTTCCCCTAGAAAGCAGGGATCTGAAATTATTGTGGGAAGGAGAAGATTTCAGAAGACATTTTAGAAATGATGGAACCAAAACCCAGATAAGGGATTTTGGAAGGCAGTTATCCTCACCCAAGGAGGCCAGGTTCCTGTAGTTCTGTAACATCACGTCCCTGTACAATTCGCGCTGACCGAGGTCCAGGCATTCCCACTCCTCTTGGGTGAAGTCTATGGCCACATCCTGGAACGTCAGCCATCCCTGAAATACAAAGTACAGATGCCATGTGGCTGTGGGAAGACTTCCTAATGTGACCCAAGATGAAAAGAGCAAGTTTGGAGCACTGGTTTTGATCGAGGAGAGTGGCTGGTATAACACAATAATGTAATTTTTACACAGTAATATTTTCTACCGTATTTCCAACCCCAAGAAAGGAGAATGAGATATGATCTACAAAACATTCAGAACTATTCTGATCTGGAAGAGAAATCATAAAACAATTAGATCAACACTGGAAGATTTATTTTTGAGTGTTGTACTCACGTGACCCAGGATAAACTGTTTATCAAAGAAACAAGAAATATTTTTAAAAAGCAGATTCTGATCCAAGAATTCTGGAGGGGGGCCTGGGGGGCAATGTGCCAGATTTTAACAAGCTTATTTTCACCAGTTATGTTGAAAATTTTGCTCCACGAATGACCATTTTGAACAGCAATGAAGTAGAATAGTAAGGGAAGAATCCATATTTAACTTTGAACTTTAAGTGTTTTACAGATTTTACAGGTCTAATAGCCTGAGCAGCAACAATTTACTATATACCATATATCTTTCTAACATCTTTTATAGAGTCTTGAAGGTACAATAAAAGTCATTTAAAATCAATAATATTGCTGCTCCACCTTTCTGCAATATCTAACAGACATCTGTTAAATGGCAGAGCTTAAATCTACTTCAGTGTATGTACTCTAGACTTTAACTAATAAAACACAGACAAAAACACAAGGACAACTCTAATAAAAAATTTATAGAAGTTTCTCTAATTGTGAAGAATGTAAAAAACAGGAAAAATAATTGATCAAATCATGTTAACATGTTCATGCCTACAGACATACTCTAAAATGTGACTGTATACTTATTAAGAGCAAGAGAGAAAACTTTTCATTTCAATAAAATCAGGATAATTTTTAACTGGTTAACAATATACCTATCTATGGGGATGATATTCTTTTTATTTTTGTAAATACACGAGAGTACAGATATACACAATGATATAAAATAAAACAGAGCTCTGGTTCTGAATTTTTTAATTTACTGAAAATCTGTATCATTTGCACAGTTTTATTTTAAAATTTAACACAGTTGAACATAGATTAGCACTAATATGATTCTTGTAAACATTTTGGAAAGTACAAAAATGTGATGAGACCATGTTTGTGATGTGAACGTGGAGTGTACTGGAAACGATCAGACCTGGATTTGAGTGACAAAAACCCCTGTTCCCAAAACACTGCATCTCTGCTAAACACAAGAGTGCTCATCTTTCAAAGCCAAGAGAAACTCAGAGCATATGGATTTTCTCCATGGCACATTCCTCACTTCTTTGTTCTAAGGCCCTTGGTTAAAGCCTGGCAAGTACAAATTGGCACTTATCAACAGCATTCACCAGCAACTGAACAACAACACGGAGAAGGCAATGGCACCCCACTCCAGTACTCTTGCCTGGAAAATCCCATGGACAGAGGAGGAGCCTGGGAGGCTACACTCCATAGGACCTCAAAGAGTTGACACAACTGAGCAACTTCACTTTTACTTTCTTTTTGTGCTACTGCAGCTGACAGTCCTGACACTCTGTGCTCCAGGAAACTATTGCAAAAAGTCTTTAGAGAGTTAGATACTTTCAGGAACTGATCTCATGATGCCAATCCTTGCTTCTCCTCTTATCTAGAAAAACAGTAAAAACATTAAATCCCTTCATGCAGACAGCAGCTCCTGGTGCCTAGCAGAAAATCTTATGTAAAATGGGTGCTTGATTGAACTGAACTCCTTCAGCACAATCTTCTATATTGACCTCCCCCCACTGCCTCTTTGGAGTGGTCTCTCAGAGCTATTTCTGAGCGATATCGGCATTCCTCATTTTGTCCCAAATAAAACTTAACTCGCAACTCTCACATTGTGTGTCTTTTTGGTGGACAAGACATTAAAAGATATGAACTTCATAGCATGGGAATCTCATAGCAGAACCTGAACCAGTGAACCTCTGAGGTCACGGGGTAAGAAGTACATGAAGAATGCATTATAATTGCCTGGTATTTTGACAAAATTATGGAAACCATGATCTGAATCTATTATGAAAAAATGTCAGTTTTAAGCAAATTTCACTTCATATATACCTCCCCTGATCTGTAGCCTAATAGTACATTTAATTAGTATGTCTTTCTTGTCAATATACAGGATGGTCTGTCCTACTGTTTTTATTTCTGAAAATTTTCTGAAAAATTCTGGCCCATCGAGTTCCAAGGGTGTTTTCTTACTCCTGTTCTAAAGAGCTGAATGGCATCCACAAGTAAACTCATCACAGCATTTTCCCTACTTCCCTAAGATCCCAACACCAAATCACATCCAGGTGGGAATCTCGGATACCAGTGCCTCCCTGAGTTGATCTCTCACAAAGGGAATATATATTCAACACTGAACATCACTAATTCATGTTGAGAATTCATCATGCTCTATAGAAAGCCAAAATACAAACAATGGAGAGCAAGCTCTGGTCCCTAAGGGAGCAGCAGCCTGAACAGCCCGTCTTCACTATTGTAAGAAAAGGAAAAAAGAAGGTGATAACAAACTGCCCAAGCAGAAAAATTAGAAGCAGAGAATAAAGGTTTGCAGGTTCTCAGTCCAGGCATTGCTGGAGGAAAAGCAGACACAGCCCCAGACCCAGGAACGGGACATTTACCTGTGAAGCTGCCATTTCGTCTTCCTCCTCCTGCTCTGCCTCTTCTCTGGGGATGTTTTGGCCAAAATCTTGGCTCTCTGTGCACCAATGCCAAACAGAAATACAGAGACAGAGTTATGGAGGAGAAATATAGTGGCTGTGTTACTTTGCCAGGCAAAGGGGGAACACAGTAGGCTTGTGGTTTAAGAACTGGACCCCCCTCCCTGGTGAGTAGGAGAGTCATATAGTCAGGCAGGAGTAGGTGATGAGGATCAAGGCAGTAACAGTCTAGTATTCATTCTTGGCAAAGTTTCAAAAGGGTGGGGTTGCTGACTAGATTAGGGTGTGTGAAGGGTCTTAGGAGATCTGGTCTTCAAATCTTGACAAGCCTCCGCTCCTTTGATCTTGCCTCAGGTGGTTTCATTACCTCCTCTGATTAGCAACTCTTTCAAACTGAGAGAAGGTCTTGGGGGCTGGAGTCTAGCCTATAAGAAACTGGAAACAAAAATGCCTCCAGGCCCAGGAGTCTTACAGGGCCCCATTAGGCATCAGTTTTATGTTGCAAACTCCCCATCCATATGTTGAGAAAATAACTTCAAAGGCAGAAACTCAGTTCTGCAACCTGCAGCTGATGCAGTAAAAAAAAAAAAAAAAAAAAAGAAAAGTTTCCTTGTTTCTCTCACCCTTTTCTGGGCTCTTTTTTACTTTTTCTGTTCCTGACCTGTAGTTGATAATCAAGACTAACCGGATATGCTAATCACATCCTGTATTTGATGCTCTCCTTTCAGGCATTCTCTTTGTAGAACACTCCTGCTAGTTCTTTCTTTTTGCATTACAGAGAGGGGTTTTTGTTGTTGTTCAGACTCTCAGTCATATCTCTTTGCAACTCCATGGACTGCAACATTCCAGGCTTCCCTGTCCTTCACTATCTCCAGGATTTTGCTCAAACTCACGTCCATGATGTGATGCCATCCAACCTTGTCATCCTCTGTCGTCCCTTCTCCTCCCGCCTTCAGTCTTCCAGCATCAGGATCTTTTCCAAAGAGTCAGCTCTTCCAATAAATATTCAGGGTTGATTTCCTTTAGGATTGACTGGTTTGATCTCCTTGCAGTCCAAGTGACTCTCAAGAGTCTTCTCCAGCACCACAGTTTGAAAGCATCAATTCTTCAGTGCTCAGGCTTCTTTACACTTCAACTCTCAACATGAATACTGGAAAAATCATAGCTTTGACTAGATGGACCTTTGTCAGGAAAGTGATGTCTGCCCACTTAACTGTGAAAAAGATTTTTGCTGGTGACATTAAAGAAGACACTGAGGACATCACCTAAGAGATGATTTTGAACAGTATGGGAAAGCTGAAGTGATTGAAATCATGACTGACTGAGGCAGTGGCAAAATAAGAGGCTTTGCTTTCATAGCCTTTGATGACCATGACTCCATAGACAAGATAAGACTCCGTAGACAAGGTTCAGAAATACCACATTGTGAATGGCCACAACTGTGCGGTAAGGAGAGCCCTACTTAAGCAAGAGTGGGCTAGTATGTCATCCAGCCAAAGAGGTTGAAGTGGTTCTGGGAACTTCGGTGGTGGCCATGGAGGTGGCTTTGGTGGGAATGACAACTTTGGTTGTGGAGAAACTTCGGCGGTCGAGGTGGCTTTGGTGGCAGCTGTGGTGGTGGTGGGTGCGGTGGCGGTGGAGGTGGCTCTGATGATGGATTTGGTAATGATGGGAGCAATTCTGGAGGCGGCGGAAGCTACAGTGATTTTGGTAATGACAACAATCGATCTTCAAATTTCAGACCCATGGACAGAGGAAATCTTGGAGGCCCTTACGGTGGTGGAGGCCAATACTTTGCCAAACCACGAAGCCAAGGTAGTTATGGGAGTTCCAGCAGCTGCAGTAGATATAGCAGTGGCAGGAGGTTTTAATTACTGTCAGGAGACAACGCTTAGCAGGAAAGGAGATTCAGAGCAGTGACAGGGAAGCTACAGATTACAACAGGTTTGTGAATTCAGCCAAACACAATGGTGGCAGAGCCCGCAAAGAAGACATGCTTTAGAGTATGCCCATGAGCATGGGCAAAAACTCGAGGACCGTGTTTGTGATTCGTTGTATAACTGATTGTTTTAGCTTCTGTTCTGTGGAAGGTGTAAGGCAATTCCAATAAAGGACTGTAAACTCTGATATTTTCTCATCTGTTCAGTGAGGTATGGTGCACAGGTGAGTTTAGACCTGACGCAGCCTCAGGAATGGCAGAGATTTGAGAGTAGAAATTAGGCCCTAACCTTTTCTTTTCCTTTGTTTACACTATCATTTAGAAAAAGATTTCTATTTTTAGAAATATTTTTGAGTCTTAGTTGCAGCACATGAGACCTTTAGCTGTAGCATGTAGGCCCTAGTTGCCTGACCAGGGATTGAACTCGGGTACCCTGCATTCTGAGTGCGGACTCAGCCACTGCACCAGCACAGAGGTCCCTGGGGGTCTTATTTCCTTGCCTCTGAAATACCTCCACATTGGCTTCCATAAGCCTGCCCAGAAAAACTTAACTGGCGGGGTTTTATGATTCTGTTCTATGGAAACAATACCCCTTCTTCGGAGCATAAACTAAAAAGACAGCAAATGTCAATTTTTAAAGTTTTCGGGGCCAATTACATTAGAAATTACTTTTAACAAGTTCAAAGACATTCAGATCATCTTCATCATTGAAGACCCCCTCGTGGAGGGCAAGGCCAGAGGCGGGCAGAGAGAGTGGTGGTACTTGGGGCACACGCCTTTATTAGCAAACACAGGTGAAGTGCTGCGGGTGATCTGGACGAAATGTGAATTGTTCAATTCGAACAAAAATGAGTGAGATCTGGGTGAACTCCATGAGGTCTAGTTGAAAGGGTGCTTGAGAATAACAACCTGGGGTGCAGAAGGACAGCTGACCACAAGTACTGCAGGGGAAGAGCGTCAGGAATTTCTATTTTCTTGCTATTTTGCAAGCTGTTATCAAGTGTATGTGCGTACAGGAACAGTTGGTATCGTTCAAAATACCTGGAGGCTGCCTGGCTCCACAAAACTGATGCCAGTGTGGCAATAACATGGAATAGTTTAAATAAACTCTCAACTATACTATATATAATCCTTATTAGGACCACCACAATGTCCCAGTGGTTACAAAAAGGAGAAAATGACACAATATACAAATGATGGTGAACATGATCTCAAATTATTTGAGATTTAAAGCTAGTTAGAAAAAGGATTACTAGAGATGTCATCTCCGCGTGTCCCCAAATGCTTTAAGGTGGCTGTCTTTTACCTACGACTTTAAATAAGGTGGGACAGGTTAATATTGGTTGCACGGTAACGCTTGACTAATTACACAAGCTGAAGACATTAAAAACTGCTCAGTTTTATTAATTAACATATATTAAGAACACACATACTCTAAATCAAGCCTTTCAAAATCCACAGTATGATTCTATATCAAAAGATTATGAACTTTCAAAAACACTCTTGTTCTTCTGATATAAGGAGCTGAGAATTGGGATCTCCATAGTTTACAAAATTCATGTAATCATTTAGTAAACAAGAATGTAAATTAATTTTATAAGCTTTAGTGAAAAGTTGCCTGTACTTTTCTTGGATATCCATGAAGATGTCTTAATTTCAGTCATATTGAGTAATATTCATGACTTCTGGCTATTGCTATTATTAAATACTTGACATTTTTAATGAACTACAATCTTTTTATCATTTTAAAAGACTAGCACAGCTGTTTAAAATTTAGAATGGCCCCCTGCCTTACTTTAAGAACAAGACTGTCCCTGAACACTTACCTATGGTGACACAGAAGAATGTTTTACTTTAATGACAAACAGCATCTCCATTTAGATTTTCATTGTACATTTTACATTTCAGGGTTCTTAGTCTTCAATGGAAAAGTAGATATAAATGATTCCCATCTAATATGAGGGCTTCTCTTATTTTTGAGGCAGCAATAATCAAAACCATGAGTTCACACTAGAAACTGTCATAGCATGTAATAAATCCAGAGTCAAATTATATTAAATTTAATTTTCATATAATAATAAGGAAAAATGATACTAATTATACTGCCAAACATCTATCACCTTAATCCTGTGATCCATATTAACAAATAGTTTTTCTAAGTGTTTTAACTTTGGATTGCTGCTGCTGCTGCTAAGTCGCTTCAGTCGTGTCCGCCTCTGTGTGACCCCATAGACGGCAGCCCACCAGGCTCCCCTGTCCCTGGGATTCTCCAGGCAAGACTGTCCCTGGGATTCTCCAGGCAAGAACACTGGAGTGGATTGCCATTTCCTTCTCCAATGCATGAAAGTGAAAAGTGAAAGTCAAGTTGCTCAGTCGTGTCCGACTCTTTGGGACCCCATGGACTGCAGCCTACCAGGCTCCTCGGCCCATGGGATTTTCCAGGCAAGAATACTGGAGTGGGGTGCCATTGCCTTCTCCGAACTTTGGATTAGTCTCTATAATATCCTGATTTAAAGTAATACCAGAAAAAGGTTTTTTAATTAATTTTTTTATTGAAGAATAACTCATTTACAGAATTTTGTTGTTTTCTGTCAGACTTCAACATGAGTTAGCCATAGGTATACATACATCCCCTCCCTTTTGAAACTCCCTCCCATCTCCCTCCCCATGCCACCCCTCTAGGTTGATACAGAGTCCCTGCTGGAGTTTTCTGAGCCATACAGCAAATTCCCGTTTATCTATTTTACATACGGTAATGTAAATTTCCACATTACTCTTTCCATACACCTCACCCTCTCCTCCCCTCTCCCCATGTCCATAAATCTATTCTTTATGTCTGTTTCTCCATTGCTGCCCTTTAAATAGATTCTTCAGTACCATTTTTCTAGATTCCATATATATGTGTGTTAGAATATAATATTTATCTTTCTCTTTCTGACTTTCACTCTGTATAATAAGTTCTAGGTTCATCCACCTCATTAGAAATGACTCAAAGGTGTTCTTTTATAATGCTGAGAAATATTCCATTGTGTATACGTACAACTTCTTTATCCATTCATCTGTAGATGGAGATCTAAGGTTACTTCCATGTTCTAGCTATTGTAAATTGTGCTGCAGTGAACAATGGGATACATGTGTAATTTCCAATTTTGGTTTCCTCAGGGTATATGCCTAGGAGTGGGATTGCTGGGTGATATGGTGGTTTTCCTTCCAAGGAGTAAGCGTCTTTTAATTTTATGGCTGCAGTCACCATCTGCAGTGATTTTGGAGCCCAAAAAGATAAAGTCTGACACTATTTCCACTGTTTCCCCATCTATTTCCCATGAAGTGATGGGACCAGATGCCATGATCTTCGTTTTCTGAATGTTCAGTTTTAAGCCAACTTTTTCACTCTCCTCTTTCATTTTCATCAAGAGGCTTTTTAGTTTCTCTTCACTTTCTGCCATAAGGGTGGTGTCATCTGCATATCTGAGGTTATTGATATTTCTCCCGGCAATCTTGATTCCAGCTTGTGCTTCTTCCAGCCCAGCGTTTCTCATGATGTACTCTGCATAGAAGTTAAATAAGCAGGGTGATAGTATATAGCCTTGAGGTACTCCTTTTCCTATTTGGAACCAGTCTGTTGTTCCATGTCCAGGTATGGATGTGAGAGTTGGACTGTGAAGAAAGCTGAGCGCTGAAGAATTGATGCTTTTGAACTGCGGTGTTGGAGAAGACTCTTGAGAGTCCCTTGGACTGCAACGAGATCCAACCAGTCCATTCTGAAGGAGATCAGCCCTGGGTGTTCTTTGGAAGGAATGATGCTAAAGTTGAAACTCCAGTACTTTGGCCACCTCATGCCAAGAGTTGACTCACTGGAAAAGACTCTGATGCTGGGAGGGATTGGGGGCAGGAGGAAAAGGGAACGACGGAGGATGAGATGGCTGGATGGCATCACCGACTCGATGGACGTGAGTTTGAGTGAACTCGGGGAGTTGGTGATGGACAGGGAAGCCTGCATGCTGCGATTCATGGGGTCACAAAGAGTGGGACACAACTGAGTGACTGAACTGAACTGATGGTGGTTTTAGTCCTAGTTTTTTAAATAATCTCCATACCATCTTCCACAGTGGCTGTATCAATTTACATTCCCACCAACAGTGCAAGAGCCTTCTCCACACCCTGTCCAGCATTTATTGATTTTTAGACTTTTTGATGATAGCCATTCTGACTGGTGTGAGGTGATATTTCATTGTAGTTTTGATTTGCATTTCTCTAAGTGGATGGCATCATCGACTCGATGGACATGAGTTTGAGTGAACTCCGGGAGTTGGTGATGGACAGGGAGACCTGGTGTGCTGCGATTCATAGGGTCGCAAAGAGTTGGACACGACTGAGCGACTGAACTGAACTGAACTGAATAATGAGCAATGTTGAGCATCTTTGCATGTGTTTGTTAGCCATCTGTATGTCTTCTTTGGGGAAATGTGTGTTTAGGTCTTTTTCCCACTTTTTGATTGGGTTGTTAGTTTTTCTGGTATTGAGTTTTATGAGTTGCTTGCATTTTTTGGAAATTAATCCTTTTTCAGTTGTTTCATTTACTATTATATTCTTCCATTCTGAGGGTTGTCTTTTCACCTTGCTTATAGTTTACTTTGCTGTGTAAAAGTTTTTAAGTTTAATCGGGTCCCACTTGTTTACTTTGGTTTTTATTTCCATTACTCTAGGAGGTGGGTCATAGAGGATCTTGCTTTGATTTATGTCATTGAGTGTTCTACCTATATTCTCCTCTTAGAGTTTTATAGTTTCTGGTCTTACATTTTGGTCTTTAGTCAATTTTGAGTTTATCTTTGTGTACGGTATTAGAAAGTGTTCTAATTTCATTTTTTTCATGCAGCTGTCCAGTATTCCCAGCACCATTTAGTGAAGAGATTGTCTTTGCCCCATTGTATATTCTTGCCCTTTTTGTCAAAAATAAGGTACCCATAGGTGCATGGGTTTATTTCTGGGCTTTCTATCTTGTTCCATGGGTCTGTATTTCTGTTTTTGTGCCAGTACCATACTGTCTTGATGACTGTACCCTTGTAGTATAAACTGAAGTCAGGAAGGTTGATTCCTTCAGCTCCATTCTTCTTTCTCAAGACTGCTTTGGCTATTCAGGGTCTTTTGTGTTTCCATATGAATTATAATTTTTTTTGTTCTAGTTGTGTGAAAAATACCATTGCTAATTTGATAGGGATCACATTGAATTTGTAGATTGCGTTTGATAGTATAGTCATTTTCACAATATTGATTCTTCCTACCCAGGAACATGTAATATTTCTCCATCTGTTTACATCATCTTTGATTTCTTTCATTAGTGTCTTATGGTTTTCTATGTACAGTTCTTTTGTCTCCTTAGGTAAGTTTATTCCTAGATATTTGTTTTTGTTGCAATGGTGAATGGGATTGATTTCTTAATTTCTCTTTCTGATTTTTCATTGTTAGTATATAGAAATGCAAGTGATTTCTGTGTATTGATTTTGTATCCTGCAACTTTGCCAAATTCACTGATTAGCTCTAGTAATTTTCTGTCTTTAAGGTTTTCCATGTACAGTATCTTGTCATCTGCAAACAGTGAGAGCTTTAATTCTTTTCCAATCTGGATTCATTTCTTTTTCTTCTCTGATTGCTGTAGCTAGGACTTCCAGAACTATGTTGAATAATAGTGGTGAACATAGACACCCTTGCCTTGTTCCTGATCTTAGGGGGAATGCATTCAATTTTCCACCATGGAGAATAATGTTTGCTGTAGGTTTATCATATATGTTGATGTAGATTTCTTCTATGCCCATTTTTTTTATTTTTTTTATTTTTAAACTTTACAATATTGTATTAGTTTTGCCAAATATCAAAATGAATCCGCCACAGGTATACCCGCGTTCCCCATCCTGAACCCACCTCCCTCCTCCCTCCCCTACCCTCCCTCTGGGTCATCCCAGTGCACCAGCCCCAAGCATCCAGTACCGTGCATCGAACCTGGACTGGCGACTCGTTTCATAAATGGATGCTGAATTTTGTCAAAGACCTTTTCTGCATCTATTGAGATCATCATATGGTTTTTATCTTTCAATTTGTTAATATGGTGTATCACATTGATTGATTTGCATATATTGAAGAATCCTTGCATCCCTGGAATAAACCCAACTTGATTGGGTGTATGAGCTTTTTGATGTGTTGCTGAATTCTGTTTGCTAAAATTTTGTTGAGGATTTTTGTGTCTATGTTCATCAGTGATATTGGCCTGTAGTATTCTTTTTTTGTGTGTTGTCCTTTTCTGGTTTTGGTATCAGGGTGATGGTGTCCTTGTAGAATGAGTTTGGAAGTGTTCCTTCCTCTGCAATTTTTGAAAGAGTTTTAGAAGAATAGGCATTAGCTCGTCTTTAAATGTTTGATAGAATTCTCCTGGGAAGTCATCTGGTCCTGGGCTTGTTTTTTGGGAGATTTTTGATCACAGTTTCAATATCAGTGCTTGTAATTGGGTTGTTCATAATTTCTATATTTTCCTGGTTCAGTCTTGGAAGATTGAACTTTTCTAATAATCTGTCCATTTCTTCAAGGTTATCCATTTTATTGCCATATAGTTGTTCATAATAGTCTCTTATAATTCTTTGTATTTCTGTATTGTCCGATGTAATCTCTCCTTTTTCATTTCTAATTTTGTTGATTTGACCCTTCTTTTTTTTTGATGAGTCTGGCCAAAGGTTTGTCAATTTTGTTTATCTTCTCAAGGAACAAGCTTTTAGTTTTATTAATCTTTACTATTGTTTCTTTCATTTCTTTTTCATTTATTTCTGCTCTGATCTTTATGATTTCTTTTCTTCTACTGTTTTTCTGTTCTTTTTCCAGTTGCTTTAGGTTGTTTAAAGTTAGGTTGTCTATTCGATGTTTTTCTTGTTTCTTGAGGTAGGATTGTATTGCTCTAAATTTCCCTCTTAGAACTGCTTTTGCTGCATCCCATAGGTTTTGAGTTGTCATGTTCTCATTGTCGTTTGTTTCTAGAAATTTTTTGATTTCCTTTTTGATTTCTTCAGTAACCTGTTGGTTATTTAGAAACATATTGTTTAATCTCCATGTGTTTGTGTTTCTTACAGCTTTTTCTTGTAATTGATATCTATCCTCATAGTGTTGTAGTCAGAGTAGATGCTTGATACAGTTTCAATTTTCTTAAATTTACTGAGGTTTGACTTGTGACCCAAGATGTGGTCTATCCTGGAGAATATTCTATGTGCACTTGAGAAGAAGGTGTATTCTTCTGCATTTGGATGGAATGTCCTGAAGATAGCAATGAGATTCATCTAATGTATCATTTAAGACTTGTGTTTCCTTATTAATTTTCTGCTTTGATGATCTGTCCGTTGGTGTGAGTGGGGTGTTAAAGTCTCCTATTATTGTGTTACTGTCAATTTCTCCTTTTATGTCTGTTAGTGTTTGTCTTATGTATTGAGGTGCTCCTCTGTTGGGTGCACAGATATTTACAATTGTTGTCTTCCTCTTGGACTGATCCCTTGATCATTATGTAGTGTCCTTCCTTATCTCTTGTAATATTCTGTATTTTAAGGTCTATTTTGTCTGATATGAGGATTGCTACTCCAGCTTTCTTTAGTGCTGGGGTCCAGCCCCGGCTGATCCAGGGTATTCGAAGTGGGGACAGCGCCGGCGAGGATCAGGATACAATAACTTCAATTAGATATTAATTAAATATGTAGAGTAATAGAATGAGGATAGCTCAGTAGGAAAATTCAGTGGAGAAAAGAGGCTGAGTAGCTTGGTTTACGCGGGAGACCAATAAAACTTCAAGACAAGAAGTTTATGCCACTTATGTAGGCCACAGGCGTCCTTCCATTCTCCCGAAGGAGAGGAGACACTGAGGCCTCTCCGGTCGGATCTTAGAAGCCCAGGCATAATTAGTAAGTATGGTGGGTTCTGCGCTCCAGATGGAGACTCAGCCAGAGTGAGAGAGAGAGAGACATGGGGAGACCAGTATTTCGAGAAACTGATCCCAATTCTTTATTTTCCGGAGTCTGTTTTTATACACTGAGATGTTATACAAAAGTCACGTGGGGACAGCAGTCCTGAGTTTTATTAAAGTCAGGTGCTTCACACAAATGTATACAGAGGTCTTAGGGGTGTTACATCATCTTCTGGCCAGGGGGGGCCTGCTGACAATTTACGACCCTCTCCTTGTGACAGCGGTCAGTCAACCAGGACACTTATTTCTCCAGGGGTGATTATTCTTAAAACAGACGCCACCCAAATAAAGTTACATTCCTACAGGGTGAGGGTGTAGTGGGTTTTAGTTAAGGAAAGAATTTACTTAGCCTAACATCTAACATGATTAATATCAAAGGTTAATACTTATTTCTTCTATATATTCATTAATGTGTGTAAGGGCAGGGGAGACTTAGCAACAAACATTGGCTCAACAAATGAAAAACCCTTCACCAATACAATTTCTAATCAGCCCATTATACTTATACTAATAGTTTTCTAACTTTTCTAAGGAACCTGTTTTTAGAAGTTTTAAAGCATCTCGTGCCTCTCACGGTTGGGAGGCTGTGAGCAATCACATGTGGCTGGACAAGGCCATCAGGCAGGCTAGAGAACCTTCAGAGGAGTTTGTAGGTTAAACGCTCTTGTCACGCCCAGGAGTTTTTATTAACTCTAAGTTAATTTTTTATTAGCTCTAAGTTAACTCCTTCTCCGAAAAGAGGTGGTGGGGGACAGACCCCCGTAAAGTCAGAGGTGTAGGTGAGAGCACAAAGTAGTAAAGTAGGCAGGCTCTGTTATGGGGGTAGATGCTCGAGGATTTCCAGGGGGACTCCTGAGGCTCCATCCCGCCTTTGCGTATGTCGAGCCTCCTTCCTCATGACCTTTGCCATGGGCGGAGTACCTCACTCTGGCCCCCAACACTTCAGCTTCCCATTAGCATGGAATATATTTTCCATCCTCTCACTTTCATTCTAAATGTGTCTTCAGGTCTGAAGTGGGTTTCTTGTAGACAGCATATATATGTGTCTTATTTTTTAATCCATTCAACCAGCCTATGTCTTTTGGTTGGAGCATTTAATCCATTTACATTTAAAGTAATTATTGATTATATGTTCCTATACTGATATATATGTTCCTATTTGTTTCTTATAGAAGAAAAAAGATCTACAAAATCAACCCCAAACAATTAAGAAAATGGCAATAGGAACATATATATCAATACCAGAAAAGGGTTATTGACTGAATGCTATCTACTATGATTTTTCTGATATTTATTTAGACCTTATTTTCTTAAATACTTTTCTATATTTTTTAGATCATTAATTGTTCTTCCCCGTATGAACTACCTAGCATTTCCTGATGTGTATGTTTAGGACAAAACTCTTTCATCACTCATTACATTCGTAGGGTCTCTCCCTAGCATACACTGATGCCGAGTGAGGTGATGGCTCACTTCAAGGCTTCGTCACATTATTTACATTTGTATGAATCCACTTAAGGTTTGAGTGGCAATTAAAGGCCTTCTACATTCTGTACATTAGTAAGGCTTCTTTCCAGTGTGAATTCATTGATGAACAAGATACGAATGCCTGTTAAAGGCTTTGCCACATTTTGTACATTTGTAAGGTTTCTCTCTAGTATGAATTCTCTGATGGTTAGTAATATTTGAGTAACAGTTGAAGGCTTTGTCACATTCTTTACATTTGTAAGGCTTCTCTCCAGTATGAATTCACTGTTGCTGAGCAAGAGAGGAATGCCAGTTAAAGGCTTTGCCACATTCTGCACATTTGTAAGGTTTCCCTTCAGTATGAATTTTCCAATGTCTCTGTAGACTTGATGATTTGTTAAAGACTTTCCCACATGTATTACACTTGTAGTGTTCTTTCCTAGTATGACTTTCCTGATGCTATTTTGAAGACAGGTTGAGGACTCCACCACATTCACTGAATGTGCAGTTCTTCTCCCCCATGTGTATGCTCTCCTGTGTAATAAGCTTTGAACTTTGATAAAGTATATTATTACATTAATTCCTTTTACCATGGTTCTCTGAACATTTTCTCTGATACTTCATGAGACCAGAGTCTTGGTCAAAGTGATTCCCAGATTCAAAGCTTGGGTAGATTCTGGTTCCATCGTAAATACTGTTGTAATGATTGAAGATGGAGCTGTTGCTTAAGGCCTCACTCGTTGGATTACACATGGAAGGTTGTTCCATGTTATAATATCCATTGAATGATGGTGGCTGGATAAAGACTTTCTCATTATTATCAACATTATAGATATTGGAATAGGGAGAAAATATTTGTTGGTGGGAAAATAATGAGCCCTCACTAAAGGATCTCTCAAATTGATCATAGCGAGATTTTCTTCCTTCATTTTCAAATCTCTGGCTTCCAGACATGTATGACTGACTGTTTAATTCAAACCTATATTCATACTGGTTTGAGTAATTATTTGTAGCATAGGCTAGATGATTTTCCATGTTTTCCAAAATTCATTCAGAGAATATACATATAATTTTTAATCATGTGGGTCTTACAAAAACTTATTTTTCTACCAAAATTATTGACTTCCAATGAAATTTTTCCCAATTTGATGTATATCCTCAATTTCTTTTGGCAATCATGTTTTCATTATGAGTAATTGTCCCAATTGGTTACATCCAAAATAACATCCTTTTGGCCCTTCACAGGCCCCCTTACATTCCCACTCTTTCATTAAGTGTAAATTTCCAAGCCAAGAGCTCTCAGAATTTCCCAGCACATTACACATGAATTTCCTATGCATGGCTTCTTTGGGAACAAACATTGGATGTCATGCGAAGATATCTCTGAAAGATAACAAATAACCAAGATCCCATTTAGTACTTTGAGTGAATATCCTTTACAATTGTATGCAATATTGACAAACCCTTAGCCAGATTAAGAAGCGATGAGATGCAACTAAAATGAGAAATAAAAGGAGAGACATAATAATTGATACCATAGAGCTAAAAGTAATTATATCATGCTACTCTGAACAATACTACAACAAAAAATTGAAGACCTCAAAAAAAAAAAAAAAAAAAAAAAAGATAGAATTTCTGGAAATAGAACCCCTTAGGTACTAGCATGAATGAATTAAAAATTACAAAATACCTACAACTATTAAATAGACTAAAAGAGTAACCAAAAAAACAAAAAAACCTGGAGTAGATGAATTAACTGGATTACTCCAGCAACACTAAGAAAAATTAGCATCAATTCTCCATAAAGGATCAATATGTGCACATGGCTATTTTTAAATGGATGACCAACAAGGACCTACTGTATAGCACAGGGAACTCTGCTCAACACTGTGTGACAGCCTGGATGGGATGGAAGTTCAGGGGAGAATTCATACCTACATATGTTGGCTGAGTCCCTTTGTTGTTCAGCTTAAACTATCTCATTTTTGTTAGTTGGCTACATTCCAATATAAAATAAAAAGTTAAAGAGAAGTTTAAAAAAATGAATTCTATGAGTCAATAGATATATTAAATGGTTTTACAATTGGGGTATATACACTTAAAATGTCTAATGTTCATTAGTATTATTTTTTTCAATTCCATACATATGCATTAATATACAATATTTGTTTGTCTTTTTCTGAGTTACTTTACTCCATGACAATCTCAAGGAGTGGAATGGGCATGGGAGGGAGGCTCAAGTGGAGTGAAGATATATATATGTGTATATATATATAACACTATGATTGATTTGTGTTGATGTATGGCAGAGATCATCACAACATTGTAAAGCAATTTCCTCCAATCTAAAACAAAGAAGGGAAACGGAATTTTAAAAAATGTCTACTGTTCATTCATATGAAGTAAAACAAAATTGGGAGGTAGAAATTGAGGATAACACTTTATGACTTTAGGGAGGTGCTTTACATTCTGATGAAATGACTGAGTCTGAACTTTGGAGACTTATGTTTGAAATTTCAATCAGAAATTAGAATGCAGGAAGTATATATCTGTTTCCAGTACTTCTGGAATTTTGTCAGCTAATTTCAGTATCTCCAGGACTCTCCTCACACCTGTCTGACATGAGGCTGACACAGAACTTTAAAAGGGTTTAACACAGAGTTTGTCAGAACTGTTAGCAGCATTTCCTAGGTCCTCCAAAGCAGTGGAAGAGCAGCCAGATTATGCAGGTCCTCACAGACCAGTGAATGTGAGGGAAAACCACTGGAGCTGAAGAAGAACACATGTAGGTTTAAGAGCCTAAGGATTAGGCCTGAGAACTCCCTCTATGACAACAACAGAAATAAACTCAAGTTTCTCAAAGATCATTCTAATGAAGCAGATTTTCCCAAACCAAATTTTTAGCCTGGTTTCCTCTGTGATCTTTAGACCTCTCACCTGTGTCATCTGCTTCATTCATTCACACCTAGCCCAGGGATTCTTCCTTTACTCCACAAAGAGGACTGTTCATTAGAAAAATAAACATAATTAGGAGTTGCATGCAAGGTTGCTTCAGTCTTGTCCAACCATAGCCCATGAGGCTCCTCTGTCCATGGGATTCTCCAGGCAAGAATTACTGGAGTGGGTTGCCATGCCCTCCCCCAGGGGATCTTCCCAACTCAGGGATCGAACCTGCCTCTCTTATGTCTACCTGCACTGGCAGGTATGTTCTTTACTGCTAGTGCCGCCTGGGAAGCCCATATATACTGTAGTATATATAAAAGAGATAATCGATGAATGCCAACTGTGTAGCACAGGGAATTATACTCAATATCTTGCAATAACATGTAAGGGAAGAGAATCTGATTTGACTGATAAAAACGTCTGCTTACAAAACTGGGTATCTCAACTGAACACAGTTGCCTGTTCATATTTCAAAGCCAACTAAAAACAAAGAAAACTGGAAGAAATGAGCTTCCACATTAACTGGATTGGCTTAAGCACATTCTTCACTAAATCTTTCCAAGACCTTTATTTAAAGACAAAGGGGAAATTACAGGCTTCCCTGGTGGCTCAGTGGTGAAGAATTCGCCTGCCAACACAAGAGACATAGTTCAATCCCTGGTCCAGGAAGATCCCACATGCCTCGGAGCAACTGAACCCATGTGCCACAACTACTGAGCCTGCAAGCTAGTGCCTAGGCACTGTAACTGCTGAGCCCATGTGCTTCAGCTCCTGAAACCTGCAAGCCCTAGAGCTGCTGCTGCTGCTGCGTCGCTTCAGTCGTGTCCGACTCTGTGCGACCCCATAGACAGCAGCCCACCAGGCTCCCCCGTCCCTGCGATTCTCCAGGCAAGAACACTGGAGTGGGTTGCCATTTCCTTCTCCAAGCCCATGCACCACAACTAGAGTACCCCCCCCACCAACTGCCTCCTCCCCCCACCCCACAATTAGAGGAAAGCCCTAGCAGCAACAAAGAGCCAGCACAGCAATAAATAAATAAATAAAAAGATAAAGGGCAAATTAGGAACTTCATAGTATGTGAATCTGGCATCAAAGTATAACTGGATAAATCAGTGTCTGGTGACTGAAACACTAAGGATGACTCTCATTGGATGGATGTCTTGGGGGAAAATGAGGAAATCTGAATCTTGAAAAAAAAAATCAATTTCCTGCAAATTTCAGTCCATACATACCTCCCATATTCTGTGTCCCTAATAGTGCATTTAAGTAGTAAGACTTTTGTTTTTCAACCAGTGTAGCGAATAGACTGATTTTTTCTCAGATTTTTTAAGGAATTCTGGACCACTAAAGCCATTCTGTTAATATGTGCCTTTTCTTCCTTAATCCTATTCTAAGAGCTGATCTTGTGTCCAGATTTAAGGTTAACTCCTCCACTTTCACTGTATTCACTAAGACCCCAACACCCACATCCAACCTGATGGGAATCCTGCATATCAATGCCTTCCCGTGTTGATCTCTCACAAAGGAAATCTTTTCAATAACTGAAAGTTATTAATTCATGGTGAGAATGCTTCATGCACTATAGGAAGTCTGAATGCAGACAATAGTAAAGAAACTCAGGGAAAGAGAAGAGAGTGGATTGTGACTCATAAGAATAAAAAAATATATAATAATAACGTAAGTAGCTGAAAATAACCTTGCTAGGCAAGAATATCATAAGTAGAGAATTAAATATTTGTATGTTTTCAATTCAGGGCATTTCAGGAGGAAAAGCAGACACAGTCTCTGACCCGGATCAGATCATTTACCTGAGAAGCTGCCATTTGCTCCTCCCTCTTCCTCCTGCCCTGGGTAGTTTTCTCACCAAGGTTACATGGAGGAATCACATCAGCATCATGAGAATATACCTTCAAAGGCATCAGCCAGCTCCTCTGCCTACTCCCAACACCCTCACAGGCAGAAGGACCTTAAAAATCTGAGAAGACCAACCTTTCTTGTCCTTGGTCTCAAAAAATATTCAGGAACAATCAGCTCCTATGTGAATTCCCCTCTGTGAGTTGTTCTTTGTTTACATCTCTCCTCTCCTATAGAGGTCCCCAAGTTCTGCTCCCCCAGGGTAAGGGCTGCCTGACATGCCCTTCAAACCCATGTTGAAACAGAACCTACTGCCTTTCCTTGGACTAAATGGTCTAAACTCCCTCAGGAGCTCAAGGATTTAATGCTGGCCACACCTCAGAATCATCTGGAGCACTTCATCTACAGAACACTGATGCTCCCACAGGACCAACTGATGGACTCTGTAAGGAGGGCATATGTGATATTACTTACTAATATTGGTCATGTGATCCTAATGAGAAACCAATAGGAACCACTTAGCCAAATGTTACTCCCACACCCCCCACCCTTGAGGCTTTACAAAGTCTCCCTCAGTCGTGTCCAACTCTTTGAGACCTCCTGGGCTATAGCCTGTGAGGCTCCTCAGTCCATGGGGATTCTCTAGGCAAAAATACTGGAGTGGGTTGCCATGCCCTAGTCCAGGGGATCTTCCCACCCCAGGGATCAAACCCATGTCTCCCACATTGCAGGCGGATTCTTTACCATCTGAGCCACCAGGGAGACTACAAAGCCCTTTGGGATTAGTTCTTTCCTCTAAGAAGTTAGTCAGCAGGTTGGAGGTGGGGCCATGAAATGGCTCTTTAAAAAGTTCCCTGTTAGTGCTGATGCTCCCTCAAGACCTATCTCCTTTTCAAAACTTCTTGAACCGCCACTGCACTGTATGTTCATTAGCAGTTTCTGGGCCAAATTGTTGTTGATGTTGTCTGTTGTCTTCACTGCTTTAAGACACATGTTGAACTCCAATAAAAATGTTGCTCAAATTTGCTTTTTGTCTAACATCATTTCCATAGTCTAAAATAAACAGCAAGTGATGTCATTAGCAAAAAAAATTAAGTGTGAAATGCACATCAAAATGATGTATAACATAACCACGTTTCAGAATGCATTCCAATATCAAATCCCAAAGTTCAACGATGAAAAACTGCAATTACTTTGCACTTCATCTAGAGAAAGCCCCAATCAGCAATGAAGACCCAGCATAAACAAAAATGAATAAATAAATAAGTAAACTATTAAAAATGAGGATACTATATCTTCTTTATATGTTACTTAGAATTGTTCTCTAAAACAGTCCAGTCATGGGCTTTTTTGTTGTTATCTTTATTACAAACTTAATCTATTAGTGATGGGTCTGTTCAGATTTCCCTTTCTTCCTCAGTCAGTCCTTGCAGGTTGTTTTCTTGCTTTCTCTGAGAGTTTAAAAATTATATGTAGAAATAATTAGGTATCCTGAAAATGTCCTGAAGTCATTGATTAGCTCTCATAGACTCCTGGTGGAGTCTTCAGGGATTTCAATATACAGCATTTTGTCATCTGCAAGTAGTGACAGTTTTACTTCTTCCCTTCTCATAAGGATTCAATTTATTCCATAGGCTGATTGTTATGCTAGGTCTTTTAACACTGTGTTAATAGAAATGGTGAGGGTGGGCATCCTTAGTCTTGTTATTGATCTTAGGGAAAAGTCTCTCAGCGGGTCCTGGATCCATGGAAATGAGGACAGGGTGATGGACTGGATGCTTATGAGGGCACAGATCAGATCAGATCAGTCGCTCAGTCGTGTCCAACTCTTTGTGACCCCATGAATCGCAGCATGCCAGGCCTCCCTGTCTATCACCAACTCCCAGACTTCACTGAGAATCACGTCCATCGAGTCAGTGATGCCATCCAGCCATCTCATCCTCTGTCGTCCCCTTCTCCTTTTGCCCCCATTCCCTCCCAGCATCAGAGTCTTTTCCAATGAGTCAACTCTTCGCATGAGGTGGCCAAAGGACTGGAGTTTCAGCTTTAGCATCATTCCTTCCAAAGAAATCCCAGGGCTGATCTCCTTCAGAATGGACTGGTTGGATCTCCTTGCAGTCCAAGGGACTCTCAAAAGTCTTCTCCAACACCACAGTTCAAAAGCATCAATTCTTCAGCGCTCAGCCTTCTTCACAGTCCAACTCTCACATCCATACATGACCACAGGAAAAACCACAGCCTTGACTAGACGAACCTTTGTTGGCAAAGTAATGTCTCTGCTTTTCAATATGCTATCTAGGTTGGTCATAACTTTCCTTCCAAGGAGTAAGCGACTTTTAATTTCATGGCTGCAGTCATCATCTGCAGTGATTTTGGAGCCCAGAAAAGTAAATTCTGACACTGTTTCCACTGTTTCCCCATCTATTTCCCATGAAGTGATGGGACCGGATGCCATGATCTTCGTTTTCTGAATGTTCAGCTTTAAGACAACTTTTTCACTCTCCACTCTCACTTACATCAAGAGGTTTTTTAGTTCCTCCTGACTTTCTGCCATAAGGGTGGTGTCATCTGCATATCTGAGGTTATTGATATTTCTCCCGGCAATCTTGATTCCAGCTTGTGTTTCTTCCAGTCCAGCGTTTCTCATGATGTACTGTGCATGTAAGTTAAATAAACAGGGTGACAATATACAGCCTTGACATACTCCTTTTCCTATCTGGAACCAGTCTGTTGTTCCATGTCCAGTTCTAACTGTTGTTTCCTGACCTGCATACAAATTTCTCAAGAGGCAGATCAGGTGGTCTTGTATTCCCATCTCTTTCAGAATTTTCTGCAGTTTATTGTGATCCACACAATCAAAGGTTTTGGCATAGTCAATAAAGCAGAAACAGATGTTTTTCTGGAACTCTCTTGCTTTTTCCATGATCCAGCAGATGTTGGCAATTTGATCTCTGGTTCCTCTGCCTTTTCTAAAACCATCTTGAACATCAGGAAGTTCACAGTTCACATATTGCTGAAGCCCAGCTTGGAGAATTTTGAGCATTACTTTACTAGTGTGTGAGATGAGTGCAATTGTGCGGTAGTTTGAGCATTCTTTGGCATTGCCTTTCTTTGGGACTGGAATGAAATATGACCTTTTCCAGTCCTGTGGCCACTGCTGAGTTTTCCAAATGTGCTGGCATATTGAGTGCCGCACTTTCACAGCATCATCTTTCAGGATTTGGAATAGCTCCACTGGAATTCCATCACCTCCACTAGCTTTGTTCATAGTGATGCTTTCTAAGGCCCACTCCACTTCACATTCCAGGATGTCTGGCTCTAGGTCAGTGATCACACCATCGTGATTATCTGGGTCATGAAGATCTTTTTTTGTACAGTTCTTCTGTGTATTCTTGCCGTCTCTTAATATCTTCTGCTTCTGTTAGGTCCATAGCATTTCTGTCCTTTATCAAGCCCATGTTTGCATGAAATATTCCTTTGGTATCTCTGATTTTCTTGAAGAGATCTCTAGTCTTTCCCATTCTGTTGTTTTCTTCTATTTCTTTGCATTGATCGCTGAAGAAGGCTTTCTTATCTCTTCTTGCTATTCTTTGGAACTCTGCATTCAGATGTTTATATCTTTCCTTTTCTCCTTTGTTTTTCGCTTCTCTTCTTTTCACAGCTATTTGTAAGGCCTCCCCAGACAGCCATTTTGCTTTTTTGCATTTCTTTTCCATGGGAATGCTCTTGATCCCTGTCTCCTGTACAATGTCACGAACCTCATTCCATAGTTCATCAGGCACTCTATCTATCAGATCTAGGCCCTTAAATCTATTTCTCACTTCCACTGTATAATCATAAGGGATTTGATTTAGGTCATACCTGAATGGTCTAGTGGTTTTCCCTACTTTCTTCAATTTAAGTCTGAATTTGGCAATAAGGAGTTCATGGTCTGAGCCACTGTCAGCTCCTGGTCTTGTTTTTGCTGACTGTATAGAGCTTCTCCATCTTTGGCTGCAAAGAATATAATCAATCTGATTTCGGTGTTGACCATCTGGTGATGTCCATTTAGAGAGTGTTCTCTTGTGTTTTTCGAAGAAGGTGTTTGTTATGACCAGTGCATTTTCTTGGTGAAACTCTATTACTCTTTGCCCTGCTTCATTCCATATTCCAAGGCCAAATTTGCCTGTTACCCAAGGTGTTTCTTGACTTCCTACTTTTGCATTCCAGTCCCTTATAATGAAAAGGACATCTTTTTTGGGTGTTAGTTCTAAAAGGTCTTGTAGGTCTTCATAGAACCATTCAATTTCAGCTTCTTCAGTGTTACTGGTTGGGGCATAGACTTGGATTACTGTGATATTGAATGGTTTGCCTTGGAAACGAACAGAGATCATTCTGTTGTTTTTGAGATTGCATCCAAGTACTGCATTTTGGACTCTTTTGTTGACCATGATGGCTACTCCATTTCTCCTGAGGGATTCCTGCCCGCAGTAGTAGATATAATGGTCATCTGAGTTATATTTACCCATTCCAGTCCATTTCAGTTCACTGATTCCTAGAATGTCGACATTCACTCTTGCCATCTCTTGTTTGACCACTTCCAGTTTGCCTTGATTCATGGACCTGACATTCCAGGTTCCTATGCAATATTGCTCTTTACAGCATCGGACATTGCTTCTATCACCAGTCACATCCCCCGCTGGGTATTGTTTTTGCTTTGGCTCCATCCCTTCATTCTTTCTGGAGTTATTTCTCCACTGATCTCCAGTAGCATATTGGGCACCTACTGACCTGGGGAGTTTCTCTGAGGGCACAGGTATTAATAAAAAGGCAAGAAATGAAAGCATCAAAACACACCTCCCATTTATCTACTTTTGCATTTGAGGAAATTTTGAACACCAGCTGTGGAGAAGTGCAGAAGGAGCCAAACTAAACCCTGATGTTTTCTCATCTGTTCAGTGAGGTGAGGTCCACAGGTGGGCTTACACCTGACACAGCCTCAGGGGCGGTGGAGATTTGTGTAATGTCTGTTTGTAGGAAGTAAAAGAAAACTGGGAGGTAGAAAGTGGGGATTACATTTTATCATTTTAAGGTGCTTTACCCTCTGATGAAATGCCTGAGTCTGAACTTTGGAGACTTATGTTTTAAGAGTCTATTGAAAATTAGAAAGCAGGAAGCATATATCCTTCCCCAGTATTTCCGGAATCTTGTCAACTAGTCCCAGGATCTCGTCAACTGTCCTCACACTTTTCTGACTTGAGGCAGACACAAACATTTTAAAAGGGTTTAACACAGTTTGTCAGAACTGTTAGCAGCTTTTCCTAGGTCCCTCAAACAGTGGAAGAGCAGCCAGATTATGCAGATCCTCACAGTCCAGAGGGAAGGCTTTGGCTCTCACTGAATGTGAGGGAAAACCACTGGAGCTGAAGAACACATGGCGGATTTAAGAGCACAGAATGGGGTGCCATGTCCCTCTTTGACAGAAATAAACCCAGGCTTCTCAAAAATCCTTCTAGTGAAGCCAATCTCCCCGAACTATCTGAATCAATCTGGCTTCCTCTGTGATCTTTAGACCTCTCACCTGTGTCATCTGCTTCATTCATTCACACCTAGCCCAGGGATTCTCCCTTTCCTCCAAAATGGGGACCGTTCATTAGAAAAATACACATAATTAGGAGTTTGGGATTAACATATACACTCTAGTATATATAAAATAGATAACCAACAAGGATCTGCTGCTAGCACAGGAAATTATACTCAATACCTATAATAATCTATAAGGGGAAAGAACATGACCTGACTCATGAAAAGCTCTGCTTACAAAACTCAGTATCTCTACTAAAACAATTGCCTGTTTATATTTCAAAGCCAACTAGGAGCAAAGAGAAACTAGAAGAAATGGATTTTCCATATTAACCGGGATAGCTTATGCACTGCTGCTGCTGCTAAGTCGCTTCAGTCGTGTCCGACTCTGGGTGACCCCATAGACAGCAGCCCACCAGGCTCCCCCGTCCCTGGGATTCTCCAGGCAAGAGTACTGGAGTGGGGTGCCATTTCCTTCTCCAATGCTTGAAAGTGAAAAGTGAAAGTGAAGTGGCTCAGTCGTGTCCGACTCTTCTCGACTCCATGGACTGTAGCCTACCAGGCTCCTCCACCCATGGGATTTTCCAGACAAGAGTACTGGAGTGGGGTGCCATTGCCTTCTCCATCCCTCACTAAATCTTTACAAGATCTGTTTTAAAGATAATGAGGGAAAACAGGAACTTCATAAGTGTGGGACTCTGACAGAAAACACTTAAATCATGAACTTCAGGTGTAAGGGGAGAAACTGGTGTCAGGTGACTGGAACACTCAAGAGGACTCATTGTCATTGCTCAGGTATTTCTGACAAAAATAAGGAAATATCAATCTATCTTTAAAAAAATGTTTTATGCAAATTTCAATCCATAGATAACTACTCTTTTTCTGTATCCTTAACCACGCACTTAAATAGTTGAGTCTTTATTACCAGTGTATAGCCTCTAATTTTTTTTAGAACTTTCTAAAGAATCCTGGACCACTAAGGTCATCCTGTTTATATGTGTGCTTTCTTATTCCAGCTCTAAAGAGTTGATGTTGTATCCAGATGTAAGGAAATGACTCCACTTTCCCCTTATTCACTAAGATACCAATATCCCACCCCATTCCAGTGGGTATCTTAGATATTGATCCCTTCCTGTGTTGATCTCTCACAAAGGCCGTATTTTCAATACTTGAAATTCACTCATTCATACTGAGAATTCATCATGCTTTACAGGGAGCCTGGGTGCAAACAGTGGAGATGTAAGAAAAAGTAGTCTAAAGGGCTGGGTCTTCATTATCATAATAAATAAAAGTTTAAAAATACACTTTCAAAACAAGCTACCTAGGCAAGAGCACCAAAAGTAGATATAGGTTTGCAGGTTCTCAAACCATGACATTTCAGGAGGAAAAGCAAACCCAGTCTCTAACCACGGGCAGGACATTTACCTGAGAAGCTGCCATTTCTTCCTCTTCTTCCTCCTGCCCTGGATTATTTTCTCATCAAGGTTATGTGGAAGAATCACAATAGATTTGTGAGATTACGCCTTCAAAGGTGTCAGCATAGCTCCTTGCCTGCTCCCAACATACCTACAGGCAGAAGGACATTGAAAAGCTGAAAAGGCCACACTCTCCTGTCCTTTGTCTCAGGAGAGATTTGGGAACAATCAGCTCCTACGTGATCAATCTATGGGCTTTTCCTTGGTGTCAACACTTCTTCTCTCTTCATATAAATACCCCACAAATTCTGCTAACATGGGGTGTGTGGGCTGCACTGACTTGCTCCTTCAGAGCCCATGGAGAGCAGAACTTGTTGCCTGTCCTCAGACTAAAGCATGGTCTAAACTCACAATCATACCCAGAAAGCCATGTGCTTAACCTGGGCCTCCCCTTACAATCCCCTAGAGCCACTTCCTACAAGCCACACTGATGTTCCCACAGGGCCAATTGAGAAGTCTGTGAGGAGGGTACCGGTGAGGTCATGTCTTAACACTGGTCACGTGATCTTCATGGGACACCACCTGGCTGAATTTTTTTTTTTTTCTGAACCTTGAAAATGAAGAAAATCTTTGGGATCATGGCCCCAGTTTAAGAAGTTATGAATCTGGAGGTTTGAGGTGGAACCCGTGAAATGAGTCTTTAACTAAAGTTTCCTGTTGGTGCTGATGCTGCTTTCCCAAGATCCATTTTCAGTAGCCCTGAGCTAGAGATACCACACCCAGCACACCTGAGACCTCTAAGCAGTGTGAGCATTTGGGGTTGGAACTTCTAGAAGCACAAGGTCTGTCAGATTGATATCCCGAGGAGAAGGTTTAAACATGGGAAGTTTGCTTAAATAGTTCAATAAATCTTTTTTTTTTCCCCTATATTTATTGGCTATGGTGGGTCTTTGTTGTTGTGTGTGGGCTTCTCATTGCAGTGGTTTCTTTTCTTGTGGAGCACGGCTTCTAAAGCACCTGGACTTCAGCAGTTGCAGCTCCTAGGTTCTAGAGCACAGACTCAGTAGTTGTGGTGCACGGGCTTAGTTGCCCCAAGGCATGTGGGATCTTCCCAGACCAGGGGCTGAACCAGTGTCCCTTGCACTGCAAGATGTATTTCTTAACCACTGGACCACCAGGGAAGCCACCAATAAACCTTAATTGGTAAACAGGACTCTCAACTTTTCTGTTTCCTACTGGCAGAAATGTGTTCACAGTTTCTCATAGAGAAATTGAGGTTCAAGCCATCCAAATTGCCAACAAAGGCACTCAGGCTACATCGTATCCTATCACGCCCCCTACTGGCAGACAGTGGAGGAGCTCGTCTCACTAACTCTTCTGCACTTTACCTGACAGGGATGTTGTTCAGTCCCTCACTTCTATCCGACCCTTTGCCACCCCATGAAAGACCCTATGCAGCACGCCAGGCTTCCCTGTACTTCACCATCTTCCACAGTTGGCTCAAACTCATGTCCACTGAGTCGGTGAGGCCATCCAACCATCTCATCCTCTATGTCCCCTTCTCCTCCTGCCTTCAATCCTTCCCAGCATCAGGGTCTTTTCCAATGAGTCGGCTCTTCGCATCAGGTGGCCAAAGTATTGGAGCTTCAGCTTCAGTCCTTCCAATGAATATTCATTGATTTCCTTTAGGATTGACTGGTTTGATCTCCGTGCTGTTCAAGGGACTCCCAAGTCTTCTCCAGCACCACAATTTGAAAGCACCAATTCTTTAGCACTCAGCCTTTTTTATGGTCAACACAAAGTCAGGGAAGTAGTCAATACATCATAGAACACATCAATTCCCGCTATAAATTCTGAAGCAGCAAAGGAAAATAATAGGATGTTGAATTCATCCAAAGGGTTCTCTTTTGTTATGGTAACGTCCTTCCCTGGTGTGCGTGCAGACTAAGTCGCTTTCAGTCATGTACGACTCTTTGCAACGCCATGAACTGTAGCCCGCCAGGTTCCTCTGTCCATGGAATTCTCCAGGCAAGAATATTGGAGTGGGTTGCCAGTCCCCTTCTCCAGGGGCTCTTTCCCACCTAGAGATGGAACCCACGGTCTCTTCAAGTGTCCTATTTTGGCAGCCGGGTTCTTTACCACTAGTGCCACCTGGCGTAAACCCTTTCCAAAAACAGTAAGTTGATTTTATATATATTCACTAGGGATTTTAACATCTGAAAATATCAGATGCTCTAGCAATATTACAATCGACAAGTGTTCCAAAGGATTCAAAAGGTAGTTATGAAGGGCTATCATGAACAGCTGTCTGGGTCCCAGGGACATTTCATTTTCCTTTGGCTCTTCACCCTGAGATCTCTGTTGCCTATTTCTCTTTGTAGCTGCCACCATCTAGAGAGTGACCAGGATAAGAGGTTTCCCTCTATCTGCCTGTGAATGCAGCTATGCTTAACCCCACCGTCCTCAGGGCCTCCAGGCTCTCCTGTTCTGAGTCCTCTCCACAAATGACATCACGGAAAATAGGATGGCGATCGTTAGGTAAGTAGGATAGGGGAAAGGAGTCCAAAATGGCGGTGGTTAAAAGACAAAGAAGGGAAAAGCCCGCGAAAATAGAACAAAAGAAGGTCCGAGGACCGGAGTGAGGACCTCAGGTAAAACAAACAACACTCCGGGCTGGCCCAATTTACATAGGACAGGCCCAGGGAGAGATAAACATATAAAAACAGGAGCCAAAGCTAGCTCTCTCTTTCTCTCTCCCCGCCCCCCCAGCCCCCACCGCGAGATGGGGCGCTCTTCTCTTTGGACTGACATGTCCTCATGCCTCAGAGATGGATTTTCCTGCTATCTTCTAAATAAAATAGAGCTGTAACACTGAGCTGTAACACTGATTTGTCTAAGAGCTATAACATGGTCCTTTCAAGACCTGAGAGCTATAACACGGTCTATCCAAGACCCGAGAGTTGCGACACGCCGAGGGTGCTTTAACGTCCGTCACTCCAAATCTTTATTGTGACGGGACAAAGAACTGAGGAACATACACTCGCGTGACCGTGATACGTGTACCTGTGCGGCTTCTCTAGTGGCTCAGGTGGTAAAAAATCCGCCTGCAATACAGGAGAGATGCATTCCACCCTTTGATTGGTCAGGAAGATCCCCTGGAGAAGCGACTGACTTACCCACTCCAGCATTCTTGCCTGGAAAATCCCATGGACAGAGGAGGCTGTCATTCGGTCCATGGGGTCACAAAGAGTTGGACATGACTGAAGCGACATAGCACGCATACACACACACACACACACACACACACACACACACACACACACACACACACACTGACTCACAGCAAACAAACCTAAATTAAACTAATGCATAAACTATATAAAACGGCATGATATACAAAAAGAACACATACTAAAATACTTCATGGCTTTCTTTATTGAAAACAATGCCTGTATCATAATTGAAGGAAACCAGGTACATCAACCTAAAATATACCTGACATAAAATTTATTTTGAGCTGAAGGCAATTAAACAGTAAACACACACAAAGATCGCTCTGTCCAAAGGCAGGAAATCAATTCTCCTTTTGATGAAGATACTCTAATCAGCCTACAGATGGCGCCAGAGGAATTTGCAAATAAACCTCATTAAATGAAGATAAGGATTTTTTGTTTAGTTGCTCAGTCATGTCTGATTCTCTTGCATCCCCATGTACTGTAGTCCCCCTGGCTCCTGTGTCCATGGGATACCCCAAGCCAGAACACTGGAGTGGGTTGCCATTTCCTTCTCCAGGGGATCTTCCTGACCCAGGGATCAAACCCATGTCTCTTACATCTCCTATGTTGGCAGGTGGGTTCCTTACCACTAGCACCACCTGGGAAGCCCTTAAGGTATTATACATAACCCAAGGACAAAACAGCTTTAATGGAGCTGTAACCACAACGCTGAGATATGCCACACATAAACTCTACTTCAGCTGGGTTCGGGATCCTCTGTTGGCCTTCACAGGGCACGCCTCTGGATTCTAACCACCCAGCCACCCTGTGCCACAGTTCTCCCACTGGCTTTAGCTCTCACCCCAGGTCTCCCAAGCTGCATTCATCCACGGCATTCGAGTCCTCCAGCTCTCAAAGGCTCCCTCTCCATGACTCCTTTTCTCCAGTTCCCCGGACCTGTCTGAGCTCTGGCTGCTCCACCACCCATGCCCGTGAGCCCTGCTCCAAGCTTATCAAACTCACTCCTGAGGGCTCTAGTCCTCCCCCGCCCAGACCCTCAGATTCCCCACCACGGGCTCAAGTCCATGTCTTTCCCCAAGTCAACCCCCATCTTCACCTAGGACTGGCCCTCTTAAGACGGCCGACAAAGGTCCATATGGTCAAAGTTATGGTTTTTCCAATAGTCACATACGGATGTGAGTTGGACAATAAACGCCGAGCACCAAAGAATTGATGCTTTTGAACTGTGGTGTTGGAGGAGACTTGAGAGTCCCTAGAACGGCAAGATCAAACCAGTCCATCCTAAAGGAAATCAGTCCTGAATATTCATTGGAAAGACTGATACTTAAGCTGAAGCTCCAATACTTTGGCCACCTGATGAGAAGAGCTGACTCACTGGAAAAGACCCTGATGCTGGGAAAGACTGAAGGTGGAAGAAGGGGACGACAAAGGATGAGATGGTTGCATGGCACCACCGACTCAATGGACGCGAGTTTGCACAAGCTCCAGGAGACGGTGAAGGACAGGGAAGCCTAGTGTGCTGCAGTCCATGGGGCTGCAAAGAGTCAGACACAACTGAGTGACTGAATGATAACTCGTAAGACAGCTCAGGTCCCTTCTGAGTCTACCTGCTCCCTCCACAGTCAGGACTTGACCCTGGGCCCCAGCCCCTCCCCCAGGGAAAATCCACTTGCATCCCTGGAGCATTGGCCTCCCCAACACCCCCAACCCCCTGCTTTGGGACCTCTGGGACCTGGAGAGGTCCAGTGTGCTGCTTCTGTTCCTTCAACAGCCCGTGTGTGAACATTCAGCAAAGACATTGGCTCATATGCAATTTCAATGTCAGCCATTCTGGTGTTTAGTGACTCCGAGGGCAATCTGACTTTGCATATACCTGGAGTGATGACATTTAACTCATCTCCACTTATTTGACATTTGGTGATTTTACATATCTACCTAAGTCTCCTTCCACCTTGTATTTATTATTTTTATTGGCCACACTGTGCAGCTTGTGGGATCTTAGTCCCCCAACCAGGGGCTAAACCAACGCCCTCGGCAGTGAAAGCATGGAGTCCTAACCACTGGACTGCCAGGGAAGCGCCCCCCTTCACCTTTTAATTGACTTGCTGTTGTATTATTGACTTGAATTCTTTTTATCCTTTGTGAATCCTTCGTCACATTTAGGTAAATGTCTTCTTCCAGTCTGCTTCTTGCTTTTTCATCACCTTCATGATGCCACTTGATGACCGGAACTTCGAATTTTCAATAAATTCCAACTTAATAACTTTTCATTTCCCATTGAGAGTTTTCTGTGTGCTAAAAAATGTTGCCCGCCCCACGGTATGGCAATCTCCTCTATTTTCTTCTTCTTTTTTTGGGGTGCACTGTGTGGTTTGTGGGATCTTAGTTCCCTGACCAGGGACTGACCCTGCATCCTCCACAGTGGAAGCGCAGAGTCTAACCACTGGACCACTAGGGAAGTCCCTATATTTTCTTATGGAACTCTGATAGGCTTTTCTCAACTCACTGCTCCTACAGGATGTCTTCCTCTAATAACTAATAGCAACGCTAATGCTAATGAGAACAACAACAGCAGCTAATATTTATTGAGCTTACACAATATTCCAGATACATGTTCAGGGAGTTCACATGTACCAAACTCATCTAATCACCATGACAGCAGTATTAGTTAGGTGTGATTAGCCCCACTTCACAAATAAAGCACAGCGGGTAAGAGCTCATTTTTCCAGTGTCTCTCAGGCAGTGAGAGGTGGGAGGGTGGTGGTAACAGGTTGGGGTAAGTGCCACAAGAAAAGCTCTCCCACACACATTCCACTACCAGAGTTTCACCTTAGAACACATTTGAAATACGACAGAGATGAAACGGTACTGGAAGGTTTCTATGCTCTCCTTGAAACTAACCTAATCCAGGAGATAACCGCTGACAGCTGAGTATGCTGTGATCAGTAAAAAAAAGCGATTTCTCCAAATTCACCACTCACACGACTTCTGATAGTCTGTAAGCAGAAGGGCGACCAGTGAAGGCTTCCTTGCATTCACTCTCAACACGAATCTTCCTCATGTCGTGGAAGAAACGAATGTTGAAGGGAGGCCTTTGTACACGAAAGGCTTTTCAACGGTGGGAATCCTCTCATCGTCTCGAAGGTGGATTCCGTGGTTACATGTGGCCTTTCCACATTCCTTACATTCAGAGGGCTTCTCACCAGTGTGGGTTTTCTGATGCTGTGTCAGCTGGTGGCTGTGACTGAAGGCCTTCCCACACTCCTGACACCCATAGGGCTTAAACCCCGTGTGAATGCGCTCGTGCTTGACGAGGCTAGAGCCATAGATGAAGGCCTTTCCACACTCCTTGCATCTGTAAGGCGTTTCGCCAGTGTGGATCCTCTCGTGCTGAGTGAGGTGGTAGCCGCAGTTAAAGGCCTTTCCGCATTCTGTACATTTATACGGCTTCTCCCCCGTGTGAATTCTCTCGTGCTTCACGAGACTCGAGCCCCAACGGAAGGCCTTCCCGCACTCCTTACACTCGTGAGGCTTCTCCCCCGTGTGGATTTTCTGATGCTGGGTGAGATAGTTGACGCGGGTGAAGGCCTTGCCGCACTCCTGGCACTCATAGGGCTTCTCCCCCGTGTGGATTCTCTTATGCTGCACGAGGCTCGAGCCACAGATGAAGGCCTTTCCGCAGTCCTTACACTCGAAGGGCTTCTCGCCACTGTGGATTCGCTTGTGCTGAATGAGTTTGTACACCCGGCTGAAGGTCTTGCCACAGTCTTTGCACTCGTAGTCCTTCTCACCGGTGTGGAACCTCTGATGCTGGGTGAGCTCGTCGCCGCGCCGGAAGGCCTTCCCGCAGTCCTTACACTCGTAAGGCTTCTCTCCTGTGTGGATTCTCCTATGGATCACGAGGCTCGAGCCCCATCGGAAGGCCTTCCCGCAGTCTTTACATTCATAAGGTTTCTCGCCAGTGTGGATTTTCTGATGCTGGGTAAGCTGATTGCCCCAACGGAAGGCCTTTTTACATTCTTTACATTGATAGGGTTTCTCACCTGTGTGAATTTTCTGATGCTGAGTAAGCTGATAGCCTCGGCTAAAAGCCTTCCCACATTCCTTACATTCATAGGAATTTTCCCTGTTAGGGAGTCTCTGCTGTGGCCGAACAGGGGTGCTTTCTCTATAAGCGGGGGTATCCCCACAGCTGATTATCCTTTGACTGGCACGTCCCTCTTGAGGGGCCCGTGATCTGTCCAGCTCACCTTCACATGTCCAGTCAAGGCCACGGGATTTACTTTTTCTATTTGAGGTCCGTTTGGAAAAATTCATCCCATAAGTGTTCTTTTGTGAAGGTAAACTCTTGGTCTCATATGGTGATTCCAAATCTGGAAAAAAAAAAAAAAACCAAAACACACACACACAAAAACAAAAAAATCCAACATATTTTGTTATTATTTAAGGAAACAAAACCAAAACTAATCACAAACCAAAACCTTCTCTAACAGAAATAAAACTTCTCCAGTGGGAAAAATATGAATCACCTAGAGCTCTTATTAAGATGCAGATTCCATGTCTAGCATCACAATACTTAATGAGGAAGCACTGGAGACATTCCTGCTAAAATCAAACCCAAAAGGCACTGATTATTATTAATAGCTCTACTATTTCCTATCAGCTGTAACAATTAAGCAAAAAAAAAAAAAAAAACCCAAAACAAAAAAACCTGGAGGGACAAATTTCAAAAATGAAGATGAAAAAGATCACAATTTGTAGATGTGATGACAAGCCTGGAAAACCAAGAAAATCAAATATACTATGACTGTAAAAAACAAAAAGATATAGTTGGATGGTTGTATATATATACACACACACGTACTATCATTAAAAGTAATTCCTGATACAAAGATTCAACATTCAAAAGATGATGTGTAGAACTAAATTTAATAATAAGACTGTGAAACATTTATGAGGCAATGCTTAGAGAAATCTGAGCATCGATAAAGATGCTAACTCAAGGGACTACAAAACATCAAACATTTAAATTAATGAGTTCATAAAAACACTAAAAAAATGTTAAATGGCCAACTTAGAGCAGGCTAGGACACCAACCCTTTGTTATTAAAAGCTAATACTTTTTTTCCTTAAAAGAACAAAGATTTACCTTTCAATGTGAGCAGTTTCACTACACCACTAATAAGCAGGTGGATCATGGTTTCTCTTTAAAGAATTATTACAGTGAACAAATGAAGAGGCAATGATAGAATATCATCATTTTGAACCCCAATGAAATACTGAATCTTGGTACTGAGTGTCAGCAACTGCTAATGACACAAAAAGAGACACAAGCAGATGTTGCTTCATGATGGAAGAATAGAGCACCCAAGAAGCAGTATCACCAAAAATAATAATTATTATTATATAATGAAGAAAGCACGTGAAGCTATGAAAATAACCACATTTCAGAAACTACTGATGGCACAGGGTCCTGTTTCCTATGCCCTTGTCTCTCAACAGGGGTGAAACATGAGAAGGAAAATCAACTGGAAGGGAAACGGGTGAAGATCAAGTTCAAGGTGGTAACTTCTTCCTCAGAGGCCCTGGGCCTGAGACCTTTGTGGGGAGCCCCCCAAACACCTCAGGGGGGCAGCTGCTCCTTGTCCAAGGTCTGCTCTGCATTGTTTTGGTATCTTTCCCCCTCAACCATCAAAGCTCTCTCCCTTGCTTCCATAAGAGCATTGTGTCTGGCATAGAAATGAGATGTCTTGCTTTCAAAAGAAGAGAAACGCCACAAGAGGCAGAACTTGGGAAAAAACTTGTTGGCACAAGATTTTTTTGATTGCATTTCAGTCAAATGTGTCATAATCTAAATGTCAAAATGATAAAAGACTTCAGGAAACAGAAGGGATTGGAGGACAGAGAGGAAACCAGCTGGGTAGTAGAACATGCCTCTATACAATATGCCTCAAATCTGGGGCATGGATGGATGGATTTGGGGGCCAGAAACCTTAGGTTCCATTTTTGCTTCTGCCTCCTTGACTGACCGTCACCCTGTGCCCTAGCATACTGATCTATAGTAATATAGTAACTGTTCCTATCTCATAAACTAGTGAGAATGGGATGAAAGGTATTAATACACACACACACCATGCTCAGGATGCTTCCTGGCATATAGTAAGCACAATATTAGCCATGCATATTATGGCTGTTATTTCGCTAACAGAAAAATAAGAAATTTCCTTAGATGTTTACAGGATGATATCATCTGGTGTTTAACTCAGAATTCACAGATTACAACTTTCAACCTCACTTCAGGTCCAGTGTGTAGGGAGTGGAATATGCTCAGTGTGGTTTTACATGGATTCTGTTTGTTCAGTTTGCATCTACAGAGGCTGGTATGCTAGAGAAACTCATGTCATGTGTCAGGCCATCTTCCCTTAAGGTAGGTCCCCACAGTACCACCAACAGCAATCTGGGTGTAAACGTGGGCTCATAGCATGAAGCTTGGTTTCTCCAAAGATGGTCATGAAATAAATAAGTACATTTATTTTCATAAGCTAAATAACCCTAATCAACCCTTTGGTCATTAAGGAAGAGAAATAATTACATGAGGGCCAGACAGCAGTAGGAAGACTGCTGATGGGTGAGGAGGTACAGGTGTACACGTGATGCCCGTTTCCGACTGGACAAAGCTCAAAATGTCCCTTGGGAGCAGGAAGAAAGAAATTCAATGAGGCTCTTGAAAGGTGGTCCTGAAGCTCACCGTGGAGGGAGCTGATGGTGCGAGCACAGAGTCTGGGTTGTCCGAGGCAAGGAACTTACCAAGTGAGACCAGGTTACTGTAGTTCTCCAGCATCACATCCCAGTACAAGTCCCTCTGCCTGGAGTCCAGACATGCCCACTCCTCCTGAGAGAAGTCGATGGCCACATCCGAGAAGGTCACCAAACCCTTGCGTCCCTGATGGAGGAGAAGGACATAACTTGAAGATGAAGGAGGGGGAGGGAGGCCCCTACTCTGTGCAGGGGTGGACACAGTGAGCAGATTAGAGGCCTGGGACCTGGGTGGGGGCCAGGGAGGTCACCGCTGCGACTGACGCTTAGCCCCTCCTGCTGCAAGGAAGACAATCGACACCCTGGGGAACTCTAACCATGCCATTCTGCCAGGAAATGGCTAAAACGAGCCCAGGTTTCTCTTGTTCACAAGTACCGAGCCTGCTACATGCCTGTCTCATAAATTCTCAGCAAGTGTGCATTCCTATAGCATTTCTGTTCTCTTTAAGGAGAAAGGAAAAAAAAAAAGCCAGGGGTTTGCTTCCTGAATATAAAATCTTTTATCTTAGAAAATCAGGATTGCAGGTTTGAACGTTTTCAAGCTTCAGGCTCATCATTTTGACAGGTTATCTTTTACACAGTCGGCCTTTGTGATGACAAAAGCAGTTTTTTTTTTTTTTTTTTTTTTACTCCATCATATTGAGAGGGTAACAGGCAGGAAGGCCAGGGGTCTCCAAAGGAGGAAACAGGCTGCAACTGTTTAATCTCGCCCTGAAGCGGCAGGAAGAAACAAACTACAAGTGACAGATTTTTTTGTCTATACAAAATTAAAAGGGGGTTTCTCTTAAAATTCTGTGTTGCCATGACGATACCTAGTTCCACCTGAACTCAACTTTTCTCAAACCTTGAGCTAACCAATGTGCTTTTCTTATGGAAATGCTTTTCTTAAGCTTATGTTAATGAAATTATGTATTTGCTTTGGAATTTGCCTTTCTTCAAAATGGTTCCACCTAACACTAACTTTTTTTCTTTTCTCAAACCTTGGGCTGATAACAGCTCAACAAACCAGTATTCATATCAATTGTTTTATGGCTGGGGGAGGACACACCTGTTCTATCCTACCTCAAAAATGCATATTGTGGGGGGGTGGGACTGGTGAAACTCCCTCAGCCTTGAGGTGAAACTCCCTCACCTCTCTTATCTGATTAATAGCTTTCTAACAAACAAAAAGATGGGCTCAATAAAGGACAGAAATGGTATGGACCTAACAGAAGCAGAAGATGTTAAGAAGAGATGGCAAGAATACACAGAAGAACTGTACAAAAAAGATCTTCACAACCCAGAAATTCACAATGGTGTGATCACTGACCCGGAGCCAGACATCCTGGAATGTGAAGTGGAGTGGGCCTTAGAAAGCATCACTACGAACAAAGCTAGTGGACGTGATGGAATTCCAGTGGAGCTCTTTCAAATCCTGAAAGATGATGCTGTGAAAGTGCTGCATGCAATATGCCAGCACATTTGGAGAACTCCGCAGTGGCCACAGGACTGGAAAAGGTCAGTTTTCATTCCAATCCCAAAGAAAGGCAATGCCAAAGAATGCTCAAACTACCGCACAATTGCACTCATCTCACACGCTAGTAATGCTCAAAATTCTCCAAGCCAGGCTTCAGCAATACGTGAACGGTGAACTTCCTAATGTTCAAGCTGATTTTAGAAAAGGCAGAGGAACCAGAGATCAAATTGGATCATGGAAAAAGCAAGAGAGTTCCAGAAAAACATCTATTTCTGCTTTATTGACTATGCCAAAACCTTTGACTGTGTGGATCACAAGAAACTGTGGAAAATTCTGAAAGAGATGGGAATACCAGACCATCTGATCTGCCTCTTGAGAAATCTGTATGCAGGTCAGGAAGCAACAGTTAGAACTGGACATGGAACAACACACTGATTCCAAATAGGAAAAGGAGTACGTCAAGGCTGTATAGTGTCACTCTGCTTATTTAACTTCTATGCAGAGTACATCATGAGAAACGCTGGGCTGGAAGAAGCACAAGCTGGAATCAAGATTGCCGGGAGAAATATCAATAACCTCAGATATGCAGATGACACCACCCTTATGGCAGAAAGTGAAGAGGAACTCAAAAGTCTCTTGATGAAAGTGAAAGTAGAGAGTGAAAAAGTTGGCTTAAAGCTCAACATTCAGAAAACGAAGATCATGGCATCTGGTCCCATCACTTCATAGGAAATAGATGGGGAAACGGTGTCAGACTTTATTTTTTGGGGCTCCAAAATCATTGCAGATGGTGACTGCAGCCATGAAATTAAAAGACGCTTACTCCTTGTAAGGAAAGTTATGACCAACCTAGATAGCATATTCAAAAGCAGAGACATTACTTTGCCAACAAAGGTCCGTCTAGTCAAGGCTATGGTTTTTCCTGTGGTCATGTATGGATGTGAGAGTTGGACTGTGAAGAAGGCTGAGCACCGAAGTATTGATGTTTGAACTGTGGTGTTGGAGAAGACTCTTGAGAGTCCCTTGGACTGCAAGGAGATCCAACCAGTCCATTCTGAAGGAGATCAGCCCTGGGATTTCTTTGGAAGGAATGATGCTAAAGCTGCAACTCCAGTACTTTGGCCACCTCATGCGAAGAGTTGACTCATTGGAAAAGACTCTGATGCTGGGAGGGATTGGGGGCAGGAGGAGAAAGGGACGACAGAGGATGAGATGGCTGGATGGCATCACTGACTCGATGGACGTGAGTCTGGGTGAACTCCAGGAGTTGGTGATGGACAGGGAGGCCTGACGTGCTGAGATTCATGGGGTTGCAAAGAGTCGGACACGACTGAGCGACTGAACTGAACTGAACAAACAAAAAACAGCTCGCTAAAATCTAACAAGGGGGGCACTCTCCATCCCCCTTCTGATGTCTATGTCAGAAGCTTCTCTGTCTCTTAATAAAACTCTACTACACAAAAGTTTTTGAGTGATCAAGCCTGGTCCCTGATTCTGAAGCTAAATCTTCTTCAGAGATCACAAATCTGACACTGTTCACTGTAAGTTGTCAATATGAACGGATTAGACTGAATTATTACAGTCACACATTTAGATTGAGTCAAATGTCTTTAAGTTCCCCAATTCCAGGAGTATATGGTCATCTATTACTTTTACCTGAAATGACCTTCTTACCTGTTAATCATCCACTAACCCTGCCTTTTCTTTTTTCCTGATTTAGAGGAAATAAGTATTAAACGATTTGGAAACACAGAGACAGGTCTGTTTAAAACAAAATTCATCTCCTGAGTCCCCTGACAGGAACATGATCTGAGCCAGGGCTTCATCACACTCCAATTCTTCGTAAAGGATGATGAGCCTGGGAAGATCAGTGGAGGTGAAAGAGGAATCTCATGTGGTCACATGGGACCAACATCTAGAACTCATCAAATTGTGGACCTGACTCAAATACTTCTCAAGGTAGTTTCTACTTCCATTGTTGCAATTACTCTTGACCAAAAAAGTGAGCAGAGGAGAGACACTGAGTAACTAGGTCAAGGGTTCAGTGAAAAACTTCAGCCACAGAGGTGGGCACAGGGCTACATGGCATCATTATTTGCTGGAGCAGGAAGAGCAGGGGAGCAGGTCTTTGGTGGGACTCACTTGGGCAGGAGGCTTCACAGTATTTCACTGAAGTATGCACAGGACCCAGACATCACAGCTCAAGATGCAAAACATACTCACGTGGGCCATAGTTCTAGAATTCAAGGACTGATCAGTGCTCCTGGGGTCGCCCTTACTGAAGACACAAAATCCAGAGATGCCAGATCTACAAGAGGAAAACGAGGCGTGAAAATAAGTGCACCCTGGTCCCCAAATGACTTAGTACAGCCTTCTCACTCCTCTACCTTCACTGCCAAAGAACCCCATCTTCTTCCCCTACAAGCTCCCCCACAAAAACACACCTGGAGAAGATTAAAAGGGTTCTGGAAAAATCAAGTTCTCCCTGAAACTCCAGGAAACCCAGCTGATGGGGCAGAGGAGCTTTTATGTCTTGAAATTAGATCTGACACTGGAGTGGGAGGATTCCTGGCCAGCTCCCTGGTGAGGGATATGGTTGAAAATCCGGCCTTGACCAAAGAGAGGTGCGGCCTTGGCCCTCAGCCTCTGAGAGGTAATGGACATTGCACATAACAGGGATGTCTTTGTGTGGGTAGGGGCAGGCCACACCACACCTTAGGGTGGGAGCTGGCCATACCAGGAAGACCACTCAGGTGATGGGTGGGGATGGGGAGACCATGGGTCATGGGCTATGAGTTGACTTGGGGACTGAGATCAACATCTGGACAACAAATCAATCACCTACGTCCACAGGACCAATCAATTATGTCCATGTGATGAAGCCGCAGTGAAAACTCCAAACACTGAAGCTCAGGTGTGCTTCCTTGGCTGGCAGTACTCTGAGCATACTGTCACTCGCTGATGTTGGCACAATAGCTGGCGTCCTGACTTCACCGGGAGAAGGCACCGGAAGCCCCAGGGTGGGAACTTGCTGGGCCTTACCCTGTGCACCTGCCTCCTTGGCGGCTGTTAGTCTGCATCCTTGCCCTGTCATTCACAGCAACCGGGAATGGAGCAGCGTTTGGTGAGTTCCAGGAGTCCCTTCTAGTCCTGAGTTATGAAACCTCAGGGTGGTTTAGGGAAGCTCCTGAACCTACCTTTGGTGTGATGACAGAGGGGGGTTTTGTGTGGAGACCAGGCCCTCAAATTTCACTGATGGAGGCTGGGGGACTCTGGGCAGAGGGCCCGTTACTGTCATTCACACCATCCAGGGTGGGAGGGGCTGCACCATGCCAACTTGAGCTCTTCCGGCCTGTGGTCAGGGTGAAGTCACCAGGACTTGGCAGGCGGACAAGGCGGAGAGAGAACTACCCAGATAGGGTCTGGCATTTGGAATCCAGCAAAGCTGGCTGCATAAATACATGCAGAATATCAAAGTGAAAATGTACTAGAGGGCTATTCAATGCTAAGTCAGAAGAAATACTTGAAGACATGAACAAATTTTCAGGTTATATTGTCAGTAGGAAAATCAGGCTATCGAAACGATGTTTCTCAATATGCATATATACATATTTATATACAATACACACCATAATCAAGATATCTGTATCTATATAAACACACATACATGTTGAGACAGATTCTCAAAAGATAAAGTTCCACTCTCTTTTTCAAAGAGGACCTCTTGAACTTGCAGAAATATCTCTGAATACCTTATTTTGGGGATTTTTTTTTTTTTAATCTGAATAACATCTCATTTCTTTTTACTTCCTAATACCTAAACCAACTCTGTGATGTCTACATCCTCCCACATACATTGGAGGACTGACTGGGAAAAAAATGGCTAAAATGCCAAGATGCCCCGCAGATACTGATAAGTACCTTGATGCTGCTTAGTCTTAGTCTTGAAGGGAGGGTGAACTCTGCTTTTGAATCTGTCCTTCAGCCAGTGTCCTGTAGATAAACACTAAATAACCTAACCCTGTTAGTGTTCTCGTTGCATGCAATGCTATTAGAAGAAAATATGTAAGGTATAAAACATAGAAAATAAATTCATTTATTGACACATAGAATCCGTCAGTTGGAAGTACTTTGGTTATGATCTGACATCATGAGAATGAAGCCCTCTTCCTAGCAGCTCTCAGGGTACATCACCCAGAATTCTCCAAACCCGTAAATGCATAAGCTTATGAGGAAAACCTCATTCCAACAGAGGGGCAGCCTACAAAATACCTGACCAGTTCCTCTTAAAACCACCAATGTTGTCAGAAACAAGGGAAGTACGAGAAATCAACAGAGCCTAGAGGAGCTTAAGGAGACACGACTACATGACTTTGTGGTGTCCTGGATGGGATCCCAGGATCCCACAGATGACAACCACTGTTTAAAAACTAGGGAAACCTGTGGGACTTCCCTGGTGGTCCAGCGGTCAAGATGTTGGCAGTTCCACTGCAGGGTGTGAGGGTTCGATCCCTGGTGGGGGAACTAATATCCTACATGCCTTGCAGCCAGATAATAACAAAAAACTAAATAAATAAATGTAGTCAAAACTGTTTAAAAAAAAAGCACTAAGGAAACCTGAATAAAGCATGGATTTCAGTTAACAGTAAGGTTCCAGAACTGGTTCATTAATTGTAACTAATATCCCATACTAATATGAGTTGTAAATAATAGGAGAAACTGGGTGCAGGGCACCTGGGAATTCTGTGTACTCTTTGCAATTTTTCTGTAAAACTAAAATTGTTCTAACTGGAAAAAAAAAGTAAAATGGTTCTAAAGAATACAATCTATTAAAAAGAACAATTTGCAACCACATGTGGCCCACAAACCACAAAATATTTAATATGTGACCCTTTAGAGAAAAGGTTTGCCAAACCCTGCTCGAGATCCAGAACCCACACGCATCATCAAACCATACTGCCTCTCATCATTCGTAAAAAGATGTAACTGAAACTGTCAGACCTCAAATAAGACCTAGCTGATACAACAAATTTCTATTTACTGATTACTAGAGGAAAAAAAAACCTTGCCTTCAATGACAAAGACCTTTGCTCAAACTCCATTCTAAAAAACCTCACAAAGCTGAACACTTCGTCATTAACTGACTAAAATAATCAAACCCTTCTCCTTTCTTACTGTGCTCTGAAAGTCAGTGCTGTGCAAAAGACCAAAGATATGTAGCCTTTGATTCCACCTAAAAATTAATATCATAATGATATTATATTATCATATCACATGCTAAAACTGCTAACATTAACCTCCCAGTGGTATCCCTCGATCCTATTGGATTCTTAGAAGATCACACAGGAGGATGTGAACAATTTGCCTACTGAATACGTGAGTACTCATGGGAGAGGGCTGGTCAATGGGGAAGACACCTGCACAACTGCTTGGGAAGCAATTACTGAGTTAATACAGAGGACATTTCAGGTCAAGGAAAGCAAATATTCTTAAGTGCTAAAGATTCAGGTCATTTACTGAACAAAAAGTTCACCTGGGACTTGATGTGAAGATCTGTGATAATCTGTCTTCTTCTTCAGGATGCTTTTTCTGGAGGATAGCTGGCCTGGAGGAAAGAAAGGACAGAATGAGATGCTGGGGCCTTTCCGGAGCACAGACTACATCAGGAAATACCCTCCCATTTCCAGTCTCCAAATGAAGTAATTGCTTTCCTCAAAGACCAAATTGGCAAACCAAAAACTATACTCCCTGATACATAACTGTACTTTTTTGTTGCCTGCTTAAGTTCAGCTATTTCACACCAGTAGTTTTGAACCAAACCCTTTGAGGGAAAGCTGTGTCAGTCTTGAAAAATAGAAGTTACATAGTTAAAGGCCATAAAGAGATATTTTCATCCTTCCTAAAGAGAATAGACTTTAAGCAGTGAGCTTCACACAGAAAAATCTAATTAAAGAGCTAAAATTAATTTTAAGGAAAGCATGGGCCCAACCCTGGGTGACAGCATAAGTCTTTATAAAGCTTAAAAAAAAAAAAAAAGAGAGAGAGAGAGAGAAAATACCCTCCAAGACCGCATCTAAGATGTGGTACATATGTACAGTGGAATATTACTCAGTCATAAAAAGGAATGAAACTGGATCATTTGTAGAGACATGGATGGACCTACAGTCTCTCAGAGTGAAGTTAGAAAAACCATTATCATATATTAATGCATATGTGTGGAATCTAGAAAAATGGTACAGATGAACCTAGTTCCAGGGCAGGAATGGAGACAGGGACCTACAGAATGGACATGTGGACACAGAGCTGGGGCAGGGAGAGGTGGGTGGGACGAACTGGGAGATTAGGACTGACATACACACACTACCAAGTGTAAAACAACCAGGGGGAGCTGCTGTATAGCACAGGAGCTCAGCTTGGTGCTCTGTGATGACCTAGAGGGGTGGGACTGGTGGGGGTCCTGGGAGGCAGGTCCAAGAGGAAGGGGATATAAGTATACTTACAGCTGATCCACTTCGTTGTATAGCAGAAACTAACACAACATTGCAAAGCAATTATACTCAAAAAAAGAAAAAAAGCACCAAAAACAAGAAGGGTGCACCCAGATGTATTTCAGAGATTCCGGGAGACTAGGCTCTACTAATTGGGGGTACCCCGCCACCCCGTCCCCGCACCTCCCAGGTCAGGGACCTCTCCCTTTCAAAACAGAATCTCCGCCTCCCCCGCCCCGAGACCCTTCCATCTTGTCACTCAGGTGGCCTGGACTTTAGAAGGACGGCACCTCTAGCTCATCTGCCGCCATCTCATGACGAGACCTGTGTTAATTCCTGTCATTTTCTTTTCATTAAAGGGTTCGGGCTCCCACGTCTCTTGGAGGCCGCTGTGCCCCCGCAAGTACTGCACGGTGGGAACGTGAGGGCGGAGGGACCAGCGGAGACACCGGAGCTACAGGTGATACCGTCACACACCCCCTCCCCGTGCTCACACACCCGGGGGCCAGCCTGCACCTGTCACAGCTGAACAAACTCACACACCGCGGCTGCGACACACCGCCTGACGCCCCCGCCAGAGACACGGCGCCCGGCTCCGCCAATCCCACAGACACGTCAAGGCGGCTCTCTCAGCCCCGCCGTCCCCGCCAGAGCCCACGCGCGTCGAACTCACGCGGAGCGGAGGCGTCCGAGCCCGAGGCTCACACGCACCGGGGATGGGTGGGGGGGCACAGCCGCAGGGATGGGGCCGGGTCGCCTCCCCCGTTCACACACTCACGCGCAAGTGCGTCACAACCGCAGGGACCCGGCCCGTGTCCCTCACCTACGCCCACGCGCACCTTAGTCTGTAGACAAGGCCGAGCCCCATCACACACACACACACACACACACACATACACACACACACGCACACGCTCGCACTCCCTCCGCAGCGGCTCCCGAAGCCACAGGCCGACGCTCCGTTTCGGGGCTCTTGGCCTTTTCCCTCACCGCCACCGCCCATTGCCTTCCACTTCAGGTTTCCTCCCGGGATGCTAATTACTCACCGCTCTGGGCCCAACAACTAACAGGCAGGGAGGGAGCGCAGGCGTGCAGGTTAACTCCGGACAGCGTCGCCAGGAAACCAGAGCTTGAAAAAAAAAAAAACGACGCGCAGAAAGCGCGTCTCCCAGCATGCAACTCCCGGCGAGGCTAACGGGCTCGTGCCCTGAGCCCTCTGGGAAACGTAGTCCAAAAAACGGGGAATTTGCGGAGCTGAAAGCTCATGGCCTCTTTTTCCCAGCATGCAACTCCGCAACGGCCCCACTAGAGCTGTGCCTCAGAGCCTTCTGGGAAGTGTAGTTCTCATCTCAGGTAATACACACGGTTCCTCAGAAGGCATCCCTCCCTGCATATAAAAAGGAGCTGTGGCCCCCAGACTTGCGACCGAGTGTATTGCAGAGTCGCAGGGTTTGTAAATGTTGGGAGCCCTGCCAGCCGTTCAGATTTCTTTTCTTTTATTACTCATTTTAGTATTAGTATCATTACTGCTGCTGCTGCTAAGTCGCTTCAGTCGTGTCCGACTCTCTGCGACCCCATAGACGGCAGCCCACCAGGCTTCCCTGTCCCTGGGATTCTCCAGGCAAGAACATTGAAGTGGGTTGCCATTTCCGTCTCCAATGCATGAAAGTGAAAAGTGAAAGTGAAGTCGCCCAGTCGTGTCCGACTCTAGCGACTACTACTACTTAAAAAAAGAAAAAACCTTTTAATTTTATACTGGAGTATAAATGCAACCCACACCAGTATTGTTTGCCTGGAAAATTCTAAGGACAGAGGAGCCTGGCGAGCTGCAGTCTATGAGGATGCAAAGAGTCAGACAGGGCTGAGCACAAATTACACTTATAGCTGATTAATAATGTGGTGATAGTTTCGGGTAGACAGCAAAGGGACTCAGCCATGCATATATATGTATCCATTTTCCCCCAAACTCCCCTCCCATCCAGGCTGTCACATGACTTTGAGCAGAGTTCCCTGTGTTATACAGTAGGACCTTGTTGATTATTCATCTTAAATATAGCAGAGTGTGCATGTCCATCCCAAACTTCCTATCACTTTCTTCCTCCTTCTAACAGGAATAAAAGCTTTATTAAGTTCTTACATATACATGTAAGTTCTTACATGTACATCTTGGACTTCCCAGATGGCACTAATAGTAAAGAACCCCCCCTGCAAATACAGGGTTTGATCCCTGGGTCAGGAAGATCATCTGGAGGAGGGCATGGCAACCCACTCCAGTATTCTTGCCTGGAGAATCCTGTGGACAGAGGAGCCTGGCGGGCTACAGTCCATCAGGTCGCACAGAGACAGATGCAGCTGAAGCAACTTAGCATGCACACATGTACGTGAGAGCTTTCAGAAGAGAATGAAGATCTGAAGAATTGACCAGAGCAGTAAGCTTTTATACCTTTTAGACAAAGAAAGGATAAATTTGTTAAGTATTGACAGTGCAATGGGCAAGTGAGAGTCCAATTAGGGCTTGGTAATCAACCAGTCCATTCTGAAGGAGATCAGTCCTGGGATTTCTTTGGAAGGAATGATGCTAAAGCTGAAACTCCAGTACTTTGGCCACCTCATGCGAAGAGTTGACTCATTGGAAAAGACCCTGATGCTGGGAGGAATTGGGGGCAGGAGGAGAAGGGGACGACAGAGGATGAGATGGCTGGATGGCATCACTGACTCGATGGACGTGAGTCTGAGTGAACTCCGGGAGTTGGTGATGGACAGGGAGGCCTGGCGTGCTGCGATTCATGGGGTCGCAAAGAGTCGGACACGACTGAGCGACTGAACTGAACTGAATCCTTATTTTTTAGACTTCCCTGGTGGGTCAGTAGTAAAGAACCCACTGCCTGCCAATGCAGGAGACACAGGAGACTCAGGTTTGATCCCTGGAAGCACCGAGAACGGTGGGGTTAAGCATGGCTGCTTTCATGGGCAGATAGAGGAAAGCCTCTTATCCCAGTCACTCTCTAGATGGTGGTAGCTACAAAGAGAAATAGGCAACAGAGACCTTGGGGTGAAGAGCCAAAGGAAAATGAAACGTCCCTGGGACCTAGACAACCCTTCATGGTAGCCCTTCATAATTACCCTTTGAATTCTTTCAAACACTTGGAAATTGTAATATTGCTAGAGCATCTCATATTTTCAGGTGTTTAAATCCCTCAGTTCAGTTCAGTTCAGTCGCTCAGTCATGTCCGACTCTTTGTGACCCCATGAATTGCAGCATGCCAGGCCTCCCTGTCCATCATCAACTCCCAGAGTTCACTCAAACTCACATCCATCGAGTCAGTGATGCCATCCAGCCATCTCATCCTCTGTCGTCCCCTTCACTACCTGCCCCCAAACCCTCCCCGCATCAGAGTCTTTTCCAATGAGTCAACTCTTAGCATGAGGTGGCCAAAGTACTGGAGTTTCAGCTTTAGCATCATTCCTTCCAAAGAAATCCCAGGGCTGATCTCCTACAGAATGGACTGGTTGGATCTCCTTACAGTCCAAGGGACTCTCAAGAGTCTTCTCCAACACCACAGTTCAAAAGCATCAATTCTTCGGCGCTCAGCTATCTTCACAGTCCAACTCTCACATCCATACATGACTACTTGGCAAAGTAATGTCTCTGCTTTTGAATATGCTATCTAGGTTGGTCATAACTTTCCTTCCAAGGAGTAAGTGTGTTTTAATTTCATGGCTGCAATCATCTGCAGTGATTCTGGAGTCAGAAAAAATAAAATCTGACACTGTTTCTACTGTTTCCCCATCTATTTCCCATGAAGTGATGGGACAAGATGCCATGATCTTCGTTTTCTGAATGTTCAGCTTTAAGACAACTTTTTCACTCTCCTCTTTCATCAAGAGGCTTTTTAGTTCCTCTTCACTTTCTGCCAAAAGAGTGGTGTCATCTGCATATCTGAAGTTATTGATATTTCTCCCAGCAATCTTGATTCCAGCTTGTGCTTCTTCCAGCCCAGCATTTCTCATGATGTACTCTGCATATAAGTTAAATAAACAGGGTGACAATATACAGCCTTGACATACTCCTTTTCCTATTTGGAACCAGTGTGTTGTTCCATGTCCAGTTCTGACTGTTGCTTCCTGACCTGCATATAGGTTTCTCAAGAGGCAGGTCAGGTGGTCTAGTATTCCCATCTCTTTCAGAATTTCCCACAGTTTATTGTGATCCACACAAAGGCTTTGACATAGTCAATAAAGCAGAAATAGATGTTTTTCTGGAACTCTCTTGCTTTTTCCATGATCCAGCAGATGTTGGCAATTTGATCTCTGGATCCTCTGCCTTTTCTGAAATCAGCTTGAACATCCCTGCTGCTGCTGCTGCTAAGTCGCTTCAGTCGTGTCCACTCTGTGCAACCCCATAGATGGTAGTGACCACTTAAATATATAAATATCAACTTGTTTTTGGAAAGAATTCACACCAGGTGGCGCTAGTGTTAAAGAACCACCTGCGAAAGCAGGAGCTGAAAGAGACACAGGTTTGATCCCTGGGTTGAGATGATCCCCTGGAGGAGGGCATGGCAACCCACTCCAGAATTCTTGCCTGGAGAATCCCATGGACAGCGGAGCCTGGAAGGCTACAGTCCATAGCGTCGCAAAGAGTTAAACATGACTGAAGCGACTTAGCATGCGCTCACAAACAGGGAAGGAAGTTAACATAACAAAACAGAAACTTTTGGACGAATTCAACGTCCTGTTATTTTTCTTTGCTGCTTCGAAATTTATAGCAGGAATTGATATGCTTCATGAAATATTGAATACTTCCCTGTCTTTGTGTTCACCATAAAGAAGGCTGAGCACCGAAGAATTGATGCTTTCAAATTGTGATGCTGGAGAAGACTCTTGAGAGTCACTTGGACAGCAAGGAGATCAAGCCAGTTAGTCCTGAAGGAAATGAATTGCAAGGACTGATGCTGAAGCCGAAGCTCCAATACTTTGGCCACCTGATGCGAAGAGCCGACACACTGGAAAAGACCCTGATGCTGGGAAAGAGTGAAGGCAGGAGGAAAAGGGGAGACAGAGGATGAGATTGGTTGGATGGCCTCACCAACTCAATGGACATGAGTTTGAGCCAACTCTGGAAGATGGTGAAGGACAGGGGAGCCTAGCGTGCTGCAGTCCATAGGGTGGCAAAGAATCAGACATGACTGAGCGACTAAACAAAATAAAACACTGTGTCAGCCAGGCCTGTGGGGTTCCAGGTGGGCTAAATCTGTCCATGACAGGATCAGGTGCTCTTTCCTTATTGAGAAGCAGAAAATCATTGTGAAAGTGTTGAGAGCACAAGCACAAAGTCAGAAAGCTGGGTGGGGAGGGGGGAGGGTGGGGAAGTGAAGCTTTTTTGAGTAATAGAAAAATCAAGAAGCCAAAAAATTTCAAAAAGAAAAAACCTCAAGTGGATAAAATAAACTAAAAAAAAAAAAAGTAAAAAAAAAAAGCAAACAACCAAAACAAGAAGGCAGAATATAATAGGGATTAGGGTGGGGAAAAGTGAAGCAGATGGGAATTCCCTGGCAGTCCAGTGGTTAGGACTCTTTTACAGCTGAGGTCTCAGGTTCAATCCCTGGTCAGGGAACAAAGATCCTGCAAGCCAAGGGACATAGCAAAAAAAAAAAAAAAAAAGGAATTTTTAAAGTGATACAAGGAATCAATGGAGCTAGAAGTTGGTTCTTTGAAAATGGGAAAATCTTTAGCTAGATTGACCGGGGCAGGGGAAGAAGAATTGATTATGCAAGAAGTCAAAGTCAGAGATGCTTCTAGTCTCATCTAGGTGTGTGTGCGGCTAAGGTGAAGCCTCACAAAAGCAAAGAAACATGAGTACATTGACGCTGCAGATGAACAAACCTGAGTTGCACCAGACCAGAGCTTGCCAAAGTGTTTCTCTTGAGAGCCAAATAGTCAATATTTTAGGTTGTTCAGGCCACATATGCTCTGGACCACATATTCCTCTGTATCTTTATTAACAACTTTTTTAAAATAAAAACCACTCAGCCTCTAGCCCATACAAAATCAGGGCCACAGGCAAGATTTGAGCTATGGACCAGAATTTACCTGACTGCTCCCCTGAACCAATAGGTAAGGATGGGGAAGAAAAATTCTAGATCAGCATTATCCAGTATGGTACATAGTCTTGAGCACTTGAAATGTGGCTAGGTGGGAAATAAGTGTAAAATGTACACTGAGATTTGAGGACTGTTCAGAAAGAAGATAAAATATCTCATTAGTGATTTTTACATTATATGTTTAAATGATAAAATTTGTATACTCTGAGCTAAATACATTATTAAAATTAGTTGTGTTTCTTTTTCCTTTTTTAATGTGATACTAAGAAAATTTTAATTATATACATGGATTTCATATTTGCTTAGACAGCACTATCCTCTTCTGCAATTTGTCAAAATTTTAAAATGTGCCTTTGACTCAACAGTCCCACATAAGATATACACTATTTTATACATTAATTAAAAACTTGCCCATGACATATACATGGACACTTATCACCTTTCCCAAAGAACCTCCTCTTATCCTCAGGAGCTCACATTGACCCAGGGATCCACAATCGTTGACTTTCTGTGGAGTTGGGGATTTTTTTTGTTTTGTTTTGTTTTGGAGAGTTTTGTTTTGGCTATGTTTTGATTTTGTGGAGTGAGGGTTGTTTTGTTTTCTTGTTGGGGAGGGATTTGTTTTTGGTTGTTTGCAGAGTGTGGGGAATATCACAGTATTTGTATGAAGCAGAAAGTGTGTATGTTAGTCACTCAGTCATGTCTGACTCTTAGTGACCCCATGGACTGCCGGGCCCCTCTGTCCTTGGGATTCTCCAGGCAAGAATACTGGAGGAGGTTGCCATTTCCTTCTCCAGGGATCTTCCCAGGGATCTAACCTAGGTCTCCCACATTCCCAGCAGATTCTTTACCATCTGAGCCACTGGAGAAGCAGAACTCATGCACAAATCCATTAGGTTCTGCTGGAGGCTGTCTTCTCCTAGACAGAATTCACCATTTTGGGGGGCTTCCCAGGTGGTGTTAGTAGTAAAGAATCCACCTGACAATGCAGAGGGGTTGATCCCTGAGTTTAGAAGATCCCCTGGAGGAGGAAATGGCAACCCACTCCAGGATTCTTGCCTGGAAAATCCCATGGATGGAGAAGCCCGGCAGGCTGCAGTCCACAGGGTTGGAAAGCGTCAGGCAGGACTCACATTCTTTAAACTTTTATGTAATGAATGACCTGGCCAATTGTGAAATTTCAAATAAGGTGAAAACTTACAGTATTTAAGTTAACTGAAATACTCAGCTGAAATGAACTAAACTGGCCTACAGGCAGGATCTTTGTGGACGTGGAAAACACAGTACAGCTGTACTTCAGGGCTGCTGGCAAACAGATGAGGTGAGGGGAGAAGCTGGTTTGCAGACGCTATGAAAAACAGTATGGAGGGTCCTCAAAAAACCAAAGTAACTACCACAGAACAACAATTCCACTCCAGGTTATATATCTGAGGGAAAAAAATTAACTTGAAAAGATACATGCAGCCCAATATTATTAGCATTATTTACGATAGTCAAGATACAGAAGCAACTCAAGTGTCCACCAAAAGACAAATGGATAAAAAAAGATGTATATGTATGCAATAGAATACTACGAAGGCATAAGAAAGAACAAAGTTCTCCATTTGCAACATAGATGTACCTGAAGGTTATTACACTTAGTAAAATAAAGTAAGACAAATTACTTACATGTGAAATCTAAAAAATAAATGACTCTGTATTAACAAAAGAGAAGCAGAATCACTGATAGAATAAGCTAGTTAGTGGTTACCAGCCAAATGAGAGAAGGGTTAGGGACAAATGTGGTAGAGGATTAAGAGATACAGACTACTGTGTATAAAATAAGCTATGGGATATATGGTGCAGAACAGGAAAATAAAGCCATTATATTAATATATAATTACTCTAAATGAAATACAATCTATAAAATTATGTCACTGTGTTGTACACCTGGAACTAATATAATATTGTAAATCAACTGTACCTCAATCTAAAAAAAAAAAGAATGAATGAATGGGTAAAGACAGCCGATGGTGTATTAAAACATTCCAGTGGAAATATAGACATCAAAAATCCAACGTTTAAGAATCACTCTATGATGATATCATCTTCAAAATGAATGATGAATGTGCTAAAGTCATTCAATTTCCCTATTTTATCTGGGTTCCAGCTTTACTGAGATATAATAGTAAATTTAAAATTGTATATATTTAGGGTTTTTTTAGAAAATTTTAAATAAACACACAAAATTGTGTTTCATTTCAACAGTAAGAAAAAGAAATCACAACAGCATCAATTAAAAAAAAAAAAAAAAAAGATCTGGATATACCACATGGCTTGAAGGACGTTAGTTCCCCCATCAAGGATCCAACCTGAACCCAGCAGTGAAAGTTCAGACTCCTAACCACTGGACCACCAAGGAAGTCCCTCAACATTTTTTAATATTTAGGAACAATTTCCACAGAGTTCTTGGGAAATAAAAACAAAGACTTAATGAATGACATTAAAGAAGATTAATGAAGAGTCACATCACAGACAGCTAAATAAACAGAGTGCAACCCTTGACACAGTATATAGTTACCCGCATTTTCTTCCTGTGTAGCAATCTATGTGCTTTTGTTGGGAAAAGGCACACGATGATACTTCTCCCTGCAGGTTAGCAGTTTATTTATTTTTTTCTGGTTAGCTTGTTGTACTGTCTATGAAAATTCATCTTGCTGCACAGGTATGAGGTATGCACTTTTCTGTACATATCTATCATGCTTTGAAACATTTACTGAAAAACTAGACAACAGATAAGTCATTTCATCCACTAGCAATGAGTAAAGGGCCTTAAATTCACCCCCACAGTCACAGTCCATAGAGACTTAAAGTGCCCCCGGAACCAGCAGATTCTCCAGTGCCTGGAGGGATTCCACTCAGCATCTATGTCCTGTGGTTAAGATGACTCAGCACCTGGGACGTTCTTGTCAAGAGTCTGGAAAGCGGAGGCTGCTGGATGTTGCTCACTGTTCTCCAAGCTGTGTCGGATCCCGTATCCAAAGTATATGATAAACCCTAGGAGGAAAATGAGACGATGAAAAGGGAAAGTAGGAGCTGCACCCAGTTACACATGCCCAAAAGGCCTCCTGTTATGGCGGCCAAGACAGTTTAGGGGAGATGCTGTAGAAGAGTATTGGGTTCAATCCCTCAAGCAGTCTCTTTATCCTAGAAAACTTCTTACCAATCACATTCCAGACTCCAAATTGGGCCCAAGTCCTAGAGGTCATCTGTATCATCAGGTAAATGTTCACAAAGATGCTCACCAGTGGGAGGACAGGCAGACCAGGGACCTGTGGGCAGAGTCAGTTCATCCCTGAACACAGCCCAGACGTCTGAAAGGGAGACCCGACCCCAGGTGGGCGAGAAGACCAGTCCTCAGGCTGTGTGTTCAGTGGCTGCTCAGACTGTATATGTAAAGCACATATACAATGTGGACCAGGGAGGTGGTCCAGGAAAGGGTTTTAACAATTCTTCTTCCCTGGTAAAGCAAAGGATGATTAGACAGATTTTTTTTTTTTTAGTATTTCTTTATTTGACTGCACTAGCTCTTAGCTGCAGTGGGTGGGATCGTTCATCTTCGTTGCACTCACATATCTCTAGTTGTATCCTGTGGGATTAGCTCCTTGACCAGGGAGGGAACCCAGGCCCCCTGCATTGGGAGCTCAGAGTTTAGCCACTGGACCACCAGGGAAGTCCCAGTGAAGGATGTTTAGACCTAAAGCACACAGACTTCCTTCACTCAAGGTGGACACTCTGGGCACGTAAGGTCACCTACCTTGAAGTGAAGAGGTCTGAGGCTCTGGGGCTGCCTCCAGATGATGACCGAGACCCCAGTGATGAGCAGCAGCAGCAGCACAGCCACTGTGGTGAGCACGGGGTCTCCAGAGAACACCTGGCTGGGCCACCGGGACAGAATCAGGCTCAGGATGGTCAGCAGGAGAACTGCAAGGGTCAAGGTGGAGGAGAACAGAACAGGTTCGACTCCAGAAGCCAAAGATGTCAAGACCTTGGGTCACACTCCTCCCCAAAACTTCCCACATCATGAAGGCTCATCGTATCTCCAGCATTCCTCAACTGATGAAATACACATTCCCACCTTATCTTGTCAATTTCAGAATACCACTGGAGAGAGATCCCGATGCTCACCAAGCAGTAAGGCACATCCATAGACAATCTGGCCAGAGGTCCGGGTGGGGATGGTGCTGGCAGGGTGACAGAGACTCTTGAGAATCTTTGAGTTTCCCACTTCAGATGCAGTGTTCAAAGGACTTGCTTCAACTACAGACTCCATCTCAGTTTCTTCCTCTGTTTTCTTCTTGCTTAAATTCTCATCTGGTTGATATCTGAATTAGAAATATTAAAGCAATGTTAACAGCAGCCCCTACTCATCCAACTCACACAGCGTATTCCAAATCTCTGCTGCCTTAAACAGAGCAGACATTAAGAAGGCGGCATGAAGCAGAAGACAATTCCCTCCTCATCAATCCCGAGTATCCAAGACCCACCCAAGGTGTCGTGGGGTCTCACCTAAGGACAAGGACAGAAAATTCCACCAGGGAGTAAGCCAGCAGGGTCCCGATGGACATGAGGTCCACCAGGTCACGGAGCTCGAAGAGTAATGCCATGACCCCTAGAAGGAGGGCACAGACAAGGTGGGGAAGGGGAGTGAGAACCCAGGAGAAATATCCAAACTAAGAAAATTAATCAAAGAAGGCATGGCCATTATTTCTTTACCTGCCAGAATTCCAGAAGCCAAGGTGGCCATGACGGGGGTACGGGTGCGGGCGTGGATGCGGGCAAGTCCCCGAAAGAGGAGCCCGTCATCTGCCATTGAGTAGATCACACGGGGCATGGGGAACATGGCACCCAGGAGGCTGGGAGAGACAACGAGGACATGTGTGGGGACGTGGAGAAGCAGCAGAGACCAGGGCATCCACTCCCTCGTCTACACGGGGCAAGATTATCTTGCTGTCTTTTTCTCCCATTTCCAAGGGCTGGGATACCTGAGCATCTGACAGTCAATGGGCAGAAACCCGTGACACTGACCTGGATGTAAGAGCACAGAGGGTGCCAACAGCCACCACGTAGCTGGCAGGGCCCCAGCCAATGTGGAGGAAAGCCTGAGGCAAGGGGCTTCCAGTGTGAATCTGGTAGTAGGGCACCATGAGGGTGAGTGAGGCTGAGACACCAAAATACGCCAAAAAGCAGATCAAGAGTGAGATCACGATGCCCAAGGGGATGGACCGCTGGGGATTTCGGGCTTCTTCCCCTGCAGGATTGGAGGAAGTACTGGGTCAGGAAACATGCCAGGGTGAAAGCACAAAATCCCCTTTCCTGTTGAACCTGCAAAAGAAACCCCTACACCCAAGGGCAGCCCAATCTGTGTCCACACCCTGGATGGGACCATGACCACATTACCTGTAGTAGCAATGACATCAAAACCGACAAATGCATAGAAACACGTAGCTGCTCCTTGGACAATCCCATCAAAGCCAAAAGGCACAAACCCTCCGGCACCCAGAGGGCCTGAGCTATGGTGAGAGAAGGAGCAAGATAGAATGTGGTTGAGGTGTGTTCAGCCATCACTTCTGGACTCTTCCCTTCACACCACTAGTCCTGGGCTCCAGGAGCCCCATCACCTGGATTCATCAGCCCAGGTCTGTTTAGTCTCCACCACGTTCCCATCTCTGCACCCTCCTCCACGTGCATTACTAAGGCCCAGAGAACCCTCCTAACCTAGAAGAATCATTGGATCCAGATATGTTCGGTTTGTAGTCCTCTTCTGTGAGCTTCCAGTTGTGTGGGTCTCCCTTAATGATGCCAGAGATGATGACGAAGCTGAGAACCAAAAGGTTCAAGCCTGTGAACACTTTGTTAACCAGGGCTGACTCACCAGCTCCCACAACCAGTATTCCTGTGAGAAAGATGGAATATGAGACATCCAAAAGTGGTTACGTGGGGCTGGGGTCCTGAGGAGGTGGACAGTGACTGCTCAGTGGATACAGGGTTTCCTTTTGTTGTGATGAACATGTTTGGAGCTAGACCGAGGTGATGCTTACAGAACACTGTGAATATACCAGGTCCCACTGAATTGCACACTTTAAGATCGTTAATTTCTTACTGTGACTATCATCTCCCAGTAGACAGGTCTATAAAATCATTAGGTTGTACACCTTAAACTTATACAATGTTGGATGTTAATTTTATCTGAATAAAGCTGGGAAAAATAATAAAATGGTTGATTTTATGCTATGTAAATTACCTCTTAATTTAAAAAAAAAATCTTTGATCTTAATACAGAGGAAGAAACTTGTTGGTCTAAGTGAATGGTTCTCAGCGGGGTGATCTTGTTCCCCAAGCAGTTGGCACTGTCTGGGGACATTCTTATTGTCACAGTTTGAGGGGAGGGCGGGCATCACTGGTGTCTAGTGAGTGAAGGCCAGGGATGCCACTCAACACCCGACAGTGATTTAAAACAACAAAAACAAAACCCAGGGACTTCCCTGGTGGTCCAGCGCTTAAGACTCTGTGCCTCCACCTTAGAGGGCACAGGTTTGACCCCTGATCGGACATGATTGAAGTGACTTAGCAGTAGCAGGGAACAGAAGAGCCTGGCAGGCTACAGTCATAGGGTTGCAAAGAGTTGGAGGTGACTGAAGTGACTTGGCACGCATGCACACAGGGGAACTAAGGGGCTTCCCAGGCGGCACTAGTGGTAAAGAACCTCCTGTCAATGCAGGAGATGCAGGTTCAATCCCTGGGTCTGGAAGATTCCCTGGAGAAGGGAAGGGCAACTCACTCCAGTACTCTTGCCTGGAGAATTCCATGGACAGAGGAGCCTGGCGGGCTACAGTCTATGGGGTCGCAAAGAGTCAGATACGACTGAGAGACTTAGCACATACACATGCATGCACAGGGGAACCAAGATCCAGCATGCATTGCAGCACAATCAAAAAAAAAAAAATCAAATGCAAAGGACAACTGCCACACTTACGAATGATCTAGCCCAAACTGTCAGTAGTGCCAATGGTGGGAAACAACGGTCTATGTCTCACCTTCCTGTCTCTCATATCCTAGAGCCTTCAATCCAGTTGTAATTCTTCTACCATTCTTCCATCCCAAGCCTTTCCTACCGCAGGTCCCCACTTCCACACCCCATTCTTCCCATCCTATCTGTGATCCCTGTCTTACCCGTGAGCAGCAGCACCAGGCCCAGTGCAAAAAAGTCTGGGTACTCGGCCAAGAAGTGGGGCACATGCAGAGAAAAAGTTCCCTGTAATGCCTGAGAGATGTGGTCCCCTATCAAGCTGTCAAAGGTGGAGCTCCAGGCCCTGGACACACTGGCGGTACCTGCCGGAGCAGAAGATAGAACATTCATTAGCAAACATTCATTGAACCCCTACCTGGTGTCACTGGATGTCTTTGGGCAGGGGAAGGGGCTAGGGAGAAACATACAAAATGTTCTAATCTCAAAGAGATTCTTTTCACAGGTTGGGAAGAGTAGACTAGGATGATCCACAAAATAGATCAACTGTTTAATGTTAGGAGATCAATGTTATGTGAAAAAAAAAAGGAAAACAGGTCATTGGGAGCAGGAGGTCTGGGAGATGAGGGTTGAAATTTTTGATCAAGTAGCAGAGGGAAATCCCATAAAGGCAACAGCTGAGCAAAGACCCTCGATACGGTGAGAGGATGAGCCTGTGGGCCCTGCCTCCCTCTCACCCACTTTCTGCAGTTCCCTTCCCTTCTTTGTTCTGGGTCCATCCTTTAAAGATAACAGGAGAGAGCTGAGAAGAAGGGAGCTATGAGGTTTGCCTGCTGCCAGGACCCACGTCTCCCCACCACCACCAAAGTGGATGGTAGCAAAGTTTCCCATGAATGAGTGAAGACCTAAATCCCTGCTCCCAGTTTCTTCATCTTAAGCCCCACACCTCCCCCCTCCCCATCAACTCACCGATGACATAGGACAATATAAGATTCCAGCCAGTGATGAAGGCGCATAGCTGCCCCACGGTGACGTAGCTGTAGAGATACGCAGAACCGGAGCCTGGTACCCGGGCCCCAAACTCGGCATAGCAGATCCCAGACAACATAGAAGACAGGGAGGCCACCAGGAAGCAGATGATGATCGCTGGTCCAGCTTTATCCTTGGCCACGTCTCCAGCCAGGATGTACACGCCAGCCCCCAGGGTGCTGCCCACACCCAAAGCCACCAGATCGAGGGTGTTCAGACAACGAGACAGGAGACTCTCAGACTTCTCTCTGGGCTCCAGTGGCCTCCGGCGGACCAGCTTCTGACCAAACTGGCAAACAGAGTGACGCAGCATCCTAGATGGAGTTGAGGAGACCACGATCTGCTGAGAAAACAAGACACAAAGTCATCAAGAAGGTCCATCTACCCTTGGCCCTGAGAATCCAGTTCCACAGAGCAATGGAGTGGTGAGGGGCAGGTGGTATAAAGACATATGGGTCAAGTTCTCCATCTCTGAGTGTTGCTTTCTTCAAACATAAAGAAGACTTTTGATATGTTTCAAAGTTACTGGAAGAGCTGCTTGAAGAGAAGTGAGAGGGAGAAGAATACGTCTCCGTAAACATGCCTCTTTGGCTTGTGGGTTGTTTTGAGCTGAAGGCAATTAAGACCCAAAAGATTCAGAAAAATCTCCTTGCTTAGGCTTAAGTTAGTCTCCCTTAACTGGTCAAAATCATTTAGATTAGGGGACCTACGGCAGGAAGAGAGCTGTTACCAGAGATAACTCTTTATCTCAGGAAGACTTACCTGCAGTGAGTGGCAAACATTAATTTACCAACCTTCCCATCTTCCTGCGGGTTCTCTTCTCCTTGAAGCCCCAGATCCCAGCCCACACCCCACCCCCACCCCCGGCCCCCGACCTTCTCCTTAGCTCAGGGGAGCCTTTAAACCTCAGTTGCTTGTCTTTGAACCTCAGCGCGTTTATGGGACTCCCATACATAGGAGTTTATTTAATCTGTCTTATATAAGTTTAATGATTAGAACCTAGAAAGAAAAGCTTCCCACCCCTGCACTGAACAAATGGTGGCAACCCACTTCCAGTATCCTTGCCTGGAAAATTCCATGGACAGAGGAACCTGGTGAGCTATAGTCCATGGGGTCACAAAGAGTCAGACATGACTGAGCGACTAACACACACACACAGAGAAGCAAAATCTTTCAACAAAGAGCCTAGCACACAGTAGCTGCTTAAATGGTATTAGCTAAATGGGTAAGAATGCTGGATTTTTTTTTTTTTAATCTTTTGGCCCTGCAGCATAGTTTGTGGGATCTTAGTTCCCTGACCAAGGCTCGAACCCATGCCGTTTTCACTGGTAGCACTGAGTCTTAACCTCTAGACCACCAGGGAGGCCCCAAGAATGTTGATTTTTAAAGCAAAATCACCCAGCTCTGCTGGTTCAAATCTGGCACTGTGATGTGTGGCTTATGTGACTTCCCACAAGCTACATACTGCTGTGTCCTCCTTTCTCCTATAAAACAGGGAGATTAATTATTACCAGCATTATTCCCCACTTCCCTATTATGTGTGATATGACAGCTGAAGGGACTCAGTGATCAGAGCAATGAAACCAAGTCTGCCAGTAACCAAGTTCACTTGCTGACTCTATGATTCATCTCTCCATCCAAAACTGTATTCCCTTTCTGGTCCCAGTCCTATTCCCCTCGGGGAATCCAAAAAAAGAGGGCTGGGGGTGGGGGAAAGACTAGGGGGAGGAGATTGTTAGGCAATTTGGGATGGACATGCACACACTGCTGTATTTAAAATGGATAATCAACAAGAATCTACTATATAGCAGGGAACTCTGCTATACAGGGAACTCTGCTCAGTGTTATGTGGCAGCCTGGATGGGAGGGGAGTTTGGGGAAAAATGGATACATGTATGTATATGGTTGAGTCCCTTTGTCTACCTGAAACTATTACATTGTTAATCAGCTATATTCCAATAAAAAAGCTTAAAAAAGGAAAAAAGGAGGGATTCAACTCAAAGAGGACCCTGCAGGACCCTTCCGGTACAAAAGTCTCTCCATCCTCTCATTTATTTGTAGACAAAAGATTTAATCTCCAAGGTCTTACCTGGGTTCCAAAATGCAGAGTCCACAGTACTAATTAAAGAAGTGACAGAAACAAAGAAAAAGTAGCACCAAATAGTCTCCAAGGGAAAAACAGCTTGATGTTCTTATTTGTTCCCCAGGCTCTAAGTAAATAACACAGTGCCTCAACCATTGTTTTTGCTCTCCTGGAAAGAAGTTGAGGGATCCCAGAGATCCTGATTTGCTAGTTTATCTTGCAGCAACACACAGATCAATCACAATCGCCAATGACCCATTGAGTCACAAAAATGCTGACAGGATGTCTGCAACTGAGATCTTATCCAGAAGCTGAAATCACAAAGACCACCCCTTCTCTGGGCTCCCCAGGTGGCTCAGGGGTAAAGAATCCACCTGCCAATGAAGGACTTCCCTGCCTGGGTCAAGGAGATGCCCTGGAGGAGGAAATGGCAACCGGCTCCAGTATTCTGAATATGTGAACCGTGAACTTCCTGATGTTCAAGCTGGTTTTAGAAAAGGCAGAGGAACCAGAGATCAAATTGCCAACATCCGCTGGATCATGGAAAAAGCAAGAGAGTTCCAGAAAAACATCTATTTCTGCTTTATTGACTATGCCAAAGCCTTTGACTGTGTGCATCACAATAAACTGTGGAAAATTCTGAAAGAGATGGGAATACCAGACCACCTGATCTGCCTCTTGAGAAATTTGTATGCAGGTCAGGAAGCAACAGTTAGAACTGGACATGGAACAACAGACTGGTTCCAAACAGGAAAAGGAGTAAGTCACGGCTGTATATTGTCACCCTGTTTATTTAACTTATATGCAGAATACGTCATGAGAAACACTGGACTGGAAGAAACACAAGCTGGAATCAAGATTGCTGGGAGAAATATCAATAACCTCAGATATGCAGATGACACCACTCTTATGGCAGAAAGTGAAGAGGAACTAAAAAGCCTCTTGATGAAAGTGAAAGTGGAGAGTGAAAAAGTTGTCTTAAAGCTCAACATTCAGAAAACGAAGATCATGGCATCTGGTCCCATCACTTCATGGGAAAGAGATGGGGAAACAGTGGAAACAGTGGCAGACTATTTTTTGGGGCTCCAAAATCTCTGCAGATGGTGACTGCAGCCATGAAATTAAAAGACGCTTACTCCTTGGAAGGAAAGTTATGACCAACCTAGATAGCACATTCAAAAGCAGAGACATTACTTTGCCAACAAAGGTCCATCTAGTCAAGGCTATGGTTTTTCCTGTGGTCATGTATGGATGTGAGAGTTGGACTGTGAAGAAGGCTGAGTGCCAAAGAATTGATGCTTTTGAACTGTGGTGTTGGAGAAGACTCTTGAGAGTCCCTTGGACTGCAAGGAGATCCAACCAGTCCATTCTGAAGGAGATCAGCCCTGGGATTTCTTTGAAAGGAATGATGCTAAAGCTGAAACTCCAGTACTTTGGCCACCTCATGGGAAGAGTTGACTCATTGGAAAAGACTCTGATGCTGGGAGGCATTGGGGGCAGGAGGAGAAGGGGATGACAGAGGATGAGATGGCTGGATGGCATCACTGACTCGATGGACGTGAGTGTGAGTAACTCTGGGCGTTGGTGATGGACAGGGAGGCCTGGCATGCTGTGATTCATGGGGTTGCAAAGAGTTGGACACGACTGAGCGACTGATCTGATCTGATCTGATCCAGTATTCTTGCCTGGAGAATCCCGTTGACAGAGGAGCCTGGTGGGCTACAGTCCATGGGATCACAGTCAGACACCACTGAGTGACTAAGCAGACTATCATCAGGCACAAGATTCTACAACAAGTCTCACACTCCACCCATCTCCCCACCAAGGATCCTAAAATCTGAAGCTTTCTCCTCCATGGCTTGCAGAGTTGACAAGGAATTGGAACTCTGCTTTGGGGCAGAGAAGGAAATGGCAACCCACTGGAGAAGGAAATGGCAACCCACTCCAGTATTCTTGCCTGGAAAATTCCATGGACAGAGGATCCTTGTAGGCTACAGTCCATGGGGTCGCAAGGAGTCGGACACGACTTAGCGACTTCACTTCACTTTGGGGCAGAAAGCAGATGGAATTCACAGGGAGGGACAGATTGTGGCCCAGCTCAGTCAAAGCATCAAACCAGAGTGCCCTCCCAGCTGCCTAGAGGAAGAGGGAACTAGCCTCCATTCTGGATCAGAAATGGCAGGACTCTGTTTCTTGCTGCTGTGGGGCCTGAAACGTCTCCTCCCTACATGGCTCCACAGGGTTAGGCTGATTCAGAGACCACGAGTCACCGTCAGGGGCTTCCACCCTGATACTCCAAAGTCCAAGGTTAGCATTTTGATTTAGAGTCAGGAAACTCAGTAGAATTTTGGCTCCTCAAACACTCCTGTGGAGTCATATACTCCTCTGAACCTGCATTGCCTTCTTGCTCAAATGCTGCTGCTGAATACTTTAGCCCTGTTTGCAGGAATACAAATGGTGCAGCTGCTCCTGATAAAGTATGTTTTTTCCAGGGACTTTGCTGTCTGTCCAGTGGTTAAAAGAGTCCACCTTCTAGTTCAGGGGATACAGGCTCAATCCGTAGTCAAGGAATAAGATCCCACATGCCCTGCTGTGTAGCACAACCAAAAAATAAATTCAGTCAGTTCAGTCGCTCAGTGACCCCATGTTGTGTCTGACTGTTTGTGACCCCATGGACTGCAGCAGGCCAGGCCTCCCTGTCCATCACCGACTCCCGGAGTTTACTCAGACTCATGTCCATCGAGTCAGTGACGCCATCCAACCATCTCATCCTCTGTCGTCCCCTTCTCCTCTCGCCTTCAATCTTTCCTAGGATCAGGGTCTTTCCCAATGAGTTCATTCGAATCTTTCTTTAAAAAAAAAAAAAGTATGGTGGTCCCTTCAAAAACTAAAAATGGATTTATCACTATGATCCAGCAACTTCTCCTATGGGTGTCTACCCCAAAGAACTGAAAATAAGGTCTCAAAGAGATATTTGTACACCTATGTTCATAGCAGCAGTATTCACAGTAGCTGAAAGATGGAAGCCTCCCAGAAGTTCATCCTCAAAAGAATGGATAAACACTATACAGACAATGAAATATTACTCAGCCTCAAGAAGGAACTCTGAGAAGGCAATGGCACCCCACTCCAGTACTCTTGCCTGGAACATCCCATGGACGGAGGAGCCTGGTAGGCTGCAGTCCATGGGGTCGCTAAGAGTGGGGCATGACGGAGTGACTTCACTTTCACTTTTCACTTTCCTGCATTGGAGAAGGAAATGGCAACCCACTCCAGTGTTCTTGCCTGGAGAATCCCAGGGACAGAGGAGCCTAGTGGGCTGCCATCTATAGGGTCGCAGAGTCAGACATGACTGAAGCAACTTAGCAGCAGTAGCAGCAGCAAGAAGGAACTAAAAAGAGCCTCTTGACGAAGGTGAAAAAGGAGAGTGAAAAAGCTGGCTTGAAACTCAACATTCAAAAAACTAAGATCATAGCATCCAGTCCCATCACTTCATGGTAAATAGATGGGGAAACAATGGAAACAGTGACAGACTTTATTTTCTTGGGTTCCAAAATCACTGCAGACTGTGACTGCAGCCATGAAATTAAAAGACACTTGTTCCGTGGAAGAAAAGCTATGACAAACACAGACAGCATATTAAAAAGCAGAGACATCAGCTTGTTGACAAAGGTCCATTTAGTCAAAGCTATGGTTTTTTCAGTAGTCATGAATGGATCATAAAGAAGGCTGAGCACTGAAGAATTCATGTTTCGAACTGTAGTGCTGTAGAAGACTCTTGAGAGTTCCTTGGACAGCAAGGAGATCAAACTAGTCAATCCTAAAGGAAATCAACCCTGAATATTCATTGGAAGGACTGATGCTGAATCTCCAATACTTTGGCCACCTGGTGTCAACATTGGAAAAGACTCTGATATTGGGAACGGTTGAGGGCAGGAGGGAACAGCAGAGGATGAGATGGTTGGGTGGCATCACCAATTCAATGGACATAAGTCTGAGTCAACTCCGGGAGATACTGAAGGACAAGGAAGCCTGGCGTGCTGCAGCCCATGGGGTCACAAAGAGTTCGACACAACTGAGTGACTGAATAACAACAACAAAGAATAAACAGGAAAGGGAATTCTCTGGTGATCCAGTGGTGGAGACTCTGGGCCACCGCTGCAGGGGACACAGGTTGGATCCCTGGTCTGAGAATTAACATCCCACGTGCTGGGCGGTGCAGTGGGGGTAATGAGGGGGTGGGAAGGAAATTCTGACACAGGCTACAACATGGAAGAACCCTGAGAACATTATGCTAAGTGATGTTTGCCAGGCACTAAGACAAAAGTTGTATGATTCCACTTCTATGAAGTACCTAGTTAAAGTTACTTGACTAGAGACAGAAAGCAGAATGGTGCTTTTCCAGGGTCTGGGTGAGAGGGGAATAAAGAGTAATTGTTAAGGGAGGACATGTTTCAGTTTTACAAGAAGAGAAGAGCTCTAGAGATGGGCTGCCCGGTAATGTGACTATACTTAACATTACTGAACTGAAAGCCTAAAAATAGTTAAGATGGCAAATTTTACGTCACACGGTATTACGTGTATTTCTGTTGTTGCTTAGTTGCAAAATCACGTACAAGCCCATGGACTGTAGCCCATCAGGCTCCTCTGTCCATGGGATTCTCCAGGCAAGAATACTGGAGCGGGGTGCCATGCCCTCCTCCAGGGGATCTTCCCAATCCAAGGATCGAACCCACATCTCCTAATTGGCAGGCGGATTCTTTGCCACTGAGGCACCTGAGAAGCCCCTACGTGTATTTTTAAAATGTTTAAAAAAATTCTGCCAATGATAAATAATAGAGCCAGCTTCACAGAACTGCTGGGTGTAAGGAACCTGAAAGTGGTTTAAAGTAAATCACCACACAGCCCTCCCCCATAGGTACCAAACGCTAGACGATTAGGTCCCTTATAGTTGCCCCAAGATCCATAGAGGAGGAACCTATAGAAATGGACAGTACACAGGAGACTGAAATCAGTGGCCCACGTGTCATAAATCCAAATAACAGCAATCTTCACTAGTGTTTAAATACCAGTGAAAAAATTAGTCTAAGAGCCTCCAGATCTGATGCAATCTCCTCCCCTGCCCACCTCTCCTCACACAAGCCTATCAACTCCTAACTCCTTCTGCTCTCATCTGGAAAATGGGTCTTTCCACCCTCCAGCTGGAGCCAACTGCACACGTGGGTGGATTGAAGTGGTCTCCTTAGGTGAGGATTCAGTCGTTTTCGACTGTCTGCGACCCCGTGGATTGTAGCCGGCCAGGCTCCTCTGTCCATGGGATTCTCCAGGCAAGAGCACTGAAGGGGGTTGCCATTCCCTTCTCCAGGGATCTTCCCAACCCAGGGATGGAGTGGTCTCCAGTGTCGCCTGCATTGGCAGGCAGGTTCTTGACTGCTGAGCCACATGGGAAGCGCTTAGGCTTTTAGAAGGTCTCTTTAGGAGGATCTGAACTCAGCACCCAGTCTCCGACAGAAGAGGGGGTGACCCAGGACTTACCAAATCTTAGGAGCAGAGCCTGGAGCACGGATATCCGTCAGTGCGGTTGAGTTTAAAGCTGTGTAGGGTTGGAGCTGATAGATCTGGAAAAACCAAACCTGGGAACCCTCCCACAACAAAAAGACAATTCTTAAGCCCTGGGTGGGGATGGGCGGGGATGGGAGGGGCAAATCTGCAGTGGTGCAATCAGCCACTTCTCTTCTGAGCTTGCCCTCAGGGGACAGTTCTGGGATTCTTGAGTCTGCAAGTGGTAAAAATACACAGAACGTAAAATTTAGCCGCTTCAGTCGTGTTAAGTACATTCACATCTTGTGCAATGGAACCCCAGGACTTTTTTTCATCTGGCAAAATGGAACCTCTGTCCCCATTCAACCACAATTTCCTCTTTCTCCTCCACCAGCTCCTGACAATCTCATTTCCACTCTCTGTCATTATGAATCTGACCACTCCAGGTGTTTCGTTTAAGTAGAATCACTTAATTTCACTTACCAATATGTCCATAAGATTCACTCACACTGTAGCATGTATTAGAATTCCCTTCCGTTCTCTTTTTTTTTTAGCTGCCGGACACCTGGCATCTTAGTTCCTCAACCTGGGATCGAACCTGCGACTCCTGCTTTGGAAATTTGGGAGTCTTAACAACAGAACCACAGAGAAGTCCCCTCTTCTTTTTTTTAATGCTGAATAATACTCTAGTATATGTGCCTGCCCCACCGGCTTATCCATTGTTTGATCATGGGCACTTGAATTGCTTTCATGCTTTACTTACTGTGAGTAATGCTGCTCTGAACGTGGGTGTACAAGGCACCAGAGTGTGCTTTCAATTCTTCTGAGTATTTCCTCATAGGTAGAATTGCTGGATTGTATGGTTCTAAGATTTTTATATCCTGTGATGGAGAAAATGTTCACATACTGAGGTATGGGGGAGTCGATTTGGCTTATACATGGTTCAGCCTGAACTTTATGTGAACTAAGACAGCCTGTCAGACTCTCACAACACATCAGCTTTAACTGTTGGAGTAAAGAATGTCTGTCCTGCATGTAAAGATGGACCCCCTCTTCTCATGGTGTCCATGTTGACACTGTCTGGAAGATAAGGTTTCCTTCCCAGACCCCAGGGTCCTGCTGTCTCACTATCTGTGTACGAAGTCTGTCTCTTAAGAAAGCTTGAAAGAAAAAAAAAAAAAAAAGAAAGCTTGAAAGAATATACTCTGTCATGTGTGATGTGTGTTCTTTGCTTGGATGAGGTGCAGGATTGTGCCAGACACCATGTTTCAATGGAGCAGCTCCTCAGAGCTCTCTGAGAAGGTGCCTCCCAGACTACAACCCTCAGTTTGGCTCAAATAAAACTCTTTCCTATTTCTATCAGAGATTGTTTACTGATTATTTCTATGGACACTTGCATTCACTTGTTCATCAAGGACCCCGAGAATTAGGGGCTATAAAACTGAAGACCCTGCTCCCACCTTCCCTATCTTTTTGCACTACTTGACTCCCTACAGCCTGCACATTACTTGAGACACTCCAGTGTGGGGACCCCCAAGCCCAGCTGGACCCCAGCCAGGAGAAGGGGAGCTTAACATCTCTGATGTGAATTCAAACAACACAAGCATGGAACAAGCATTGGGCCTGCGTCCAGACTTGCACAAAGGATTGGAAGAGGATAAAGGGGATGTGACTTGGTTCCCTTCTTCAAGTTTGCTGGGAGAGCTGAGCACAGAGGCAGGGAAGCGGAACAGGATGTAAGGTGTCAGGAGCTCTACACATAAGAGAAGGAGCAAAAACCCAGGAGCAAGTGAGGTGGGTCACTGGTGAGGGGCTGAGAAGATTTGGACACACATCAAAAACCCTGGATACAAACCACTGAAATGGGATTTAAATGCCAGAATTGACTCTTATAGGGCTTCCCAGGTGGCTGGGTGATAAAGAATCCTCCTGCCAATGCAGGAGACACAGGAGACGTGAGTTCAACCCTGGGTGGGGAAGATCCCCTGGAGAAGGAAATGGCAACCCACTTCAGTATTCTTGCCTGGGGAATTCCATGGACAGAGGAGCTTGATGGGCTCCATGGGGTCGCAGAGTGGGACACAACTGAGTGACTGAGCATGCACACTTACATTATAATGTTGATGCTCACATCAGGTTTTGAAAAGTCAGCTCCACAAGATTAAATTGCTTAAGCTGTTGTGCAGAGTTTTAGTTGGTTGTGGGGGACTCACGGGAAACCCCAGAGCTGGTTGAAACAATTATTATTATTATTTTTTTTTAATTTTATTTTATTTTTAAACTTTACAATATTGTATTAGTTTTGCCAAATATCAAAATACCGCCTTATGATCCAGCAATCCCACTGCTGGGCATACACACTGAGGAAACCAGAAGGGAATGAAACAATTATTTTAAGGGAAGACATTTGAGATGCAAGGGACGTAGAAAGAAGCCTTCTCTGAGCCTCCCTTTTCTGACTCAAGGCAAAAAATTCTGGTTAAGTACGGCTGCCAGAAACTGCCTCTTTGGGGAGAGGCTGCTCCCGAGAGGGTGATGGTAAGTTAAACTATGACAATAACTATGCTCTATTGGAGTTTTCTAGCCTGAAGAAGCTGGAAAGTCCACTTACACCTGCAGAGATAGCATTATCACAAAGTATCTGACCTCATGTTTGCTCTCTCAACCTATTTGTTTTTCCTCAAGGAACTCATTGAAAAAAAAAGAAACACATTTGTTCTTCCCACAGAAGCCTTTTCTCCCTACCCCCACCCCCTACTCCCCTGCTCCCTACTGAGCTGGGTGCTGTTGTTTGTTTACTCGCTCAGCTGTATCCGTGTCCAACTCCTTGCGACCCCAGGTACTACAGCCCACCAGGCTCCTCTGTCCTTGGAAATCCCCAGGCAAGAATACTGGAGTGGGTTGCCATTTCCTTCTCCAGGGGATCTTCCCAATGCAGGGCTCAAACCCATGTCTCTTGCATTGGCAAGTGGATTCTTTACCATTGAGCCACCTGAGAAGCCCAAGTTGGATATATAAGCCTGTAATTTTAATCATTTTAGCAAGTTATACCTTCTTTTAGCTTCCATACAGAATCATTTTCTCCTGTTAATCTGTCTTTTTTTTTTTGACAAGGTTCAGTCATAGAACCTAAGAGGAGAGAGGAAATGTTTTTCTGCTCCAACAGCGGCAAGATTTAAATGTTTCAACAATGTAATGTGCTACAGAATAAAATATGTGGGGGACTTCCCTGGTGGTCCAGTGGCTAAGACTCAGCACTCCCAGTGCAGGCGGCCCGGGTTTGATCCCTGGTCAGGGAACTAGATCCCACATGCCGCAACTAAGACCCAGCATAGCCCAAGAAATAAAAATAAATATTTAAAAAAAAAAAAAAAAAAAAAGAATAAAATATGTGGTCAACTTTAGGAAGTAGAGTCTAGAGTTCATCCATTTAACGGTGCCAAAGGGACCTCTCTGTGCTAGACGCTAAACTAGGCATCAGGGATTTAGAAGCAAAGAACACTGTCAAATTTAACAACAGTGGGACATTTGGAGACACCTTATACTGAAATAAATTTCACATGGTTAAAAGATTAGGCCATGCCGCACAGCATGTGGGATCTTAGTCCCCCGATCAGGGATCAAACCCACACCTCCTGCATTGGAAGTGCAGAGTCTTAATCACAGGACCACCACGGAAATCCTTAAAGATGATAACTTTTCAAAACAACAAGAACGTAATAGGAGAACCCACACAAAGCGTTTAAAATAACTCTTTGAAATTGTTGCTGTTCCCTCGCTAAGTAGAGTCCAATTCTTTGTGACCGCATGGACTGCAGCACGCCAGGCTTCCCCGTCCTTCACCATCTCCCTGAGTTTGCTCAAACTCATGTCCATTGAGTCTGTGATGCCATCCTACCGTCCCATCCTCTGTCACCTCCTTCTCCTCCTGCCCTCAGTCTTTTCCAGTATCAGGGTCTTTACCAGTGAGTAAAGTCTTCCCATCAGGTGGCCAAAGTATTGGAGCTTTAGCATCAGTCTTTCCAGTGAATATTCAGGTTTGATTACTTTTAGGATTATATTAGGACAGATATTTAAGCCTTGAGAATTTTCATGTCCAATATCACATAGATCACATTGTACAGAATTTAGAAGATCCCAATTGTCAGGCTGTTATGATTCATGTGAGCTTTTTTTTTTTGCTGCAGACTTGTGGGACCCTAGTTCCCCAACCAGGGATCAAACCCAGGGCCTCCACAGTGAAAGCACAGAGTCATGACCAGTGGACCTCCGGGGAGTTCCCAACTCAGGAAAATGCAATGCAGATCCATCCCTGCCGCTTTCTCCTCACCCTCTCATCTCTCCAGTGTCGTTTACCTTTGCATTCATCTCACGGTTACTGTAAAAATGTAAGAGAGATGCTTACATTGCTTTTTCGTTTTCATTCAACAATTACCCTTATTTTTTGTTTTAATTTTTACTTATTTTTGGCTGTGCTGGGTCTTTGTTGCTGCCCAGACCTTCGCTAGTTGTGATGAGTGATGGCTGCTCTCTAGTTGCAGTGGGCAAGCTACTCCCTGGGGTGGCTTCTCTTGCTGGCGGAGCACCGGCTGTAGGGCCCATGGGCTTCAGTAGTTGTGGCTCATGGGCTCCAGAGCACAGGCTCAGTAGTTGTGGTACATGGGTTTAGTTGTACCGTGGCATGTGGAATCTTCCTGGACCAGGGATTGAATTCATGTCTCCTGTATTGGCAAGGGAATTCTTTACTATTGAACCACCAAGGAAGCCCTACCCTTACGAGATGGCTCACTCTCTCTGCTGGTTTCCCAGCCTCATGACCTCTATCTCTTAAATAGTAGCATCTGTTCTTTTTCATATACATCTCCAAGTTTATGAAATTAAATCTCAGATGTATAACCATGGTTGAGATTGGGTACTTTGTGTATATATTCAGTTCAGTTCAGTCACTCAGTTGTGTCTGACTCTGCATTAAATATGAATATTTTAAGTTGACCCTGAAAACACTGGCCTGTGATTCACAAGCAGAAGACCTGTCCCCCGTGGCATACACTGATTTTGTCTCACATCCTGTAGTACATAAATGGACTCAGGACTCCCCTGGTGGTCCAATGGTTAAGATTCCAAGCTCCCAATGCACAGGGCCTGGGTTCGACCCCTGGTCAGCAATCTAGATCCCATATGCCGCAACTAAGATCCAGCACAACCAAATAAATATATATATTTTTAAAAAGTAAAAAAGATGAATGGACTCAGGCCATGTGCTCTTTTTGGCTTGGTTTCTTTCACTCCGTTTTGAGTTTGCAGGTCCTTCTGCAGGACTGTTGCATGAGGCTAAGATGACCCCTACTCATCACGGCAGTAGGGTCCTACATCATGTCATCATATTGGACACCTTAAACCTACCCAGGGCTATTAGTCAATTGCATATTAGTAAGGCTGAAAGGGAAAAACATGGCAATGTCACAGAGTACCCATAAATCATGTAGACTTTTTAATTTTTGCTTCTTTTCATTCTTTTTCCTTTGTACACACTATTGAAAATTCCTATCCTCTAATCCACTTATTACTTATTTATTTTTGGCCAGGCTGGTTGGCCTGCAGGATCTTAGTTTCCTGACCAGGGATTGAACCCGCACCCTTACACTGGGAGCTTGGAATCTTAACCACTGGATCACTAGGGAAGTCCCTAACTCACTTATCATCTTTTCCATTTTCTCTGCTCTCCTACAGATGCTCTCGAGATGTTAGATAGCATCAGTGACTCAGTGGACGTGAATCTGAGCAAACTCTGGGAGATACTGTAGGACAGGGGGAGCCTGGCATGCTGCAGTCCATGGGGTGGCAAAGAGTCGGACACGACTTAGAGACTGAACAGCAACAACAGATGCTCTCTACTGTATTTTTCTTCTCCTCCATTGAGTTTCTCAGCTCCAGAATTTCTGTTTGGTTCTTTAAGATCTGCATCTCATTGGCAAAAATTCCACTTTATTTTTTTGAGATTTCATTGAATTTTCCTTTGGCGTTTTCTCATGGAGTTTCTTCAAAACAGCATTTTTGAATTGCTTATTTGCTTGTTCACAAAATTCTGTGTCTTGAGGAACCCAGTGATTAGGATTCTGTGCTTCCACTGTCGGGGGGCCAGGTTCAATCCCTGGTTGGGGAACTAAGATCCCACAAACAGAGCAGGCAGAAAAGGAAAGAAAAAGTTTGTATGCCTATGTGCCTTTCAGATCGATTATTGGGAAAGTGTCACTTTCTGTTTGTAATGACATGTTTCTTTGATTTTTCTTTTCTTTTTTTGGTAGTTTTCCATTGGTGCTTTCTCATTTTAAGGAGCAAGCACCTCCTTAAGCCTTTGCTAGCCACATTCAGTGGGGTATTCTTTTTAATGATAGTGGTGTATTATCTGGGGCTTTCTCTTTCTCTCCCTACACTTGCTCCACTTTTCTTGCTCCCTCTGTGGGAGAGTTCTTAAGCTTTTCTGTCTCTCTGCTCTGACAACTCACCAGGCTGCCTCCTGGAAGCCTGCCTCTGGATTCCCAGAAGGTGGCTCTAGAGCTCCAGTCTGTGGGCGCCCTCGCCCAGAGCAGGGGCTGGTTTGCTGAGCCTGCTTCTTGTCTGTAGAGTTCCTATGGGCACTGCAGGTGGAGGGTCCCACAAGGAGCCCCTGGAGAGAGGGGGCAGGTGTGGGTCCAGCCCTTGGGGCACTGAGGGCGCCCGTGGACCCTGTAGGGAGATTCCCCTGTGTGCTGCTCCCAGAGGCTCGTGATTGGACTCACCGTTGAAAGCAATTGTTTTAGTGCCCTTTGGAATGCCTGTCTGCCTCTTTCTCAAGATCCTTTGTCTCCATCATGGAGGTCCCGCCTCCGGAAGCTGGTGGCGCTGTAGACAAACCGGTGTCTCCAGCGGTGCCTTGCCTATCTCGGGGAGCAGAGCACTTACTCACCACTTTTCTTCTCCTTGGTGGGAGAGGTGGTCTCTGGGTAGATCAGCCCCCGGAGATGTTCCCTGGGAAAGAGGGCCAGGCTGAAAGCTGAGAAATCCTCTCTTGGCCCCCTCTGCTGTGACTACATTGTCTTGGCACGCTGGAATCTCCCCCAGGGAAAACTCACTTTCTGTGATTACTTTCTCTGTGTGTCGGAATTTGCCCAGGTCAATTTTCCCCACCGCCACCACCGCAAGGGAGATGGGGGCAGGCTCACTGGCCCTGCAGGTTCTGCAGCCCATGCAGAAGTCCATCTGCCTGGCACTAAGATGCACAGATAGGCGAGATTCCTCCCAGGTTCCTTGACACGTGGCGCTAGGTCTCACAGGCGCCCGCTTTTGTTCTGTCTGTTGTTTTGTGCTTCGTCGCTCAGTTGTGTCCGACTCTTTGCCACCCCATGGACGGTAGCCAGCCAGGCTCCTCTGTCCCTGGGGATTCTCCAGCCAAGAGTAGTGGAGAGGGTTGCCATCCCCAACCCAGGGATTGAACCCCGGTCTCCTGCATTGCAGGCGGATTCGTTTTAGAAAGAGGCTAAAAGGAGGCAGCAGAGGATGAGATGGTTGGATGGCATCACTGACTCAATGGACATGAGTCTGAGCAAACTCTGGAAGATAGTGGAAGACAGGGAGGCCTGGCGTGTTGCAGTCTATAGGGTCGCAAAGAGTCCGACATGACTGAGCACACACGTATATTTGCACCACGTCTCACCATCTAAAAATATTAATTTGTGTATGTTTACTAATGTTTTTGGAGTGCCCCTCCACGGGAAAAGCAGCCTCCCTGAGAGCAAAGATTGTTTTTCATCCTTATATTCGCAGAGATTAGACATAAGAAGCTCAATTCATGACTGAAGATCAAATGAATGAGGCTATTAGTTGATTGCTTGAATCAGCTTAAAACATTTCAGTGTATTAGTTGCATTCCATCTGAAAAGACTGTAATCTTCTTAAACTATAAACTCTTATGGGTTGGCCTGTGTCTTCTGTTTCTCTAGAGAAATGGAGACTCATGGGTACTTTTATTTTATTTGCGGAGAGGGGAGGGGGTTGCTGTGCTAGATTTTGTTGCCGTGTGCTGGATTTCTGTAGTTGCAGTGAGCAGGGGCTACTCTCTGGTTGAGGTGCTCGGGCTTCTCATGGCAGTGGCTTCTCTTCTTGCAGAGCATGGGCTCAGTAGTTGTGGCACAGGGGCTTAGTCGCCCTGCGGCATGTGGAATCTTCTCAGACTGGGGATCAAACCCATGTCCCTTGTGTTGGCAGATGGATTCTTAGCCACTGAGTCACCAGGGAAGTCCTGGTGGGTGCTTTTTAAGGTAATATGCTTAGGATAGTATTTGTTTTGGCTTGGGGGTTTGGGGGTGGGTTTCGGTGGGTATTTTTGTTTTGGGGAGATGATATCTTAGAGATTTAGATGAAGTGACAGAAGAAGCCATGTAACTATCTGGTAGAAGGACATTTTAGCCTTCAACCTATAGGGAGAAGTCATCAAGTTAAGCATAGAGAGAGCCTCTATAAGTACAGCTAAGGCAGGGCTTCTTAACCTTGTTACTATTGACATTTGGAGACTGATAGTTCTTTGTTGTGAACACTGTAATGTGTGCTGTAGAATGTTTAGAGCATCCTTGACTTCTACCGACTAGATCAGCAGTCTCCAACATTTTTGCCCCCAGGGACCAGTTTCACGGAAGACAATATGTTGATTCAATAAATTTATATATTGCAGAAAGATTACCACCACAGCATTAGCTAGCACCTGCATCCCATATTTAACCTTTTTTTTTTTTGTAGTGAGAACATTTAGGATGTATTGCCTTAGCAACTTTCAATGCACAATACAGGAGTATCAGCTATAATCATCATGCTGTACATTAAATCCCTAGAACTCATCAATCCCGTAGCTGGAAATTTGTACCCTTTGAACAACAGGCAGAGATTCTGCATTTTAACAAGCTCCTGGGTGATGCCATGAGGTTGGTTTGTGGGTTTCACTTTGAAAAGGAAAATTAATCTGTAATGAAAATTGTTTTCCAGATACCCACTGCTCAAAAATCAATAAAGAGGCCAGGTTGGTGGAAAGAAATATTTGCTTTATTTTGGATGTTGGCAATGGGGGGGAGAGGGTGGGATGTGGAATCCTGCCCCAAAGTCCAGCTACCCCCACCCCACTGACAACCAGTGGGTGAGAGCTTTTTTAGATGGGGGGAGGGAGCCATCATGAAGAAACAGCACAGTCAGCTCTGACAGTCATCTTGAAATTAATTGGTCATCCATCAGTGGTCAGATCAGCATCATCTCAATTGTTTTCAGTGCTGTTTGTCTTCAGCTCCAGGATTGGATGGTTCCCATATCCTTAAGCAGAGAAGGCAATGGCACCCCACTCCAATACTCTTGCCTGGAAAATCCCATGGACGGAGGAGCCTGGAGGGCTGCAGTCCATGGAGTCCCTGAGGGTCGGACACGACTGAGCGACTTCACTTTCACTTTTCACTTTCATGCATTGGAGAAGGAAATGGTGACCCACTCCAGTGTTCTTGCCTGGAGAATCCCAGGGACGGGGGAGCCTAGTGGGCTGCCATCTATGGGGTAACACAGAGTTGGACACGACTGAAGTGACTTAGCATTAGCATATCCTTAAGGCCAGTTCTCAGAACTGTGGCAGCTGTTGTCATGGCTGCAGTCTGGTCATCATGTCCTTAACTTCTTTCACCTGGTGGGGGTTTCAGTCTCTACAGGACAGCTCATAGGATATGGCTCAGAATACTGTCTATAGACCTGGAGAAGGAACTAAAGGTTCTTGACTTTGCTTAATGACTAAACTGGCATTATTTGGTCTCCTTTGACTGTCTTCCTTTGTGTCTGCATCTTCTTACTTCTCTGACTAAACTTATTCCTTGGCTGAGGTTTCCCCGCAGACAACAGACAGGTGGAGGATGAGGTTGGAGAGGGGAGGATCATAGGGTCCTGCTCCATTTCAAATCTGTGCTTAAAAAACATCAGATTAATGACAGAAATGGGAAAGATCTACAGGCTCCAGAAGACCAGGGATCAGATTAGTGGATGAGGATGGAAGACATGGAGCGGGCGGGACTAGGGTATGGCTGTCAAGGGATGTATTTAAGTCTTGATGCGAGTTTTGCCCGTTCTTATTACTAGAAGCACATTTGGATAACAGGATGTCAGATGCAGACGACACTTCAGAAGGTAAGTCAGGGCCTCCCTGGTGGGTCTGTGGTAAAGAATCCACCTGCCAATGCAGGAGACATGACTTCAGTGCCTGGTCTGAAAAGATTCCACATGCTGCAGAGCAGCTGAGCCCATGTGTTACCACTACTGAGCCTGTACTCTAGACCCACCCTATGAGCTGCAACTACTGAGTCCACGTGCTGCAACTATAGAAGCTCGCATGCCCTAGAGTCCATGCTCTGCAATAAGACAAGCCCTTGAATGGAGATGCTCACGCATTGCAACAAAAAGTAGCCCCTGCTCGCTGCAACTAGAGAAAAGCCTGTGAAGCAAGGAAGACACTGCACAGCCAAAAATAAACAAATAAATGAAATTACTTTTTAAAAAAAGGTTAGTCAGAGGAGAGAGAACTGAAGGAAAGGTATGTGAAGAAGTTGAACACAATTGACAAGGCTGGTGGAGACGGCTTAGTAGCTGTCATCTGAGGGCAAATCCAGTCAGAGGCAATGCCAAGTCTGAGTCTGAATTCCAGATCTCCCCTTTGTTAACTCATGATTCCTCTGATCCTTGAGAAATGGGCACTCTGATCCCTCTTGAAAGTGAAAGTGAAGTTGCTCAGTCATGTCTCACTCTTTGTGACCTCGTGGACTGTAGCCCACCAGGCTCCTCCGTCCATGGGATTCTCCAGGCAAGAAAACAGGAGTGGATTGCCATTTCCTTCTCCAGGGGATCTTCCCAACCCAGGGACTGAACCCAGCTCTCCCACATTGCAGGCAGACGCTTCACCTCTGAGCCACCAGGGCAACCCTTAGGAGGATGATTATGTCACGGTATATAGGCTCCACCAAGAAATCTGGTTTGGAGAAGCAGCTAAGCATCTCCCTGTGAGCTGAACAAAGGACTTCAGTCTTCAACAGTCAGGTTGAAGGGAGGGGTTCTCTGAGGCTGGCCATTATGTATGATTATAGGTGGTTCTAGCAGTAAAGAAACATCTGCTGGATCATGGAAAAAGCAAGAGAGTTCCAGAAAAACATCTATTTCTGCTTTATTAACTATGACAAAGCCTTTGACTGTATGTATCACAATAAACTGTGGAAAATTCTGAAAGAGATGGGAATACCAGACCACCTGATCTGCCTCTTGAGAAATTTGTATGCAGGTCAGGAAGCAACAGTTAGAACTGGACATGGAACAACAGACTGGTTCCAAATAGGAAAAGGAGTACGTCAAGGCTGGATATTGTCACCCTGCTTATTTAACTTATATGCAGAGTACATCATGAGAAACGCTGGACTGGAAGAAACACAAGCTGGAATCAAGATTGCCGGGAGAAATATCAATAACCTCAGATATGCAGATGACACCACCCTTATGGCAGAAAGTGAAGAGGAACTCAAAAGCCTCTTGATGAAAGTGAAAGTGGAGAGTGAAAAAATTGTCTTAAAGCTCAACATTCAGAAAACGAAGATCATGGCATCTGGTCCCATCACTTCATGGGAAAGAGATGGGGAAACAGTGGAAACAGTGGCAGACTTTATTTTTCTGGGCTCCAAAATCACTGCAGATGGTGACTGCAGCCATGAAATTAAAAGACGCTTACTCCTTGGAAGGAAAGTTATGTCCAACCTAGATAGCATATTCAAAAGCAGAGACATTACTTTGCCAAAAAAGGTCCGTCTAGTCAAGGCTATGGTTTTTCCTGTGGTCATGTATGGATGTGAGAGGTGGACGATGAAGAAGGCTGAGGGCCGAAGAACTGATGATTTTGAACTGTGGTGGGTTGGAGAAGACTCTTGAGAGTCCCTTGGACTGTAAGGAGATCCAACCAGTCCATCCTAAAGGAGATCAGTCCCGGGTGTTCATTGGAAGGACTGAAGTTGAAGCTGAAACTCCAGTACTTTGGCCACCTCATGCGAAGAGTTGACTCATTGGAAAAGACTCTGATGCTGGGAGGGATTGGGGGCAGGAGGAGAAGGGGATGACAGAGGATGAGATGGCTGGATGGCATCACCTGCTCCATGGACGTGAGTTTGGGTGAATTCTGGGAGTTGGTGATGGACAGGGAGGCCTGGGGTGCTGCTATTCATGGGGTCGCAAAGAGTCGGACATGACTGAGCAGCTGAACTGAACTGAACTGAGCAGTAAAGAACCTGCCTACCAATGCAGGAGACACAGGAGACTCGTGTTCAATCCTTGGGTCAGGAATATGCCCTAGAGAGGACATGGCAACCTAATCCAGCATTCTTGCCTGGAGAATTTCCATAGACAGAGGAGCCTGGAGGGCTACAGCAGTCCATGGGGTCACAAAGAGTCCGACACGACTGTAGAGACTTAGCACGCATGCATAATAACAACAGCAATGAAAGCAAGTCAAAGAAACAGTTCCAACATGGAGTCAGAATTGGCTCTTCCTTGCAACAATCTTAGTTCGCCAACCAGGGATCAAATCCATGTGCCCTGCATTGCAAAGCAGATTCTTAACCACTGGGCTACCAGGGAAGTTCCAGCAAAGCCTTTTTAAAGACAAGAAGAGAGAGGGGCTCCCTGGTTAGCTTATGTACAATTTTCTGGTTAATGGTGGAGTAACGGGGCTTCCTAGGTGGCTCAGCAGTAAAGAATCCACTTACCAATACAGCAGATGTGGGCTTGATCCCTGGGTCGGAAAGATCCCCTGAAGAAGGAAATGGCAACCCATTCCAGTGTTCTTACCTGGGAAATCTCCTGAATAGAGGAGCCTGGCAGGCTACAGTCCATGGGATTGCAAAGAGTTGGACCTGACTTAGTGACTAAACAAGAGGGTGACGTCACAGGGATTAACATTATCCATCCTTAGGCATCAGTAGGTCTGGGGGCTACAGGCTCATGGTCATCAAGTAGTTAAAATCTTCCATTTGAGTGGGGGGGTGGTTCTACCTTCTGTACAACAACTCAAGAAATGTGCATGCGATATTATTATCTTGATACTTCAGAGAAGAGCTAAAGGAGAGGATATGGGGGAGAGTCTCCTCAGGCAAGCCCCATAGAGCCCTCCTTGGTTACGTTAGCAGTATTTAATACCGTGTGTATATATATTTTAAATATTTTATTTTATTGGCTGTACCATGTGGCATGTGGGATCTTAGTTCCGCAACAAGGCATTGAACCTGTGGCCCCTGCATTGGAAATGTGGAGTCTTAACACCGAAGCATCAGGGTTAGTCCCTAATATAGTGTATATTTTAATAGTCTGTGTATGTGTGGTTCCACTGAAGTGTGATGTCCATGAAAACAATATTATCATTATTAGACTTTTATTAGAGTAGGTTTAGCTTCACAGAAAAAATTGAACAGAGGGACAGAGATCTCTCTCAAACCTCCTGTGCCCACACAGGCATTGCTCCTCCCTGTAGCAAGATACCACACTGAGTGGTACATATATTCAGTTCATTTCAGTTGCTCAGTCGTGTCCAACTCTTTGCGATCCCATCAATCACAGCATGCCAGTCTTCCCTGTCCATCACCAACTCCCGGAGTTCACTCAAGCTCACGTCCATCCAGCCATCTCATCCTCTGTCATCCCCTTCTCTTCCTGCCCCCAATCCTTCCCAACATCAGGGTCTTTTCAAATGAGTTAACTCTTCGCATGAGGTGGCCAAAGTACTGGAGTTTCAGCTTCAACTTCAGTCCTTCCAATGAACACCCGGGACTGATCTCCTTTAGGATGGACTGGTTGGATCTCCTTACAGTCCAAGGGACTCTCAAGAGTCTTCTCCAACACCACAGTTCAAAAGCATCAATTCTTCGGTGCTCAGCTTTCTTCACAGTCCAACTCTCACATCCATACATGACCACTGGAATTACTGTTGATGAACCTATATCAGTAGGTCACAATCATCCAAAATCTATAGGGTTCATTCTATGGGTTTAGGAGAGCAGTGATCTTGTTTTCCCATTTCATTGCTGGTGTTCCTAAAAGAATACCTGAATTTGAGAAAAGTTATTAGTAAAAATGGGATGAATGACAAGGATAAAATGACGTACATTGGATTGAGTTGTTTGTATTCCCTACTTGCAGAAAAAAAAAAAAAAAAGAATCCAAACTAGGGATTCAAGGAATCTATATTTAGATGACCCTTTCCTGTGGTGGGACTTACCTTGTGGCTCAGTTGGTAAAGAATCTGCTTGCAATGTGGGAGACCTGGGTTCGCTCCCTGGGTTGGGAAGATCCCCTGGGGAAGAAAAAGGCTACCCACTCCAATATTCTGGCCTAGAGAATTCCATGGGCTGTATAGTCCATGGGTCCGCAAAGAGTTGGACACGACTGAGTGACTTTCACTTTCACGTTTCCTGTGGTGGGTATTTAGATAGCAACAGTGACAACAGAGGAGGCTTTAGAGAAACCAGTAAGAAAGTCATTGTCAACTACAAACTGGCACTTACCAAGAGCACTGCCAGTGACTGAACGAAAAAGGCATTTGCCATCTGCCCCTTCGGAGATTGAACCCAATGCTGCTATAGCTGTTGACCTTCAACAATCCCTGAGGGAGTTCAGGGCACAGTGAGGCACTCCGTGCTCCAGGGAATCTGGTGGGACAGGTCTTCAGATAGTTAGATGTTTTTAAGAACAGATTTTATGAAGTCAAGGGCTTCCCTTGTAGCTCAGTTGGTAAAGAACCTGCCTGCAGTGCAGGAGACATGGGTTCGATCCCTGGGTCTGGAAGATCCCCTGGAGAAGGAAATGGCAACCCACTCCAGTATCCTTGCCTGGAAAATCTCATGGATAGAGGAGCCTGGTGGGATGCAGTCCATGGGGTCCCAAAGAGTTGGGCACAACTGAACTACTCACACTTACTTTATGATCTCAATCCTTGCATCTCCTCATACCTAAGGAAGCAATAAATCCCTTCATGGTGACATCAGATCTTCATGACTAACAAAATCCTTTTGTAAAATGAGTGCTAAGCTGGGAGGACCCTATGCCCGAAGGGCGGTGGCCAAGAGGAGTTACCCCATGTCCGAGGTCAGGGGCAGCGGCCGGGAGGGCCAAACCCACGTCCAAGGAGCGGTGGCTCGCGGGTGCAGGAGGGCCTAGAGGAGCTATCCCACGTTGAAGGTTAGGAAGGGCAGCAGTGAGGAGATACCCCTCCTCCAAGGTAAGGAGCAGCGGCTGCGCTTTGCTGGAGCAGCTGTGAAGAGATACCCCACGCCCAAGGTAAGAGAAACCCAAGTAAGATGGTAGGTGTTGCAAGAGGGCATCAGAGGGCAGACACACTGAAACCATACTGACAGGAAACTAGTCAATCTAATCACACTAGGGCCACAGCCTTGTTTAACTCAATGAAACTAAGCCATGCCCGTGGGGCAACCCAAGATGGGCGGGTCATGGTGGAGAGATCTGACAGAATGTGGTCCACTGGAGAAGGGAACGGCAAACCACTTCAGTATTCTTGCCTTGAGAACCCCATGAACAGTGTGAAAAGGCAAAATGATAGGATACTGAAAGAGGAACTCCCCAGGTCAGTAGGTGGCCAATATGCTACTGGAGATCAGTGGAGAAATAACTCCAGAAAGAATGAAGGGATGGAGCCAAAAGAAAAAGAATACCCAGCTGTGGATGTGACTGGTGATAGAAGCAAGGTCCGATGCTGTAAAGAGCAATATTGCTAGGAACCTGGAATGTCAGGTCCATGAATCAAGGCAAATTGGAAGTGGTCAAACAAGAGATGGCAAGAGTGAACGTCGACATTCTAGGAATCAGCGAACTGAAATGGACTGGAATGGGTGAATTTAACTCAGATGACCATTATATCTACTACTGCGGGCAGGAATCCCCCATAAGAAATGGAGTAGCCATCATGGTCAACAAAAGAGTCCGAAATGCAGTACTTGGATGCAATCTCAAAAACGACAGAATGATCTCTGTTCATTTCCAAGGCAAACCATTCAATAGCACAGTAATCCAAGTCTATGCCCAAGCAGTAACGCTGAAGAAGCTGAAGTTGAACGGTTCTATGAAGACCTACAAGACCTTTTAGAACTAACACCCAAAAAAGATGTCCTTTTCATTATAGGGGACTGGAATGCAAAAGTAGGAAGTCAAGAAACACCTGGAGTAACAGGAAAATTTGGCCTTGGAATACGGAATGAAGCAGGGCAAAGACTAATAGAGTTTCACCAAGAAAATGCACTGGTCATAGCAAACACCCTCTTCCAACAACACAAGAGAAGACTCTACACATGGACATCACCAGATGGTCAACACCGAAATCAGATTGATTATATTCTTTGCAGCCAAAGATGGAGAAGCTCTATACAGTCAACAAAAATAAGACAGGGAGCTGACTGTGGCTCAGACCATGAACTCCTTATTGCCAAATTAAGACTTAAATTGAAGAAAGTAGGGGAAACCACTAGACCATTCAGGTATGACCTAAATCAAATCCCTTATGATTATACAGTGGAAGTGAGAAATCGATTTAAGGGCCTAGATCTGAGAGATAGAGTGCCTGATGAACTATGGAATGAGGTTCATGACATTGTACAGGAGACAGGGATCAAGACCATCCCCATGGAAAAGAAATGCAAAAAAAGCAAAATGGCTGTCTGGGGAGGCCTTACAAATAGCTGTGAAAAGAAGAGAAGCGAAAAGCAAAGGAGAAAAGGAAAGATATAAGCATCTGAATGCAGAGTTCCAAAGAATAGCAAGAAGAGATAAGAAAGCCTTCCTCAGCGATCAATGCAAAGAAATAGAGGAAAACAACAGAATCGGAAAGACTAGAGATCTCTTCAACAAGATTAGAGATACCAAGGGAACATTTCATGCAAAGATGGGCTCGATAAAGGACAGAAATGGTATGGACCTAAAGAAGCAGAAGATATTAAGAAGAGGTGGCAAGAATACACAGATCAGATCACATCAGTAGCTCAGTCATGTCCGACTCTTTGCGACCCCATGAATAGCAGCATGCCAGGCCTCCCTGTCTATCACCAACTCCCGGAGTTCACCCAGACTCAGGTCCATCGAGTCAGTGATGCCATCCAGCCATCTCATCCTCTGTCATCCCCTTCTCCTCCTGCCCCCAATCCCTCCCAGCATCAGAGTGATTGCCAATGAGTCAACTCTTCGCATGAGGTGGCCAAACTACTGGAGTTTCAGCTTTAGTATCATTCCTTCCAAAGAAATTCCAGGGCTGATCTCCTTCAGAATGGACTGGTTGGATCTCCTTGCAGTCCAAGGGACTCTCAAGAGTCTTCTCCAACCCACCACAGTTTAAAAGCATCAATTCTTCGGCACTCAGCTATCTTCACAGTCCAACTCTCACATCCATACATGACCACAGGAAAAACCATAGCCTTGACTAGACGGACCTTTGTTGGCAAAGTAATGTCTCTGCTTTTCAATATGCTACCTAGGTTGGTCAAAACTTTCCTTCCAAGGAGTAAGAATCTTTTAATTTCATGGCTGCAGTCACCATCTGCAGTGATTTTGGAGCCCCCCCAAAATAAAGTCTGACACTCTTTCCACTGTTTCCCCATCTATTTCCCATGAAGTGATGGGACCAGATGCCATGATCTTCGTTTTCTGAATGTTGAGCTTTAAGCCAACTTTTTCACTTTCCACTTTCACTTTCATCAAGAAGCTTTTTAGTTCCTCTTCACTTTCTGCCATAAGGGTGGTGTCATCTGCATATCTGAAGTTATTGATATTTCTCCCGGCAATTTTGATTCCAGCTTGCGTTTTTCCAGCCCAGCGTTTCTCATGATGTACTCTGCATATAAGTTAAATAAGCAGGGTGACAATATCCAGCCTTGACGTACTCCTTTTCCTATTTGGAACCAGTCTGTTGTTCCATGTCCAGTTCTAACTGTTGCTTCCTGAACTGCATACAAATTTCTCAAGAGGCAGATCAGGTGGTCTGGTATTCCCATCTCTTTCAGAATTTTCCACAGTTTATTGTGATCCACATACTCAAAGGCTTTGTCATAGTCAATAAAGCAGAAATAGATGTTTTTCTGAAACTCTCCTGCTTTTTCCATGATCCAGCAGATGTTGGCAATTTGATCTCTGGATCCTCTGCCTTTTCTAAAACCAGCTTGAACATCTGGAAGTTCAAGGTTCACGTATTGCTGAAGCCAGGCTTGGAGAATTTTGAGCATTACTTTACTACTATGTGAGATGAGTTCAATTTTGTGGTAGTTTGAGCAGCCTTTGGCATTGCCTTTCTTTAGGATTGGAATGAAAACTGACTTTTTCCAGTCCTGTGGCCACTGCTGAGTTTCCCAAATTTGCTGGCATATTGAGTGCAGCACTTTCACAGCATCATTTTTCAGGATTTGAAAGAGCTCTGGAATTCCATCACCTCCACTAGCTTTGTTCGTAGTCATGCTTTCTAAGGCCCACTTGACTTCACATTCCAGGATGTCTGGCTGTAGGTCAGTAATCACACCATCGTGATTATCTGGGTCATGAAGATCTTTTCTGTACAGTTCTGTGTATTCTTGCCATCTCTTCTCAATATCTTCTGCTTCTGTTAGGTCCATACCATTTCTGTCTTTTATCGAGCCCATCTTTGCATGAAATGTTCCCTTGGTATCTCTAATCTTGTTGAAGAGATCTCTAGTCTTTCCGATTCTGTTGTTTTCCTCTATTTCTTTGCATTGATCGCTGAGGAAGGCTTTCTTATCTCTTCTTGCTGTTCTTTGGAACTCTGCATTCAGATGCTTATATCTTTCCTTTTCTCCTTTGCTTTTCGCTTCTCTTCTTTTCACAGCTATTTGTAAGGCCTCCCCAGACAGCCATTTTGCTTTTTTTGCATTTCTTTTCCATGGGGATGGTCTTGATCCCTGTCTCCTGTACAATGTCATGAACCTCATTCCATAGTTCATCAGGCACTCTATCTCTCAGATCTAGGCCCTTAAATCTATTTCTCACATCCACTGTATAATCATAAGGGATTTGATTTAGGTCATACCTGAATGGTCTAGTGGTTTTCCCTACTTTCTTCAATTTAAGTCTTAATTTGGCAATAAGGAGTTCATGGTCTGAGCCACAGTCAGCTCCCTGTCTTATTTTTGTTGACTGTATAGAGCTTCTCCATCTTTGGCTGCAAAGAATATAATCAATCTGATTTTGGTGTTGACCATCTGGTGATGTCCATGTGTAGAGTCTTCTCTTGTGTTGTTGGAAGAGGGTGTTTGCTATGACCAGTGCATTTTCTTGGTGAAACTCGATTAGCCTTTGCCCTGCTTCATTCCATATTCCAAGGCCAAATTTTCCTGTTACTCCAGGTGTTTCTTGACTTCCTACTTTTGCATTCCAGTCCCCTATAATGAAAAGGACATCTTTTTTGGGTGTTAGTTCTAAAAGGTCTTGTAGGTCTTCATAGAACCGTTCAACTTCAGCTTCTTCAGCGTTACTGCTTGGGCATAGACTTGGATTACTGTGCTAGTGAATGGTTTGCCTTGGAAATGAACAGAGATCATTCTGTCGTTTTTGAGATTGCATCCAAGTACTGCGTTTCGGACTCTTTTGTTGACCATGATGGCTACTCCATTTCTTATGGGGGATTCCTGCCCGCAGTAGTAGATATAATGGTCATCTGAGTTAAATTCACCCATTCCAGTCCATTTCAGTTCGCTGATTCCTAGAATGTCGACGTTCACTCTTGCCATCTCCTGTTTGACCACTTCCAATTTGCCTTGATTCATGGACCTGACATTCCAGGTTCCTAGCAATATTGCTCTTTACAGCATCGGACCTTGCTTCTATCACCAGTCACATCCACAGCTGGGTATTCTTTTTCTTTTGGCTCCATCCCTTCATTCTTTCTGGAGTTATTTCTCCACTGATCTCCAGTAGCATATTGGCCACCTACTGACCTGGGGAGTTCCTCTTTCAGTATCCTATCATTTTGCCTTTTCACACTGTTCATGGGGTTCTCAAGGCAAGAATACTGAAGTGGTTTGCCGTTCCCTTCTCCAGTGGACCACATTCTGTCAGATCTCTCCACCATGACCCGCCCATCTTGGGTTGCCCCACGGGCATGGCTTAGTTTCATTGAGTTAAACAAGGCTGTGGCCCTAGTGTGATTATATTGACTAATTTTCTGTCAGTATGGTTTCAGTGTGTTTGCCCTCTGAGGCCCTCTTGCAATACCTACCATCTTACTTGGGTTTCTCTTACCTTGGGCGTGGGGTATCTCTTCACAGCTGCTCCAGCAAAGCGCAGCCGCTGCTCCTTACCTTGGAAGAGGGGTATATCCTCACTGCTGCCCTTCCTAACCTTCAACTTGGGATAGCTCCTCTAGGTCCTCCTGCGCCCGCGCAGCCATGGCTCCCTGTATGTGGGGTGCTCCTTCAGGCCGCCTCCCCCGACCTCGGACGCGGGGCAACTCCTCTCGTTGCCACCCCTGACCTCAGACGCTGGGCATCTCCTCTTGGCCGACCCCACTGACCTCGGACGCGGTGTAGCTCCCCTCGGCCATTCCTGAGCAGTCACAGTCCGGCACTCTCTGCCGATGCCCCTGACCTCGGACGCGGGGCAACTCCTCTCGGCCGCCGCCCTTCGGGCATGGGGTCCTAATCACGATGGTGTGATCACTGACTTAGAGCCAGACATCCTGGAATGTAAAGTCAAGTGGGCCTTAGAAAGCATCACTATGAACAAAGCTAGTGGAGGTGATGGAATTCCAGTGGAGCTCTTTCAAATCCTGAAAGATGATGCTGTGAAAGTCCTGCACTCAATATGCCAGCACATTTGGAAAACTCAGCAGTGGCCACAGGACTGGAAAAGGTCAGTTTTCATTCCAATCCCAAAGAAAGACAATGCCAAAGAATGCTCAAACTACTGCACAATTGCACTCATCTCACACGCTAGTAGAGTAATGCTCAAAATTCTCCAAGCCAGGCTTCAGCAATATGTGAACTGTGAACTTCCAGATGTTCAAGCTGGTTTTAGAAAAGGCAGAGGAACCAGAGATCAAATTGTGAACATCTGCTGGATCATGGAAAAAGCAAGAGAGTTCCAGAAAAACATCTATTTCTGTTTTATTGACTATGACAAAGCCTTTGAGTGTGTGGATCACAATAAACTATGGAAAATTCTGAAAGAGATGGGAATACCAGACCACCTAACCTGCCTCTTGAGAAAACTTTATGCAGGTCAGGAAGCAACAGTTAGAACTGGACATGGAACAACAGACTGGTTCCAAATAGGAAAAGGAGTACGTCAAGGCTGGATATTGTCACCCTGCTTATTTAACTTATATGCAGAGTACATCATGAGAAACGCTGGACTGGAAGAAACACAAGCTGGAATCAAGATTGCCGGGAGAAATATCAATAACCTCAGATATGCAGATGACACCACCCTTATGGCAGAAAGTGAAGAGGAACTAAAAAGCCTCTTGATGAAAGTGAAAGTGGACAGTGAAAAAGTTGGCTTAAAGCTCAACATTCAGAAAACGAAGATCATGGCATCCTGTCCCGTCACTTCATGGGAAATAGATGGGGAAACAGTGGGAAGAGTGTCAGACTTTATTTTGGGGGGGCTCCAAAATCACTGCAGATGGTGACTGCAGCCATGAAATTAAAAGACGCTTACTCCTTGGAAGGAAAGTTATGACCAACCTAGATAGCATATTCAAAAGCAGAGACATTACTTTGCCAACAAAGGTTCGTCTAGTCAAGGCTATGGTTTTTCCTGTGGTCATGTATGGATGTGAGAATTGGACTGGGAAGGAGGCTGAGGGCCGAAGAACTGATGATTTTGAACTGTGGTGTTGGAGAAGACTCTTGAGAGTCCCTTGGACTGCAAGGAGATCCAACCAGTCCATTCTGAAGGAGATCAGCCCTGGGATTTCTTTGGAAGGAATGATGCTAAAGCTGAAACTCCAGTAGTTTGGCCACCTCATTTGAAGAGTTGACTCATTGGAAAAGACTCTGATGCTGGGAGGAATTGGGGGCAGGAGGAGAAGGGGATGACAGAGGATGAGATGCCTGGATGGCATCACTGACTCGATGGACCTGAGTCTGGGTGAACTCCGGGAGTTGGTGATGGACAGGGAAGTCTGGCATGCTGCGATTGATGGGGTCAAAAAGAGTCAGACACGACTGAGCCACTGAACTGAACTGAACTGTGACATTGAACTACCCCTTCACCAAACCTTATATGTTGACTTTCCCCATTGCTGCTTTGGAGCAGTCTCTCTGAGCTATCTGACATGCTGCCTCCCAGGCTGCAGTGCTCATTTTGCCCCAAATAAAACTTAACTCAGAACTCTCAATTTGTACATCTTTTTTTTTTAGCCAACATCATCCACATTGTGTATGAATATCTGGGCATTTCAGTCGCTGGAGAGGCAGGCTTGACCTGTGGCGAGAGGAAGGGGGAAAATCAGGCTTTTGAAAATGAAACTGACTTTAGCATCTCATTCCTGCCTTTCTCTCTTTCCTAGAAAGTACCGCAAGCACTCAAAAAGGAAACAAACCATGTTCACGGAGAAACAGTTGGCATATTTAAATTTTCTTAAAAATTAAAAAACCCATACCCCATCCTTGGCCTCCAGAGAGAAATGGCCTCAAAAATGGAGCTACACCTAACAGTCCTGCAGGTCAGAAAACAAGCCCCATCTCACCAGGCCACCTCATTTGTTGTTCTTCTTCAGTTGCCAACTCATGTTGCAACCCTGTGGACTGCAGCCTGCCAGGCTCCCCTGTCCTTCACCATCTCCCAGAGTTTGCTCAATTCATCCTCATTGAGTCGGTGATGCTATCTAAACATCTCATCCTCCGCCGCCCCCTTCTCCTCCTACCTTCAATCTTTCCCAGCATCAGAGTGTTTCTCAATGAGTTGACTTGTTGCATCCAGTGGCCAAAGTATTGGAGCTTCAGCTTCAGCATCAGTCCTTCCAATGAATAACCAGGGCTGATTTCTGGGATAATTCCTGAAGCTTGATACCATTGCAATCCCCAAGACTCTGAAGACCCAGACTACTACTCATACCCTATTACATGCTCTCCTAACCTCTAGAGCAAGATGGGCAAAATTTTTGTGTAAAGGACCAGATAATAAACACTTGTGAGCCATACAGTCTCTGCCACAACTGTTAAATTCTGCCTTGATAGCAGCATAGGAGCAGCCATCGAGGTTGTGAAAACAAATAGATGTGTCTGTGTTCTCAAATGGGCTTCCCTGGTGACTCAGATGGCAAAGAATCTGCCTGCAATGCAAAAGACACCTGTATGATTCCTGGGTCAGGAAGATCCTTTAGGGAAGGAAATGGCAAACACTCCAGCATTCTTGCCTGGAGAATTCCATGGATATTTTGTGTTCCATATGACTTCATGGACGCATATTAGAAGTTCATATGTTATTGACATGTCATCAATTCTTCTTCTTCTTGTGCTGGTTTTTTTTTTTCTTTCCTCCCAACCATTTCAAAATGTAAAAGCTCTTAACTCATGGGCCATACTGAAACAGATGGTGGATCACAGAATTACCTTTAAGTGGCTTATCTTTAATCTCTCTCTTTATGTCTCCAAATTCCAGCTGCAGTGTTTGTACCATTGCCATTTATTGTTTAGTCATTCAGTCATAGCCCTCCAGGGCTTCCCTGGTGGCTCAGATGGTAAAGTGTCTGCCTGCAATGCGGGAGACCCAGCTTTGATTTCTGGGTCAGGAAGATCCCCTGGAGAAGGAAATGGCAATCCACTCCAGCACTCTTGCCTGGAAAATCCCATGGATGGAGGAGCCTGATAGGCTACAGTCCATGGGGTCGCAAAGAGTCGGACATGACTGAGAGACTTCACTTTCACTATAGCCCTCCAGACTCCTCTGTCCATGGGATTCTCCAGGCAAGAATACTGGAGTGGGTTGCCATGCCCTCCTACAGGGGATCTTCTGAAATCAGGGATCAAACCCATGTCTCCTGCATTGGCAGGCAGGTTCTTTACCACTGAGCCACCAAGGAAGCCATGTTTTCTCCCTCAGCTCGGCTCAGTTGCTCAGTCGTGTCCCACTCTTTGCAACCCCATGAATCACAGCATGCCAGGCCTCCCTGTCCATCACCAACTCCCTGAGTTCATTCAAATTCATGTCCATCGAGTCGGTGATGCCATCCAGACATCTCATCCTCTGTCTCCTCTTCTCCTCCTGCCCCCAATCCCTCCCAGCATCAGAGTCTTTTCCAATGAGTGAACTCTTCGCATGAGGTGGCCAAACTACTGGAGTTTCAGCTTCAGCATCAGTCCTTCCAATGAACACCCAGGGTTGATCTCCTTTAGGATGGACTGGTTGGATCTCCTTGCAGTCCAAGGGATTCCCAAGAGTCTTCTCCAACACCACAGTTCAAAAGCATCAATTCTTTGGCACTCAGCTTTCTTCACAGTCCAACTCTCACATCCATACATGACCACAGGAAAAACCATAGCCTTGACTAGATGGACCTTTGTCGGCAAAGTAATGTCTCTGCTTTTGAATATGCTATCTAGGTTGTTCATAACTTTCCTTCCAAGGAGTAAGTGTCTTCTAATTTCATGGCTGCAGTCACCATCTGCAGTGATTTTGGAGCCCAGAAAAATAAAGTCTGACACTGTTTCCACTGTTTCTCCATCTATTTCCCATGAAGTGATGGGACAGGATGCCATGATCTTCGTTTTCTGAATGTTGAGCTTTAAGCCAACTTTTTCAGTCTCCTCTTTCACTTTCATTAAGAGGCTTTTTAGTTCCTCTTCACTTTCTGCCATAAGGATGGTGTCATCTGCATATCTGAGGTTATTGATATTTCTCCCGGCAATCTTGATTCCAGCTTGTGTTTCCTCCAGTCCAGCGTTTCTCATGATGTAGTCTGCATATAAGTTAAATAAGCAGGGTGACAATATACAGCCTTGATGTACCCCTTTTCCTATTTGGAACCAGTCTGTTGTTCCATGTCCAGTTCTAACTGTTGCTTCCTGACCTGCATATAGATTTCTCAAGAGGCAGGTCAGGTGGTCTGTTTTCTCCTTACCTTTCACCAATACTCTTTTCACAATCTCTTTAGCAGTATTTCCTGAATTCTGCCCCTTGTCTTTATTTCAAGGTCAATGCTTTGTCCTAGATTGTGTAAACACTTTTCTTATCTAACTTAGTGGCCTTCACAAAGCTCTCCTTACCATCAGTTCATCTCCAGTCAACCTTGGAACATGCCATCAGATCAGTTATTAATGGTTTTGCTTAGAAGTTTGTTTTTGGGGAAAAAAAAAATTGTTTAGGGACCGTCCGGTGGTTAAGACTCCACCTTCCACTTCATGGGGCGTGAATTCTACCCCTGGTCGGGGAACTAAGATCCTGCAGGTTGAGCAGTGCAGCAAAATATATATATATATATATATGTATATATATATATATATATATTTTTTTTTTTTTTTTTTTTTTTTTTAAGGGATTTCCTTGGTGGTCCAGTGCTTAAGACTTCACCTTCCAATGCAGAGGGTGCAGGTTCAATCTGGTCAGGGGCCTAATATCCCACATGCCTCGGGGCCAAAAAACCAAAACATAAAACAGAAGAAGAAAAAAAGGAAAATAAAATAGAAGAAATATTGTAACAAATTCAATGAAGACTTTAAATACGGTCCACATCAAAACATCTTTGTAAAAAATTTGTCACTTAGCCTTTAAGGTCCTTCATGCTGCTAAGTCGCTTCAGTCGTGTCCGACTCTGTGCGACCCCATAGACGGCAGCCCACCAGGCTCCCCCGTCCCTGGGATTCACCAGACAAGAACACTGGAGTGGGTTGCCATTTCCTTCTCCAATGCATGAAGGTGAAAAAAGAAAGTGAAGTCGCTCAGTCATGTCCGACTCTTAGCGACCCCATGGACTGCAGCCCACCAGGCTCCTCCGCTCATGGGATTTTCCAGGCAAGAGTACTGGAGTGGGGTGCCATTGCCTTCTCCAAAGGTCCTTCATAATCTGACTCAAATCCTTTTGTTTTAGAATATAACTTTTAAGTTTACATGTTTTTTTTTTCAACTTTACATTTTCAAGTACAATTTTCCAGGCAATTTAAAACAAAACAAACCAAAAAAGGAAAACAAAAACAAGTGATGGTCAGACTTGGCCCAGCGGTGGACCGTGTACAGATATCCGTGCTATGGCACCCCCTAGTGCTGACCACTTTGCTTTCCCATACCTTGCCTTACCTTATAATTTAAGCTATAGTTTTTTCCAGAAATCACGTAGGGACGAGAGAACTGGGCCGTAAATAAGGCTGAGCACCTAAGAATGGATGCTTTCGAATTGTGGTGCTGGAGAAGACTCTTGAGAGTCCCTTGGATGGCAAAGAGATAAAACCAGTCAATCTTAAACGAAATCAACCCTGAATATTCATCAGAAGGACTGATGCTGAAACAGAATCTCCAATACTTTGGCCACCTGATGCAGAGAGTAGACTCATTGGAAAAGACCCTGATGCTGGGAAAGATTGAGGACAAGAGAAGAAGGGGGCGACAGAGATGGTTGGATGACATCACAGACTGAATGGACATGAGTTTGAGCAAACTCCAGGAGATAGTGCAGGACAGGGGAGCCTGGTGCTGCAATCCATGGGATCCAAAGAGTGGGACACGACTTAGGGGCTGGACAACAGCAGCAAATATCTTGCTCTGGGGGTTCAGATCCTTGCTTCACTTTCTGTGCCCATAGCCTCATTCCTGCTTCTCCCTGGCCATAGGTTGGCAGGGGTTCCACAAGCCAAGATGTGGAACAAGAGCCGTCCTCAGCTAGAAACATCAATTAAATGATTGAGTAAAATAAAAATGCTTCTGAAATCCTCTCCTCAGGATTGGTTCAAGAATTGTAGAGTGAAATCCAAGAAAGCCAAAGATGAGGATTTCCCATCAGAACAGCGAAAAGTTCTACAGCCATTCGCTGAGGTCATGGTCAAGATCGGCTCCGCCAAGGAGAACGTGGTTGCACCTCCAAGGTCCTCTCTGGCGCCACCCCTGAATCCCTAGTTTGTGCAGATCCTCTGATACCTTCCTTCCAGCTCAGCATATGGCCTGCCCTGAAGTCTCTCACAGACCATTCACTGGGCCACAAAATGGTCCACTTTGGCTGTTGCCAAGACCCGAATATATACTACCTCTATCCCATTGGAGAATCCTGAGCTGTCTCTACAAACCTCAATTCTAATTCTTTGGGCTCTTTTTTTTTTTTTGCCACAAAGCTCTGTGAGAAGCTAGGCCCAGAAAGTCACATGTTATGATATGTCATGATTCCCATCCCAAGCTGGAATCAAGATTGCTGGGAGAAGTATCAACAACCTCAGATGTGCAGTTGACACCACCCTTATGGCAGTAAGCAAAGAGGAACTAAAAAACCTCTTGATGAAGGTGAAAGAGGAGAGTGAAAAAGGTGGCTTCAAACTCAACATTCAAAAAACTGAGATCACGACATCCGGCCCCATCACCTCATGGCAAATAGATGGGGGAAAATGTCCTCATCACAAAAAAGAAACGAGAATTGTGTGATGGGATGGAGATGTTAACTAATGCCATGGCAGGAATCATTTTGTCATTTATAATTATATCCAATCACCATGCTGTACACCTTAAACTTATACAATGTTATATGTCAATTACATCTCAATAAAACTGGAGAAACAAATTTTAAATAAAATCTGTGTATTTTATTTTGCATAATTTATACCTTGATAAAAAATAAATATATAATAGGACTAGTAAGGACAGTTATCTTTTTTCCTGCTTCTTTGTTTTGATTTTGTTTCTGTTTTTTTTTTTTTTTTTTCCCTTCAGTATTGTTCAGCTAATAAGATTTAGTCATGAGACTTTCCTGGTGGTCCAGTGGCTAAAACGATGTGCTCCCAACGCAGGGGGCCTGGGTTCAGTCCCTGGTCAGGGAACTAGATCCCATGTGCCACAACCAAGACCCAGCACAGCCAAATAAATGGACAAAAATTTTAAAAAAATTAGTTGGTGTTGGCTTTTCTACTTCCTACACTTTGGTCACCTCCCCAATTATTTTATATCTGATGACAACCCAAATATCTCCAGTCTCCCAACATTTATGTTTCTTTTCTCTTTTGCTCTTTTTTCCCCCTTCTCCCTCTACTTTTCTTAAGACAATGGAAGGGACTTCCCTGACAGTCCAGAGGTTAGGACTCCCAGCTTCTACTGCAAGGGGCCGAGGCTTGATCCTGGTTGGGGAACTAAGATCCCACAAGCTGTGGGGCATGCCTGCCCACCCACAAAGACAATGCAACACTGGAAAATCTTCCAAAGAGTTCTCAGGCTCTTGATTCCTTCCTACTAACCCCTCTCCCTGCATGTTGGGCATTTATGAATACAGTAAAGCGTGATCGACAAATCATGTACTTTGACATGAACCTGTAGGATTTTGTACTTGCTGTTGTTGTTCAGTTGCTCAGTCATGTCCAACTCTCTGCGACCCCGTGGTCTGTAGCCCGCCAGGCTCCTCTGTCTCCACTACCTCCCAGAGTCCTCCCCTATCTCCAAGAGGTTGCTCAAATTCGTGTCCATGGAGTTGGTGATGCAGGTAGCATGCGTCAGACCTGAACATGGCACTCTTGCAGGTAGACACTGATAGCCCTGCGCACCTGTCTCACAAATGCATCCTACATTTGTGTGTCTACAGTGCTGAAGTTTTGGGGTTAATTTTTGTGTTTTTCGGGGGGGGGGGGGCGGTGAACTATAGTTGATGTGCTGAGATTTTGTCATTTCTAATCCACACAGGAGCTTCATAACAGTGAGTGGGCTTCACCTCCCTGCTTTCCAGCCCTCTCCTCAATGTGTACTCCCCACCCGCAAGTTCCCTCTTAGTTGCAACCCTGCACTAGAGGTGGCCTAAGAGAATTCCAGTTTCTTTCTGTCATTCTCTTTCCCACCAGAGGCAACCATTCTAACATGTTTCGTGTTCCTCATTCTGCTGTGTGTGTTTTTACGTCTGATGCATGTTCAGTGGCTCAGGCATGTCTGACTCTCTGCAACCCCCATGGACTCTCACCAGGCTCCCCGGTCCATGGGATTTCCCAGGCAAAATTACAGGAGTGGGTTGACATTTCCTTCTCCAATTAATTATACATATACAAATTTTAATATGTATACATACATACACATGTATACATTCAGTGGACATGAACTTGAGCAAACTCTGGGAGGTAGTGGAGGACAGAGAAGCCTGGAGGAGTACAGCCCATGGAGTCACAAAGAGTCAGACGTGACATGGTGACTGAACAACACGTACACATGGACAGGCATACCTCCCTTTTCTGCCCTTTGGAGATACTGCATTTTTTACAAATTGAAGGTTTGCGGCAACCCTAGGTTATCAGATGGTTGTTAGCTCTTTTTTTTTTTTTTTTTTTTTTTGCTGTCCTGGGTCTTACTTGTGGCATTCAGGATCTTTGATCTTAGTTGCGACATGCGGGATCTAGTTGTCTGACCAGGGATCAAACCCAGGCCACCTGCACTGGGAGCAGGGCATCTTAGTCACTGGACCACAAGGGATGTCCCAGCATCTGGTTTTTGGTAATAAAATGCTTTTTTTTAACTTTTCTTTTTATTTATTTATTTGACTGTGCCAGCTCTTAGTTGTGGCATGTGGGATCTAGTTCCCTGACCAGGGATCGAACCTGGGCCCCCTGCATTGGGAGTGCAGAGGCTTAGCCGCTAGACCACCAGTGAAGTCCCAAGTGCTTTTAAATTAAGGCGTGTATGTTGTCCTTTCGGACAGAATGCTTTGCACACTGAATAGACTACACTGTAGTGTAAACACAACTTTTACATGCCCTGGAAAACTAAAACTTGTGTGACTCTTTATTACTGTGTTCTCTGTATTGTGGCCATCTAAAACCAAACTAGCATATCTCGAGATACACCTGTATTAGCCCTTCACTTTGAGTCATATCATTTATTTATTTAATTATATTTAAATGTATTTATTTTTAATTGAAGGATAATTGCTTTACAATATTATGTTGGTTTCTACCATACATCGCCATGAATCAGCCAGAGGTACAGGAATGTCCCCTCCCTCTTGGGCCTCCTCTCCCACCTCCCACCCCATCCACCTCTCTAGGTTGTCACAGAGCACTGGGTCTGAGCTCCCTGGGTCATAGAGCAACTTCCCATTAGCGATCTGCTTTATACATGGTAATGGAAATGTTTCAATGCTCCTCTCTCAATTCGTCCCACCCTCTCCTTCCTCCACTGTGTCTACAAGTCTGCGTCTCTGTTGCTGCCCTACAAGTATGTTCATCAGAACCATCTTTTGAGATTCCATACTTATGTGTTAATATATGATATTTGTTCTCTTTCTGACTTATTTCACTCTGTATTAAAGGCTCTAAGTTCATCGACCTCATTGGAACTGAGTCAAATGCACTCCCTTTTATGGCTGTGGGTCATACCATTTAATTGATATAAAAAGGGGACCATTTTTCTGCACTGGAGAATTGTCAACATGTTGGTTTTGGTTGATTGTGTTTTCAGTTGAAATGTGAATCCATCCCTTATATTCATGATGAGCTGTAGTTCATCTAGAGGCTTGAGGACTTTCTGATTCAGCTTTTCATCAGGACTGTGTTCTGGGTGGTGTTCTGTGTTGCCTGTTACAGCACACGGGGTAGCACAGGATATCTGGTTGTCCCCCAGCAGTAAGGGAAGAACAGCAATCAGGTGATGTCAGCCTCTTTCATCAAAGTTTCACCTAACAGAATCAGTCACATTCAGATCAGATCAGATCAGATCAGTCACTCAGCCGTGTCCAACTCTTTGCGATCCCATGAATCGCAGCATGCCAGGCCTCCCTGATCATCACCAACTCCCGGAGTTCACTGAGACTCACGTTCATCTGTCCTAAATCTGATTTCATTAGAACTTGCAAGACAGTGAAAGTGAAAGTGAAGTCGCTCAGTCGTGTCCAACTCTTTGTGACCCCATGGACTGTAGCCTATCAGGCTCCTCTGTCCATGGGCTTTTCCAGGAAAGAATGCTGGAGTGGATTGCCATTTCCTTCTCCAGGGGATCTTCCCAACCCAGGAATTGAACCCGGTCTCCCCCATTGCAGGCAGACGCTTTACCGTCTGAGCCATGAGGGAAGCCCTGCAAGACAGTGACTTTGTCTAATTTTATTCATCCTCCTCCATCTAGTTTTAAATTCATTTAATAACTTTGCTACTCAATATCTTGATCTCCAACTCTCCTTCACTCTACTTCAGTTGCTCATTCCCACAAACAGTCCTCCACTTCATTATTACCAACATCTTCAATGTCTATAATCTCAAGCATTCTGTTCTGCAGCAACACCTTTTTATTTTGACTTTCCAGTTTCTAGTCCCATCTTTTAATTCCACAAAACTGTAACCATTTATCAGTCATCTGCTACTTCCCATCCCCTTCACCCACCTTTGGCAATGCAGGAGGTTTTGTTTTCAGTTAAGAGCTTTTCCTCATCAACTCTACTGTGTAACTCTAAGGGTCTGTGACAGCAAAGTAAAGTGCTTATTACAGTGTGATTCTATATCTCAGGGAAGCTGGAGGAAAAGATGAAAATGACCGATTATCTTTCTCACTGTAAAATAACTCACTTTATCTGTTACTATGCTCTTTTTCTTAAAATCTACTTTGTCTGATATTAATATGGCTATGCTAGCTTTCTATGTTACTCTTTGCACAGTGTATCTGTTCCTTTCCTTCTACTTCCAACCTATCTCTTTTCTCATGTTTAAACTGCAGCTCTTTTTTCTAAAGAAAAATCTGAGTTGCCTCATAACAGGAACGAGAATTGGTAATTATAAATCCTCCCACAAAGCAAAGCCCAGGCTGAGATGACTTCTCTGATTAAATTCTATCAAACATATAAAGAAAAAATAATATGAACACTTTATAAGCTCTGTCAGAAAAAGAGGGAGCATGAGAACATGTTTAAATTCATGAATAGTTGAATAAAGCTGATTAGATTTTCAATTTTTTAAGTGAAATTGTTAAAGTTCATTTTTTAATCATTTTTTCTTTTCTTTTTTTTTTTTTTTTGCCACATTGCACAGTTATTAGAATCTTAGTTCCCTGACCAGGGATTGAACCCTGGCCAAGGCAGTGAAAGCACTGAGTCCTGACTCCTAGACCTCCAGGGAATACCCTAAGTGTAACACTTTGTCTTTTTTTTTTTAATATGTATTTTTTTTACATGGACCATTTTTAAAGTCTTTATTGCTTCCGTTTTATGTTTTGGTTTTTTGATTTGAGGCATGTGGCATCTTAGTTCCCCAACCCGGGATTGAACAGGCACCCCCTGCATAGGAAGGCAAAGTCTTAACCACTGGCCTGCCAGGAAAGCCCCCTAAAGTGCAACTCTTGTCACAATATGGGCTTCCCTGATAGCTCAGTTGGTAAAGAATCTGCCTGAAATGCAGGAGACCCCAGTTCGATTCCTGGCTCAGGAAGATCTGCTGGAGAAGGGATAGGCTACTCACTCTAATATCTTGGGCTTCTCTGGTGGCTCAGCTGGTAAAGAACCCACCAGCAATGTGGGAGACCTGAGTTTGATCCCTGGGTTGGTAAGATTCCCTGGAGAAGGGAAAGGCTACCCACTCCAGTATCCTGGTCTGGAGAATTCCATGGACTGTATAGTCCATGGGGTCACAAAGAGTCGGAAATGACTGAGCGACTTTGACTTTCTTGTCACAATATACGGCTACCTGTGTTTCCTTCCCACATGACAGTTTATGTGTTTTCACTGGAAACAGGCACAAGGAGGCAGTGCTTATGTTCAAGTTAATATTTTATTCCTTCCTCTGGTTCTGGTTACATTTTTGTATATTTTGCATGAAAATTCACTTTTCTGGATGTGTATTATGCTTTTCAATGTTAACTTCAGCATTTAAATCATTAAAGTCACTTTGTCCACTGGCAATGATGCATCTACTTTCATGCTCCATAGAGACTCACAGTGTCCCTTGACCCAGCAGATCCTCCAGTGCATGGAGGGATTCCACACAGCATCTCTTTCCTGTGGTTAAGACGATTCATCACTAGAGATGTTTCTGTTAAGTCTTGGAAGTGGAGGCTTGTGACTATGGCCCATTGTTCTCCCCCAGGCTGTGTCGGATCCCATATCCAAAGTATATGGCAAATCCTAGGAAGAAGATGAGACAGTGAGAAGGGAAAGTAGGTGCTCTCCTTATTTACGAATGCCTGATAGGCTTCCTATCATGGTGTCTGACACAGTTCAGGGGAGAGGAAGTAGAAAGAATATTGGGCTGCATCACTCAAGAAACCTCTTTATCCCAGATAACCACTTACCAATTGCCATCCAGATGCCAAATTGGGCCCAGGTCTGAGTGGTCATCTGAATCATTAAGTAAACATTCACTAAGGTGCTCACCAGGAAGACAGCAGGCAAAGCAGGGACCTGTGGGCAAAGTCAGTTCATTCCTGAACACACCCCAGATGTCTGAAAGGGAGACCCTACCCTATGTGGGCAGGAAGACTCCAGTTCTACTCAGACTGTGTGCTTAGGGCTTAGTGAGACTGAGTTTGTAAAGCACTAAGTGTGGATCAGGGAACAGTCCATTGGTTTCAGCAAATCCCCTCATTGCCTGTCCAGCAAAGGATGTTTAGACCTAAAGCACGCAGACCTCCTTCACTCGAGGTGGACACTTTGGGCACATGAGGTCACCTACCCTGAATGTAGGTTCAAGAGGAGAGGGGCTCTGAGGCTGCCTCCAGATGATGACCGTGACCCCAGTGATGAGCAGCAGCAGCAGCACAGCCACTGTTGTGAGCCCGGGGTCTCCAGAGAACACCTGGCTGGACCACTGGTACAGGATCAGGCTCAGGATTATCAGCAGGAGAACTGCAAGGGTCAAGGTGGAGGAGAACAGGCTGGACCCAGAAGACAAAGATGTCAGGACCTCGGGTCACACCCTCCCCAGGCTGTCCACATCAGGAGGGGCCATAATATCGCCAAGACTCCTCAACTGACAAAATATACATTCCAGTACCATCCTGTCAATTTCAGAATATGACCAAAGAGAAACCCCACTGCTCACCAACCAGGGAGGCACATCCATAGACAATCTGGCCAGATTTCCGGGTGGGGTTGGTGCTGGGAGGGAACCACAGACTCTTTAAAATGTTTGAGGTTCCTGCTTCAGGTTCAGATTCCAAAGGACCTCCTTCAACTTCAGGCTCCACCTTAGTTTCCTCCTCTGTTTTCTCCTTCTTGCTTCCGTTCTGGGCTGGTTGATACCTGAATTAGAAATATTAAAGCAATATGAGTAACAGCCCCTACTGCTGATCCAACATCAGTCTGTCTAATGCCTCTCTTTCCCCAATCAATGGTACAGGACGTTGAGGAGGCAGCATGAAGGTAGAAGATGATTCCCTCCCCATCAACACTCACAAGTCAAAAAGCACCGCCCCCCTCCCCCAAGTCAAGGTGTCATGGGGTCTCACCTGAGGACGAGGACAGAAAATGTCACCAGGGAGTAAGCGAGCAGGGACCGAAGTGACATGAGGTCCACCAGGTCAGTGAAGTCAAAGAGTAACGCCATGACCGCTGGGATAAGGGAGCAAAGACGGTGGGGGGGAGAGTGAGAAACCACTGGAAATATGCAAGTTAAGAAGTATGATTTTAAAAGGGTGAGTTTTGTTTATTCACCTGCAAGAGTTCCAGGAACCAAGACGGCCATGATGGGGTTTCCTGTGAGGGCAATGGTGCGGACAATGATGCGGGCATCGGTGGGGGCATCAGTGCGGGCATTGGTGGGGGCAGGGATCCAGGCAAGTCCCCGGAATAGAAGCCCGTCCTTTGCCATTGCATAGGTCAACTGAGCCATGATAAACATGATACTCAGAAGGCTGGAAGGGAAAATGGGAATGTGTGAGAAGGTGCAGAAGCAGGAGAGACCAGGGCTTTTGCTCCCTGGCCTACCTGGGGCAAGATGTCTTTCTCTCTCATCTCTCAGTCCCAAGGGCCGGGGATACCCAAGCATCTGACAGTAGATGAAGAGAAAACCATGACACTGACCTGTATAAAAGAATGCAGAGGGTGCCAACAGCCACGACATATTTGGCAGACTCCCACCCAACATAGACGAAAGCCTGCGGCAAGGGGCTCTCGAGCTGAATCAGGTAGTAGGGCACCATGAGGGTGAGGGCCGCCGAGACACCAAAACACACCAAAAAGCAGATGAAGAAGGAGATCATGACAGCCAAGGGTATGGACCACTGAGGATTTCTGGCTTTTCTCCCTTCAGGATGGGAAGAGGTATTGGGTCACTGGGGTTTCACTGGGGTGAAATCACAAAACCCACTTTACTCTTCAAGCTTCAAAAGTAGCCTAACCTTCTACCTGCCCCTGTGCCCAAGGGCACCCTGTTCTGTTCCCAAACCATGATGGGACACAAGATATGCAT